>NC_092378.1:140259567-140632137 GCF_030028105.1 Mobula birostris | reverse complement strand
CCATCCGCAGAACCTCTTGTGTTAATAAATACAATTTTGTTGTTTTTTAGGATTTGGGATTTTTAAATTTTTAGTCACTCAAAACTATGGGTGGTAAATCAGCCTCTCCAGTTCGAGGACATGTGAAGTGGCATCTGAGTGCAGTGCTGCCATAGTAGACATATCCTTAAAGTAATCTCTCATCTTTCACTCCACTTCTACTTTCACCATTGCTTCCTGAACTCCTTTTCCACCACTATTCACACATGAACCCCAATCCTGAAATTGTCTCAGTATTTAATGAGTACTTCCTCCCACAAAGAGTGGTGAACCTTTGAATTCTCGACCATAGAGGGCAGTGGAGCTGTATCATTGGAGGTATTTATAAGGAGGGAAGTCGATATAGTTTTGAAAGATAAGGGAATTGACACAACTGAGATCCATCAGCCTTGATGATGTTGAATGGTGGGGCAGGCTGAATGTCATATTCCTGCTCAGACGTTATTATGCTGTTGTACTCTCCATGACCACTTAATTAGGGACACCTGCACACCCCGCTCATTAATGTAAATATCTGATCAGCCAAACATGCGACACCAACTCAATGCATAAAAGCATGCAGACATGGTTAAGAGGTTCAGATGTTCAGACCAAGCAGTAGAATGGGGAAGAAATGTGATCGAGGTGACTTTGGCCATGGAATGATTGTTGGTAGCAGACGGGGTGGTCTGAGTTTCTCAGAAACTGCTGATCTCCAAGGATTTTCATGCACAACAATCTCTAGAGTTTACAGAGAATAGTTGCGAAAAATTTTTTTAAAAATCCAGCGAGCACCAGTTCTGTGGGTAAAAAATGGGTGCGTTCATGAGAGAGTCAGAGGAGAATGGCCAGACTGTTCAAGCCATCAAGAAAGCGACAGTAACTCAAATAATCGCACACTGCAACAGTGGTGTGCAGAAGAGAACCTCTGAATGCATAACATGTCAAACCTTGAAGTGGATGGGTTACAGCAGCAGAAAACCATGAACATACACTCAGTGGCCAGCTTATTAGGTACCCCCCTGTCCCCAATAAAGTGGGGAAGGCTTCTGGAGTAAACCCTGAGGGAAATTCTGAAGCTGGAGTACCTAAGCAACTCCACGTTGAGTTCAACACTGACTAGCAACTCCTGTGAGGCCACTGGTGCCAAAATGTATCGGTCTTTACTGTTCCTTTGGATTCATCAGCTGAGGGAAGGGAGGGAGGGAGGGGGGGAGAGAGAGAGAAAGAGAGAGAGAGAGAGAGAGAGAGAGAGAGAGAGAGAAGAGAGAGAGAGAGAGAGAGAGAGAGAGAGAGAGAGAGAGAGAGAGAGAGAGAGAGAGAGAGAGAGAGAGAGAGAGAGAGAGAGAGAGAGAGAGAGAGAGAGAGAGAGATGAGAGAGAGAGAGAGAGAGAGGAGAGGGAGAGGGAGAGAGAGAGAGAGAGAGAGAGAGAGAGAGGGAGAGGGAGAGGGAGAGGGGAGAGAGAGAGAGGGAGAGGGAGAGGGAGAGAGAGAGAGAGAGAGAGAGAGAGAGAGAGAGAGAGAGAGAGAGAGAGAGAGAGAGAGAGAGAGAGAGAGAGAGAGATAGATAGATAGATAGATAGATTAGATAGATAGATAGATAGATAGATATTGGCAATGACTTGCTCTCCATATCGTATTGCCCTGGGTTGTGGATTATGTAGACAGCTGGGACTCAACATCCATGGTCGACTTTGACCAACAGAGGGCCTCAAACGAAGGAATAAGGAGAGAATGGTCGGTGAAATGAGAAGAATGCAGCAGACTCCAACAATGGATGTGAAAGCTGCAGATCAAGGTTTGACAGTGATAGAATGTTATTTAGATATGAAATTATAATTCAGGAAAACACAAAGGAACTTCTTTATTATCACTTCCATGGGATATAAGCCAAGAAATATTGCAAGACAGAACAGTTAGTGCATAGTGACAAACTGCGACTGTGTGTTTTCAGCTGGCTGCCTCTTGACAGGCATTTCAAGACCAATTGTTTGATATACTGCAAGAATCTATTTCACTCAATAGACATGATTGAACATTCGAGACATGACGAGCTGCAGAATGTGGTTACATAAACTTTAAAGATTGTAGTTGACAGCAAACCAGACTCCAGTTCAATCTCAGATAATCTACGCAGCAAAATGTTCTCTATCCACTTTCCACTGTGTAAAATGCCCACTGCAGAGGGACCCTACTCACCTACTCTATGCTCCCAGCCTGATAATGCAGGGTTTCAGTTCTGAAACATTCACTGTTTCTCTCTCCACAGATGCTGCCTGACCTGCTGAGTGTTTCCAGCATTTTCTGCTTTCATTTCAGATTTCCAGCATCTGTTGCTGTTTACATTTTTTTCAATCGTTTCAAAGTTCAAACTACACTTATTATCAAAGCATGTATACTATATACAACTTGGAAATTCATCTCCTTACATGTAGCCATTGAACAAAGAAATCCAATAGGACCCATTCAAAAAGAAGACCATCAAACCCCAATGTGCAAGTCGTGCAAACAATAAAAGTAGGCATGGAAGTGTGTTCACAGCCACGAAGCCGGTCATCAATGCAGCTAATCCAGGAGCCGGTCAGTTGCAGGCCACAGCCTCAGTTCAGTGCAGAGACGAGTAAACTCTGTGGAGCTGCCTGCTGAACGCCAGCCTGTCCCTCTCCTCTCCTCCCAGGAGCATCATAATGCCAGGCACAAAATATTTTACAGTTTGTCATATTGGTGGGAGAGCGTGTCTGGCTTCCCATTCTTAGACCCTGGACGGTATATGAAGGAAAACTTGAACCATCCAAAAAATAAAGGTTGAACAAGTTGGGTCTTTATTCTTTGTTCTTTGGAGCATAGAAGGATGAAGGAGGATTTGATAGAGGTATTTAAAATTATGAGGGGAATAGACAGAGTTGACGTGGATAGGCTTTTTCCATTGAGAGTGGGGGAGATTCAAACAAGAGGACATGAGTTGAGAGTTAAGGGGCAAAAGTTTAGGGGTAACGTGAGGGGGAATTTCTTTACTCAGAGAGTGATAGCTGTGTGGAACGAGCTTCCAGCAGAAGTGGTTGAGGCAGGTTTGATGTTGTCATTTAAAGTTAAATTGGACAGCTATATGGACAGGAAAGGAATGCAGGTTTATGGGCTGAGTGCAGGTCGGTGGGACTAGGCGAGACTAAGAGTTCGGCATGGACCAGAAGGGCCAAGATGGCCTGTTTTCGTGTTGTAATTGTTATACCATTATATAAAGCATTCTCCATGTTAGTTGGTTTGCGTTTGGTTTGGGGAGAGGAAGATGGTGCAGGCTCACTTTCAAGGACTCTACAACTCGTGTTCTCAGAATTTTTTCTGCTTGCATAATTTGTCTTCTTTTGCACATCGTTTGTTTGTCAGTCTTTGTTTATGTACTGCTTTTATAAATCCTACTGCATTTCTTTATTTTCCTGTAAATGCCTGCAAAAAATGAATCTCAAGGTAGTACTGTATATGGTGATATACAGTACTATGCAAGATTCATAGTATCAGTGAAAAGTACAGCACAGAAACAGGCCCTTTGGCCCATCTAGTCTGTGCTAAACCATTTAAACTGCCTACTCCCATTGACCTGCACCGGGACCATAGCCCTCCATACCCCTACTATTCATGTATTCATCCAAACTTCTCGTAAATGTTGAAATCAGGCTCGCATGCCCCACTTGTGCAGCTCATTCTACACTCCCATCACCCTCTGAGTGAAGAGGTTTCCCTTCATGTTTCCCTTAAACTTCTTAAGCACCAGAGAATTTTTTTGTATATTGTTTCAGATGTTTTGGCCTCCACAGGATTACCTGGAGAGGCAGAAGCAAATGAGACAGCCAAAGTCTGCAGAAGAAATGTGTCAAGTACTCAAAGATGATTGGAACAACCTATCAGCCAATTTTCTTATAAAACTGCATGACAGTGTACCTAAGAGAATTGATGCAGTTTTAAAGGCAAAGGATGGTCACACCAAATATTGATTTGATTTAGTTTTTTACTGTTTACTGCTCTTTATGGTATTTTTTGATATTTAGAAACTTTTCATTTAATTACTTTTGAAAGCCTAAGACTTTTGCAAGCTGTATACAGGTATGTACTTTGATAATAAATTTACTATGATTTCGCCTTGACTTTGGGTCTTGTCAGATTTCATCACAATTTTGGTCCAAAGCTGGATTCCAGTGATGACATGACAGTGATTGCCCTTGCCATCAAGCCAATGTCTGGAGATCAGAAGCTCAGATAAAGCAAAAAGCAATGGGGAAACATCCTAATGGCTGGAGGCGCACCATGCATAATGGAAGGTGGCTGTGGTTACAGCTGCAGGATTATCACCTCAGGAGTCCTAACCCAATTATCTTCAGCTGCTGCACCACCACCCTAATGTTGGGAGGGGTGGGGGGACGATGGCCAATGACTGCACAATACTAAATTCTATTCTCAACTCCTCAGCAAATGATAGAAGAAGCAGGCTTGACTGATAACTGGCAAGTAACTATCTCAGCTAAAAGATGCCAAGCAACGACCATCTCCAGCAAGGGAGGATCAATCCACCCACCTTTTATATTCGCTTATGTTACCATTGATACCTTCCAGACCAGTTCACCACTGACAGGTAGCTCCATCTGGACCAGCTACAGAAACAGTACAAAAGCTACACTACGGTGTGACAAGAATACACATAGATTAAGATGTTAGCTGTCCTGTGCTGGCACCAGTGGGATCAGCAGTTGGTATGCCACCTGTCTTCAGGAGAGAGAGAGATAAGGAAAACAATGGAGCAGCATTTGGAGATGTTAATGAAGGGGAAGGAGAGCTGTCAAGTGCGGCTCCCCGTGTGAACCCTGAACTGTTTGAAGTGATGGACAGGCGATACCCCAGCAGGGGGATAAAAAGGGACAGGTTCACTAAGGCAGGACACACACGACACCCGAGGTAACGAGACCCTGGAAGCGGTGCGTCTCTCACAAGTCGGTGGGAAGTACCGGGCCATAGACGCACAGGGTGGAAAGGCACGATCGGCAGGAACCTGGTGTGTGTCCACCCTTGCCTGGGTGCCAGGTTCACCGCAGGGAAACGATCGTATCTGGAAACGGAGGGGGTCACGGTCGGTGACCTCAGATGACATCACAAAGGACTCGCCCGAAAGCTGACTGCGAAGGTCTGTGTGGAAGTCGTTTTGAATATTCATTCGTTTTGCTCTCTCTCTCCTTCCCTCCACTGTCCATCGTCACGGCAGCGATTACTGCGAACTGAACTGAACTAAATTGAACTGAACTTTGCGTCACTTTGAAACTGGTCATTTACCCCTAGACAACGATAGAGCTTGATTGATCCTGTTATCTTAATTCTGTGTACATGTATGTTTATCATTGTTGAACTGTTGCATTCATTATCCTTTTGATTAGAGTACTGTGTTGCTTGTTTCTTTAATAAAACTTTCTTAGTTCTAGTAATCCGGACTCCAACTGAGTGATCCATTTCTGCTGGTTTGGCAACCCAGTTACGGGGTACATAACAACGGCAAGAAACTCACCTCCTGGCACCACAAAGCCCTTCCATTATCTACAGATTTCAATTCAGGATTCTGATGGAATATTTGGGAACGTTTGTAGTTTTGGGACCCATATCTAAGAAAAGATTTGCTGGTATTGGAGATGGTACAGAGGGGATTCACAGAATGATCCCTGGAATGAAGGGGTTAGTATATGAAAATAATTTGATGACTCTGGACTGTTATCACTGGAGTTTTGAAGAGGGAGGAATTTCAATGAAACCTATTAAATATTTAAAGGTCTAGTTAGAGTGGACTTGGAGAGGATGTTTCCAAAAATGAGAGAGTCTATGACCAAAGGGCGTAGATCAGAAAAAAAGGATGCCCCTTTGGAACAGAAATGAGGAGGAATTTAGTTAGCAAGAGGGTGGTGGATCTGTGGAATTCATTGCCACTGCTGGCTGTAGAGGCCAAGTCATTGAGTATATTTAAAGTGGAGGTTGATAGGTTCTTGATTAGCAAGGGTGTCAAAGGTTACGGGGAGAAGGCAGTTATGAGAGTTATGAGGTCGAGAGGGATAAGAAAGCAGCCATGATGGAATGGTGCAGCAGACCTGATGAGCTAAATGGCCTAATTCTGCTCCTATGTCTTATGGTCTTATTCTCCACTTGCGTGGAATAATGTCATTCCAACAACACTCATCCAAGACAAAGCAACACATACATTTCATCCCCTTCTCACCAGAGCGTATACTATTGACAGAATACATTGCAGTTACTCTTCAAAGCCACTCTGACAGTACCTGCAACCTCCACTATTAAGAAAGGCAAGAAATTTCGAACACATAGGAGCACCAGCTCCCTTACAAATAAAACACACCATCCTGACAGAGAATTACACTCAGTGGCCACCTTTTCAGGTACACCTGAACACCTGTTCGTTATTGCAAATATCTAATCAGCTAATCATGGGGCGGCAACTCGATGCATAAAAGCACACAGACATGGTCAAGAGGTTCAGTTGTTGTTCAGATCAAACATCAGAGTGGAGAAGATCTAGGTGACTTTGATAAATAAATAACGTATGAAATAAAATTAAATGAAAGAGCATGAGACAACAAGATAAAAAGTCCTTAAAGTGAGATCTTCAGTTGTGGGTACACCAGAAATAGGATAAGTGTAGTTATCCCCTTTTGTATAAGATCCTGATGGCTGAGGGGTAGTAACTGTTCTTGAACCTGGTGGGACAAGTCCTAAGGCATTTGAATCTTCTATCTGATGGCAACAGTGTGTCATGGTCCAGTTGGAAGTCCACATTCCAGTCCACGGACTTCGGACTCTGGGTCTTCCGGCTGCCCCTTCTTTCGGTTGGACTTAACCATAAGCACCTGATGCTCATCTTGGGGCTGGGAATATAAGTGGCTCTGGGATCGAGTGTGGTTGCTGGGTTGTCTCATCAGTCTCCCCTTGGAGCAACCTACTGGTGGAAGGCTAGTGCAATCATCGAGATATGGATTTGGCTGTTCCGTAGCCCTCCGAGGTTACCGGCCATCCGAGTCTTGGAGCCACCCCGGACCTAGCTCTCTTCCTGTCCCTTGCCTCCGTCTGGTAAGCCAGGCCAATTGCCGTTACCCTGTAGTTGGTTCTGTCCCTTCCTGTCCCTTGCCTCTGTCGGGTAAGCCAGGCTCTTTGCCATTACCCTGCGGTTGGGTCTATCCCTCCCTGTCGTTGCCTCTGTGGGGTGGAGTCCCACGTCCAGCCCACGAGTTGCCTCGTAGTACCCTTGCCCCATCATGTCTTCGTCTAGCCTCCAAGAACCCAAGCAGCGTCTCGTTTTTGCCTGGTTTTGGGGTCCGAGCCCGAGTCAAGACCCAGGTTCTGGGTCCTTGTCCAGTCTCTGGCTCGGAGTCCACGCCCAGTCTCCTTGTTCCCTGTCCCTTGTCCTGGTCCTGCTTCCCTAGCCTAGTCTGTGTTCCTGTCCCTACTCCTAGTCTGCGTCCTGTCTCGTCATTTAGTTTTGTCTGTTCCTGTTCCTAGTACTTCAGTGTCTGTGTCTTGCATTTGGGTCCATTCCCAACGCCCGACCTTATGACACAACGACCCAGCCATTCGTGGACCCAGCAACGCAGACACTGTTGTCTAACTCCCGTCACCATGGGTTCCCTCCTGATTGAATACCGCACCCCCCCACACCCGCCTGAGTCGTCCTTAGTTCTGGAAAGCCTCTTCGGTCGCCCAGAGGCTCCCATGGGGGGGTGGGGTACTGTCATGGTCCGGTCCGAAGTCCGCATTCCAGTTCACGGTCCAGTCCGTGGACTCCAGACTCCGAGTCTTCTGGCTGTCCCTTGTTTCAGTTGGACTTAACCATAAGCACCTGATGCTCATCTTGGGGCTGGGAATATAAGTGGCTCTGGGATCGAATGTGGTTGCTGGGTTGTCTTGTCAGTCTCCCCTTAGAGCAACCCACTGGTAAAAGGCTAGTGCAGTCATCGAGATATGGATTTGGCTGTTCTGTAGCCCGCTGAGGTTACTGGCCGATTTGGGTCTTGGAGCCACCTTGGACTTAGCTCCCTTCCTGTCCCTTGTCTCTGTTGGGTAAGCCAGGCTGTTTGCTGTTACACTGCGGTTGGTTCTGTCCCTTCCTATTCCTTGCCTCCATTGGGTAAGCAGGCCATTTGCTGTTACCCTGCAGTTGGGTCTATCCCTCCCTATCCTTGCATCCATGGGGTGGAGTCCCGCGTCCTGCCCAGGAGTTGCCTCGTAGTACCCTTGCCCTGTCACGTCCTCGTCTAGCCTCCAAGACCCCGAGCCTCGTCTCGTCTTCGCCGGGTCTCCAAGACCCCGAGCCTCGTCTCGTCTTCGCCGGGTCTCCAAGACCCCGAGCCTCGTCTCGTCTTCGCCGGGTCTCCAAGACCCCGAGCCTCGTCTTGTCTTCACCTGGTCTTGGGGTCTGAGCCTGAGTCAAGACCCAGGTTCTGGGTTCTTGTCCAGTCTCTGGCTCGGAGTCCACGCCCAGGCTCCTTGTTCCCAGTCCCTCGTCCTGGTCCTGTTGCCCTAGCCTCGTCTGTGTTCCTGTCCCTACTCCTAGTCTGTGTCCTGTCCCGTCATTTAGTTTTGTCTGTTCCTATTCCTGTTCCTAGTCCTTCAATGTCTGTGTGTTGCATTTGGGTCCATTCCCAACGCCCCACCTTATGACACAATGAGAAAGAGCATGGCCTGGGTGCTGAGGATCTTTGATGATGGATGCTGCTTTTCTACGGCAGTGTAAGCCGACAGAAAGATGACAGTAACTCAAATAACCACTCGTCACAACAGAAGAGCATCTCTGAATGTCCAATACATCAAACCTTGAAATGGTATGGGCTACAGAAATAGAAGACAACCAACATACAGAAGGTACCTAATAAAGTGGCCATTGTGCATATTTCCCAATGGAATCTTTGTTTAGTGCATTTCAATGTATTATTGATATGAGGTGATTGATAAGTTCATGGCCCAAGGTAGAAGGAGTCAATTTTAGAAAACCTAGCACATTTATTTTTCCTACATTTACACACTTAGTCCAGTGGTCGTGGAACATACGGATCCCTTCTTTGTAGAAGTCGGCATCTTGGACCTCCAGAAGTGGTCCACAGCAGGGGTGATTGATAAGTTTGTGGCCTACGGTTCAAGGAGATGAGTTATTAACTTCAAACTTTCTCATTTTCACTCACAGTTGAACTGCACGTGCATGTAACGAAAACTGTATAACTCATCTACCTTAGGCCACGAACTTATCAATCGCCCCTGCTGTGGACCACCTGGAGGTCCAAGATGCTCTCGTTACATGCACGTGCAGTTCAACTCTTTGAGCGATAATGCAGAAAGTTTGAAGTTAATAACTCATCTCTTTCTATCAATCACCCCTGCTGTGGACCACTTCTACAAAGAAGGGATCCGTATGCTCCACGACCACTGGACTAAGTGTGTACATGTAGGAGGGGACTATGTTGAAAAATAAATGTGCTAGGTTTTCTAAAATTGACTCCTTCTACCTTAGGCCACGAACTTATCAATCACCCCACCTACGTTACAATCACCATGGTAATGAATTATTGAGGCTCTTATTTTACTGGACGTCATCCTGCTTTTGATTAAATGCACAGACATCCATCGCTATTAGATATGAAATGTTTAATAACTCACAGAACTAAACCAGGGAGCACTCAACATTCCTTTATATTGTTTTAATAATTAATATTTTAACACTCTGCTTTTCATTGGGCACCCTATTTATCAGGCTGTTACTGCATATCTCCTGAAGATCTAGGTGATTACCGTAAACTTACATCAATGACACGTGCAATTGCCCTTTTCATTAAGCCGTGAAGCTAAATATAGAAGTGATGAAGTTCATTATCCTTATTTTTAACTTGCTTTTCCCTTGTGCAATTTTTTTTTCCAATTTAAAACCTGTGACTGCTATTTCTGGAATCACATTAGTCAAATCTGCCCCGATGATTTGCACGGGGACTGAAGCATTTTGAACAGGGCTAATAAATAGCCTTCCCCCACCATTTTATAATGGAAAACATTCATCTTCTTTTGGGGAGTAATTTGACAGGATGTTTGCTGTGGTTGGTCATGGTCATGTTATTAGACTTAATTTAGCAGAATTAGGAGCGTAGACTTCACTTGTTCCTTCGCTGGAGAAAAGATGAGGCTGCCATTAACTATGTCTGGCATCCAGAAGACATGTCCGGAACGGTGCAGTAACAAGTCACGGCTTGATTTCATTCACAGAGTTCATAAAACGAGAATGGATTGAAGATAATTTGTCAGACTTGCGATCTGGATATAGAAATAGGCTGTCTGGCCCATCATTTCATTTTTCCTAATGTGTTAAATGGCAGCTGTTTCACCCCTCATGTCAGTTCAGCTCGTAGTTCAAACTTACTTTATCACAATTTTTTTCCCTTTTCTCAGCATTGTATTAAAAACTTCCAGATTCAACCTCTCTGCAAAAGTGGTAGATACAGCCCATTCCATCATAGGCAAAGCCCCACCCATCACTGAGCCAATCAGAAGGAGCGGTACCACAAGAAAGCAGCATCCATCATCCAAGCCATGCTCTCTTCTCACAATTACTATTGGGCAGAAGGTACAGAAGCCCTAGGTCCCAAACAACCAGGTTCTGGAACAGTAATTACTCTTCAACCACCAGGGCCCTGAACCACTTTGGATAACTTCACTCACCTCAACTCTGAACTGGGGAGTCTCAGCCCAAAACATCAACTGTTTACTATTTTCCATAGATGCTGCCTGGCCTGCTGAGTTCCTCCAGCATTTTGTGTATTTTCCCTGTTTCCACAACCTATAGACTCACTTCAAGGACTCTGCAACTCGTGTTCTCAGTATTATCAATTTACTGTTTTTATTATTTGCACAATTTTCTTCTTTTCTGTAAGTTTAGATATTTGCATTAATGTACAGGTGTAAGTGGCTACTGAGTGCACGTACTCCATTTAATACGCCTATCTCTATTGTTACAGTTTACTATGTGTAACACTCTGTAAAGTTTCACTACTAATGTAATGGCCTCTGTAATGTTTCACTGATAATGTAATGGTTTCTCTGTAGCAGTGTTTGGGTTCTGACTAGAGATAACAGGGACTTTGGAATGTGCGCCGTCTAATGAGAGGTGTGTTGTTTCCTCTTGTGTGTCTGAGAGAAGGTATTTGCGGTCTTTTGTCGGCGAGAGATGAAGAGAGTTGGTAGACCCCCAGTTGGAGTGGACTTGGAGCGAGGGTCCAAGGGTCAGCGACACTTGGAGGAGGTCGATGGGGAATGAATGGACGAATCTGTGAGCTCCAATGTGCACATAAGACTGTTTCATTAAAATGGGCCCTTTTTCTTTTTATTTTCTTTACAAATCCTATAGTCAGATTGAGATTAAAGAAGTTCAAATAATTGCATATGGTGTACCTTCTGATATTTCGTGGTACAGATTTGTAACTGGGCAACACATCACCTCAACATCCACACAAACGAGACTTCTCATTTTGGCTGGGCCAGAGGCTGTCTCCCCCTAGACAAACGCATGTTGGCTGAACCTGAGGGTTAAGTATGCATTGCAAAGCTTCATAACACACCAAGATGTGGATTGTTGTTAAAGGTACTTTATAATAACAAGCTGCGATTTAAAAACTAAGTGCTGGGAACACTCAGCGGGTCAGGTAGCAACTGTGCAGAAGAAGACTGAAGCCATAAATGGAGGGGCTTCTGAGCACAGAGTTAACTGTATGTTCCTGCTTGAGAAAGTGACTGCCTCGGGTCATCAGCACTATTCCAATGTGCTCCTTACGGAGTGCAACACAGCAGCACCAAGATCTGCAGACTTCTTGGAGTTGAAAATTTGCCTGCTGAAACCATACCAGCTTAAACCTGGGGCACAGTACCACAACAGTTCAAAGTTCGGTGTAACTGGATGGGAAAACAAAACTGCTAGCTAGATATAAGGAAGAACTTCCAATTTAGCCAAGTTATTTTATATTTTAAAGACTTTAAATTGCATGATTTCACATTTTAAATTGTATTTTAAGCATAGATTTTTGAATTATTTTAATTTTCTATCATTTTTTTTTAAACAGGTTCTGAGTGATTCTGAAATTTGGGAAAATCACAGTGGTTTCAGCTGAGGTGATCTCACCAGCCACCAAAGCAGTCTGGTGAGTGTGGTTGGCCTGAGAGCGGGGAGATCCCTGTGCTGCCCTGCCCACACTGATAAGCTGGGAGTTGCTTCATCAGGCTGGAAGAAACAGCATGGATCCAACAGAGGAGGGCAGTGCTCAGGGAAATAGCAAAAGACTTCCCCAAAGTTTCAGGCTGTAAGGGATTACAGAAGCCTTAAGCCCACAACGGCAGGTTCCAGTGCTACTTCCCTCAATCTGCACAACCCTCATCAAGAAAATGTCGAGTGTGGGTCTTCAGGCTCCTGTACCTCCTTCCTGCTGGTAGTTATGAGAAAAGGACATGTCCTGGATGGTGAGGGTCGTTAATGATAGACACTGCCTTCTTGAGGCACTGTCTTTGAAAGACATCCTCAGTGGTTTGTATCTATGATGGAGATAGCTGAGTCTGCAAACCCCTGAAGTCCCAATCCTGTGCACTGGTGCCTGCATACTCGGGGGTGATGCAACCAGTCAGAATGCTCCCCACGGTACATCGGTAGAAATTTGCTAGAGCCTTTGGTGACAGAGCAAATCCCCTCAAACTCCTAACGAAGTGTAGCCGCTGGTGTGACTTCATCATGATCGCATCAATATTGGGCCCAGAATAGATCCTTCATGATGCTGATGTCCAGGAACCTGAACCTGAACCTGCTCGCTCTTTCCACCACTGTGTCCTCAATGCATGTTGTTCAACTTGGACACATGGTCTCCCCCCTCCAATAACTTCACCTCAGACCCTTGCTATTATTGATTGCCTGATGTTTACCATCATCCTACTCTAATCAAGAACTGAGTAGACTTTCCACTACCTAATGGAATGACTCATTTTGGTACTACTCTGTTATCTGAAAAGTAGTAATGTAACTCACTCAAAGAAAATTAATTGGAGACACAATTATTTTCCTGCTTTGCTCAGATTTTCAACCTCAGTGAAGGAACAATTTTACTCTCAGCAGGGATACCTCCTCACAGGAAGGTTAGGGGACTGGATATATACTTTGTGTATCACCTCCAACCCATGTTTGCTATTAACCTGACTTCCCAGCGAGGGCTGAAGACTGTGGAACGCAGGGGAAATTCAATCCCCTCTGCTGAACTAAAATAGCAAGAAAAGTTGGGAGAAAATTCAGGGGTGTAGCAGAGAAGAATGTAGATCCATAACCCTCTATAGCAAGGGTTCCCAACCTGCGGTCCACGGACCCCTCAGTTAATGGTAGGTGTTCATGACATAAGAGATTGGGAACCCCTACTCTATAGGTATTCCAAATCTGGCCTCTTGCTCAATGCCAAATTTAGTCTCTCCCTAACAGTGCCAACCCTTTAGATGCCAAGAGCCCAATTTTGGAATTCCCAAAGCTGACCTCTGGAAATCCCTCTCTAAACCCTGTGTCTCACCACTACGCCGTCATCCCTTGAGAGATTCCCTAAAACTCAACTGCTCAGTGTCTGTCCTGCCACATGACTTGGTATCGGTGCGTGTTTAGTTTCACTTTCAGCAGCACGCCTTGGGGCATTTTGCTCCTCTACGAATAGGATTGTTACTGAACAGAATCAGTTCTTTCCCTTTCCCTCCGGCATTACACATTGCGACAGAGATCAACACACAATGATAAAGCTGTCTGTTGTCATACAGTGGTGTAATAAATATAATTAACTTTTGTGTATGTTTCAGATTTCCATTAACATTTACTCTGCTCTTCACGGCATTTAAAATTATGGGCAATTTAGAATATTGCATTTTCCTTTTAAAGGGCCTTTGAGTTTCTGTTGGAGAAGCCCGTTGCTGTACCAAAGGCTCTGACTTATTTCATTTGATTGCTGCAATTCTGGCTACAGGGAACAGTTGCATGTTTTTTTTCATCCAACATACTTTATAAGCTGCTCAGAATGCACTGCAGTGTGTGAAACTAAGCAATGCAAGCTGGTTCTGTCAGGATTCAATGCAGGTCAATGTGGAGCTAAATCGAGACTTGCATTGCCATAGCAGCCTTCAGGAAGTGAGAATTGGAAATGGAAACAGAATTTGAATGGACTGCAGATTCAGATTCATCAATTTATCACATGTTCATCAAAACATGCATTTAATTAGATTGTAATTTCTTATGGAAAACCTTGTCATGCATACTGTTCACACAGTTCGGTTCATTCCCCAGAGCATTGAGCTGCAAGGTAAAATGATAACAATGCAGAATGAAGTGTAACAGGCACGGAGAGACGGTGCTGCAGCTAGACAATAAGGTGCAAGGTCAGAAGTCCAGTGCGGATAGGCTAAAAGTTGCATGATCATAATGAAGTAGATTGTAAGGTCAAGAGTCAGTCTTATCATAGCAAGGAATCACTCAATATCTCGAAGTATTTTACAGACACGTAAGTATTTTTGGTGTGGTCACTTTTGCAGGGAATGTTGCATCTGAATTATACACAACATTCTCTTTGCCCGATAACAGCAAAGTTATCTGCATTAGAATTAGGTTTATTATCACCGGCATGCATTGTGAAATTTGTTAACTTAGCAGCATCAGTGTAATGCAGTACATGATAACACAAAGAAAAAAATAAATAAGTAAATCAATCACACTAAGTATATATGTATATTACATAGTTACATTAAATATAGTGCAAAATAGAAATAATATTAAAAAATTATCTGTTGAAGCTGTAGGTTAAGGGATGAATATTGACCAGGAGAGTGGAGATGATTCCCCATTCTCTTCCTTAAAGTCGTTCTCCTTCAATGCATCAGCCTGGAGTTTCCTGCTGTAATCTCAAGAGATGGAATTAAACCCACAAATGTCTATGCCAAAGGCAGGGGCACCAACCAGTGAAAGCAAGCAAACAGGTTAAGAGAGCAGTAGGAGCTCCATTCTGAGTCTAGTGACCTTAAATTAAGGCAACAGTCTGCCAATGATCAGCTTCAATGCTTCTCTTCTGAAGAGAGGTATCAGACAATGGCAGCACTAACTCGCTTCTAATGTTTCCACCATAATTCCTCATTTTCAGATAAAACGGTCAGTTACCTCCACCTTCATCAGAGACCCCCAACACCCAGGACACGCTCTCTTCTCGCTGCTGCCATCAGGAGGAAGATACAGAAGCCTCAGGACTCACACCATCAGGCTAGTTAGTACCCCTCAACCATTAGGCTCTTGAACCAAGGAGAATAACTTCACTTCATCATCTAAATGTTCCCATGACCTATGGACTCACTTTCAAGGATTCCTTATCTCATGTTCTTGATATTTATTAATTATTATTATTATTATTTATTTATTTATTTTTGTATTTGCACAATTTGTGTCTTTTGCACACTAGTTGAATGCCTAAGTTGGTGCAGTCTCTCATTGATTCTATTGTGGTTATTATTCTATTATGGTTTTATTGAGTATGCCTGCAAGAAAATAAATCTCAGGGTTGTATATGGTGACACATATGTGCCTTGATAACAAATTTACTTTGAACTTTTTGAACTCTGGATGATTTCAATTCACCTCCTTTGCTCCACCTTGCACCCCCCCTCCCCCACAAAAGAAGCTCCAGTTAAAATGGCAATGAACATCATGACTAAAGGAGGAATATCACCAAACATTCAAAAAAACTTCTACAGATGTACTTTTGAAAGTGTCCTGGCTGGTTGCACCAAGATCGGTAAGGTAATTTGAATGTTCAGGCATGTAAGAAGCTTCAAAGGGTAGTAAGCTCTGTCCATCAATCATGGGCATATCCCATCCCACCATCAGTCGCATCTACACCAGGTGCTGCCTCAAGAAGGCAACATCTACCATCAAAGCAACAGACACAAAATGCTGGAAGAATTCTGCAGGTCAGCCAGCATCTATAGAGAGAAATAAACAGTTGACATTTCAGGCCAAGACACTTCATCAGAACTGGAAAGGAAGGGGAAAGGAGCCAGAATAAGAAGATCACAGGAGGGGAAGGAGTACTAGGTGACAGATGATAGGTGAAACCAGGTCAGTGGGTGGGGGAGGGGGGGTTGAAGTGAGAAACTGGAAGGTGACAGGTGGAAGAGGATGAAGAAGAAGGAATCTCAAAGATCTTCACCATCCAGACCACAGCTACTATTGGGCAGGAGGTAGAGAACCTTAAGTCCCACACCACCAGGTTCAAGGTCATCTACTTCCCCTCAACCATTTGGTTCTTACACAACTCTATTCACTATAGCAACACTAAGATCAATTTGCGCTACAACAGACTCGGCTTTTTCCTTTATATAATTGATGTTATTGTATTTTGTTCTTCTTGTGAACATTGTGTACCTAACGCAATGTGCCCATGATGCCCATTGCACCAGGGTATTTCCTGTACTTGTGCCTATGACAATAAACTTTGATATTGACTTTGAAAGATGTTAGGGATTATTCTGGAGTTATGTGAATATAGCAGATATTAATCCAAATAAGAACCTGTCTTCAGTTCTTACTGTAAATGTAAATAAGTTCAGGAAGCTTGCAGTTAGCCTTCAGTTTTTATTTGTGAAGTGTAAACAGTAATTTGATGTTAAAAGCACAGGCTGCTCCAGACTAAGAGATTGCATATGCAAGAACCAAAATTTGTTCAAACAATTGCACCATTGTGACTTCAGTGCAAGCTGGCAGACCAGATAGATGTCATCACTTGGCATATCAAACATGATCACAGGTATATGCAACAGACACAACGTGCTGGAGCTCGGCAGGCCAGGCGGCATCTTTGGATGGGAATAAACAGTTGACGTTTTGGGCTGAGACCCTTCGTCAAGACTGGAAGGGAGGGGGAAGGAAGTCAGATTAAGAAGGTGGAGAGAGGGGAGGAAGAAGTACAAGGTGGCAGGTGATAGGTGAAAGTGGGAGAGGGGGAGGGGGTGAAGTAACAAGCTGGGAAGTTGATTAGTGGAAGAGATAAGGGGCTGGAGAAGAGTAATCTGATAAGAGAGTACAGAAGATCATGGAAGATAGTGGAATCCTGTTGGAGAAGACAGATGTACCACCAATGAACTTCCCAGCTCTTTATTACACCCCCTCTACCCCTCCCAGTTTCACCTGTCACCTTGCACTTCTTCCTCCACTCGCCCAACTTTCTGCTTACGGCAGGGATTGCTCCCTACGTAACTCCCTTTTCACTCATCCCTCCACACTGAACTGCATCCTGGCACTTATCCTTGCAAGCAGAACAAGTGCCACACCTGCCCCTACACCTCCTCCCTCACTACCATTCAAGGCTCCAAAAAGAACTTCCAGGTGAGATGAAACTTCACCTGTAAGTCTGTTGGGGTCATCTACTGTATCCGGTGCACCCAGTGTGGCCCCCAGTACATTGGTGAGACCCGATGCAGATTGGGAGACCGCTTCACTGAGCATCTTCACTCTGTCCAGCACAAAAAGCATGATTATCTCTTAGTGGCTACCCATTTCAATTCTACTTCCCATTATCATTCTGACATGTAGGTCCGTGTCCTCTTCTACTGCCATAATGAGGCCACACTAGGGTTGGAGTAGCAACACCTTATATTCCATCTGATAGCCTCCAACCTGCTGGCATGAACATTGATTTCTCGAACTTCCAGTCATTGACCACCCCTCCCCCCAGCCCCCCCCCAACAAAAACAAAGGAGTTGGTTGTGGACTACAGGGGGAAAAGAGACAGTCTAACCCCTATCGATGGATCTGGGGTTGAGAGCTTTAAGTTCCTCAACATACACATCACTAAGGATCTACATGGTCTGTACATACCGGCTGTGTGGTGAAAAGAAGCACAACAGCGCCTCTTTCACCTCAGACGGTTGAAGAAGTTTGGTATGGGTCCCCAAATCCTAAAGACTTTCTACAGGGGCACAATTAAGAGCATCCTGATTTGTTGCATCACTGCCTGGTATGGGAACTACACTTCCCTCAATCGCAGGACTCTACAGAGAGTGGTGAGGACAGCCCAGCGCATCTGTAGATGTGAGCTTCCCACTATTCAGGACATTTACAGAGATAGGTGTATAAAAAGGGTCCGAAGGATCATTGGGGACCCGAGTCACCTCAACCACAAACTGATCCAGCTGCTACCATCTGGGAAATGGTACTGCAGCATAAAAGCCAGGAACAAGAGGCTCCGGGACAGTTTCTTCCATCAGGCCATCAGACTGAATAATTCACGCTGATACAACTGTATTTCTATGCTATATTAATTATATTAAATAGTATGCATTAAAATTACTATAAATTGCATACTGCACATTTAGACGGAGAAGTAACATAAAGATCTTTACTCCTCATGTATGTGAAGATGTAAGTAATAAAGTTAATTCAATTCTTGTTTCCCTCTCACACCCTCTCTTCTGACCTGCCCATCATCTCCATCTGGCACTCCTCCCCCTTCCCTTTATTCCACGCTCTTCTGTCCTCTCCCATCACCTGTCACCTTGTACTTCTTCCACCCCTTCCCCCTTCCTTTCCAGTCCTGCTGAAGTGTCTCGGCTTGAGAAGTCGGCTGTTTATTCCCATCTTTAGCTGCTGCCTGCCCTGCTGAGCTCCTCCAGCACACTGTGCGTATTGCTCTAGAGATTTCCAGCATCTGCAATATCTCTTGTGTCACAGGTATAGGCAATCAACAGTTTCTGTGTACTTATCATATTTGTGTACTCAGAGACAGCCCTAACAACCTTAATTTTGGATGTCTGGCTCTCTGATATCAGAGGTTTTAGAATATTTGTTTTAATTAGTTTCTCCCAAAGACGTTGGACCTTCAGCAGTGCCTTATCAATTACAAAGTGCTTCTACTATGTATCTCAAAGGAAACATTTGTCAACCCAAAGCAGTGAGGTAAACATTGTCATTGTAACTATTGAAATTGTATTGAATCATCTACTATGACCTTTGATCTTAAGGGTATAAAAATGTGATGTACCTTTGGGTTTGTGAGTCTCTACTGAGAGTGTCTCCAGAACGATGCCTTATTGTTATGCTGAACAAAGACTTCTGTATGACCAGCTATTAACTTTGACCACAGTCACAACGAAGGTTCTGATCCTTGTTTCAAGAGGTGAAGGAAACAGTTACTCATTGCAAGTTGACCAAGGACATTGAGGCGAGGTTAAATTCCTTCAGAGTTTCCAAAAACACCATTGGGCAGAGAGCTTTTCACTGGCTGAGGCTGTTCCTGTAGGAAAGCTCCATTTCATTACTTAACCATTGTCTCTCTTGTGAGCACAATGCATACAGGTAGTGCTGAGAAGGTTGGGCTGTTTCCGTACAACTGGCCGTCTATCAACAGTGAGCCATTTCATTAAAGGCAAGAAACAAAGACTTACATCCAAATATCCCATTTCAGCTCATCACAGGGCAATTTCAAACCAATGAAGTACTTCTGAAGTATTAAAGGAAATCATTCAAGTGCAGGATTGAAAAATCAGTAAATACATCAAGAGCATTTATTCTGTACGAAAGGTGAACATTTTTTCAGCAGAAATTACACATAATATGACATTTAATAACCCTGCTTTGAAAGAAGAAAAACCTTAGCTGCAGCAGGAAGATTAGTGAGATCTGACAGAAATACAAGATCGGATTAGCATAAAATTACTTTTGAGCCAGGAAGAATTCCAGACTGCATCCAATTAACGTCTACAGAAATTTCAGCTGATTTCTGGGTGAAACCAGGTCTGAAATGGAATAGAAAGGCTGAGCACACAGATGGTGCAGGGATGGAATCCAGATGTAAGTCGCACTGTAAATGTACATAACTGGGATAGATAGTGTGTGGGCTCGAGGGAGGGTTATTTCTCTCATTTCCATAAATGACACTGAAGGATGTAATTTGGCCCACTGTCCTATACTAGCTCTTACAGCATTTCCATTAACACCATTCCCCCTCTTGTTTCTCTAAAACCTAATCTCCCTCACATGTCCATCACCAAGCTAAGGGCTACAGACAGGGTAAATGCAAGCAGACTTTTTCCACTGTGGTTAGGCAAGACTAAATCATCAGTTAAGGGTGAAAGGTATTTTAAGAGTAACTTGATGGGAACATCTTCCCTCAGAGGGTGGTGAGCTGCCAGCGGAACTGGTGGAGGTGGGTTTGATTGCAACACTTAAGAGAAGTCCAGATAAATACATGGATTGGAGGGGTATGGAGGGCTATGGTCCAGGTGCCAGTCAATGTGAGTGGGTAAAATAACAGTTTGGCATGGACTAGATGGGCTGAAGGGCCTGATTCTGTGCTTTAGTGCTCTATGACTCTAATCCTAACCTGCTGGCTTGAACATCCTAACCTGATGGCTTCTCACATCATTCTACCCCACCCCTCCCCAGCTCAGCTGGTCTTACCTTCACCTGCCAGCTTGCACTCCTCCCCTCCTCCCACCTTATTGATTGATTGATTGATAGATTGAGATACAGCACGGATTAGGCCCTTCTGGCCCTTCGAGCTGAGCAATCCCCCGATTTAAC
Organism: Mobula birostris; assembly: GCF_030028105.1. Lineage (NCBI taxonomy): Eukaryota > Metazoa > Chordata > Chondrichthyes > Myliobatiformes > Myliobatidae > Mobula > Mobula birostris. The sequence goes on along the minus strand of NC_092378.1, from coordinate 140,611,478 downwards.
CCCAGTCTAATCACGGAACAATTTACAATGAACAATTAACCTACCAACCAGTACGTCTTTGGACTGAGGCAGGAAACTCGAGGAAACCCGTCTAGTCACAGGGAAAATGTACAAACTCCTTACAAGCAGTGGCGTAATCTGGCTTCGGCCCCTTTCCTCTCCAGTTCTGATGAGGAGTCTCGGCCCGAAACACTGACTGTTTATTTCCCTCCATAGATGCTACCTGACCTGCTGAGTTCCTCCAGCATTGTGTGGGTGTTGCTGAAGACTTCCAACACCTGCAGAATCTTTTGTGTCCATTCCACCCTTCCCTTAACCTCCTGCCTCCCTCCTAATCCTGAGAGAATCAGCAATAGACAATTATCCACCAGCCAACACATCATTGGGAAGTGAAAAGTCCCGAGGACAAGGGTGAAGCCCATGCTGTCACAGTTGGCACTTAGAAACTCCACTCAGCTAGCACCACAGGTCAGGATCAAACCTGGATCACTGGAGCTGAGAGACAGCTGCACTACCTGCTACATCACTGACACCAAAAGGGCTTGTGTTCATTGGCAAGCTATTTGTTCCCCCCATACCTGCTTGCCCCTGACAAAGCTAGTGATCATTCACTTTACAGCATGGGTGCACGGAACTATTGCTGGCTGGTGGTGTAGTGGCATGAGCACCGGATTTCGAGATGAGCGCTCCCAGTTTCGAATCTGGCCAGCTCCCTGTATGCCTTCCGTCCGTGATGGGCTGAGCATCGAGCTAGCAACTCGGCCTCATAAAAAACAAACAAAATGCAAGGTTGCCACCCAATGCACCACAAGGCATGGAGAGGAATAACAATAACAACATGGAACTGTTAAGGCACAGGAGACAATTTGATCTTTGATTCTGCATCTTCTTGAATTGCTGCTGTACAATAGCACATGAACATCCAGACTAGTGCTCAGAGGGGGTTTTTATATCTCATTATAATTCCCAAAATTAAATAAGTCTGCATTAAAAGTGCTAGCACCTGTGGTAATGATCATGGAAGCACCAGAATGTTATGAAACCTACCAGATTCATTATGTCTTCAGGAAAGGAAGCCTGCTGGGCCGAAAGAACATAGAACATTACAGCACAATACAGGCCCTTCGGCACACAATGTTGTGCTGACCTTTCAACCTACTCCAAGTTCAATGTAACTCTTCCCCCATACGTAAGCGCTCCATTTTTCTATCATCCATACGCCTATCTCAGGCACGTACCGGTAGGTGATAGAAAAATGGTCAATTATCTGGAAAGGTCAAAGTGCAGCTCCAGATTCAACACCATGTCTGACTGAAATCAGCTTCCTTGATTCAGGGTAGGGTAGGGAATTGAAACAAATTCCAGCAATTTCTAAGATAATGCAAGGGTGCTGGTCTGAAATTGGTAGACATGGCAACCGGTTGTGGAACGAGTGAATGCTTAATGGGGTGGATGATTGCTAGTTATATTGATGGCTTTGTCTTGGTGTTATCATGTATTGCTGGAGTTGTATTCATTGAGAGAATTCAATCATGCTCCTGGAATATTCTCTGAGAAACCAGAAAGGAAGTTGGAAAATGAATTATTCACCTTGGGAAACCTCTTGTATTTATGTGACTGGGTAGATACATTGAGAAACTAATTAAAATAAATATTCGACAACGTTTTGACAACAGTGAGCCAGACAGCCGAAATTAATGTTACTAAGGCTGTCTCTGAGTACACAAATATGATAAGTACACAAAAACTTGTGCGGGTCACTAGCAAACTCAAGTGCAGGAATCAAGGAGACTTCGGCAATTCAAACAAAACTACATATTTATTACAAAAATTAACTAGAAAAACTAACAAGAGCTCAGGTAAACAATACACAACTTCGATGAACTGAAATTACTCATGACACACAGAAGAACTTAGTTTCAATTTCACCAGACAAGCAACCACAATACCCAACAAAGAGCGGTTGGCACACCTCCCCAACCACCCCGAAATACACCACGGAGCACGTAGGAATTCTGGGCATTGACATTACTGTGCTAATTAGATTATCCCAAATTGAATAAAAGTGATAAATACAAAGAGAGTTTAACAATCCCCATGATCCCAAATGAGGCACCCACAAAACACGGTGAAAAACCAGAGCTTGTACAAAGACAAATAATTCGACATAAAAGGTAAACAATCCAAGGACAAAGCATATACACAAGGTGACACCGAGAAAGTATAGTCTACATACTAACTGATGAATAAACATAGAAACATAGAAAATATACAGCACAATACATGCCCTTCATACCACAAAGCAGTGCCGAAGATGCCCCTACCTTAAAACTACCTAGGCTTTACCCATAGCCCTCTATTTTTCTAAGCTCCATGTAGCCATCCAGGAGTCTCTTAAAAGACCCTATCATTTCCACCTCCACCACTGCTGCCAGCAGCCCATTCCACACACTCACCACTCTCTGCGTAAAAAATTTACACCTGACATCTCCTCTGTACCTACTTCCAACCACCTTAAAACTATGCCCTCTCATGCTAGCTAATTCAGCCCTGGGGAGAAGCCTCTGACTATCCACACGATTAATGCCTCTCAATATCTTGCACACCTCTATCAAGTCACCTCTGATCCTCTATCACTCCAAGGAGAAAAGGCCGAGTTCACTCAACCTATTCTCATAAGGCATGCTTGCCAATCCAGGCAACATGCTTGTGAATCTCCTCTTCATCCTTTCTATGGTTTCCACATCCTTCCTATAGTGAGGCAACCAGAATTGAGCACAGTACTCCTAGTGGGGTCTATCCAGGGTCCTATATAGCTGCCACATTACCTCTCTGCTCTTAAACTCAATCCCACGACTGATGAAGGCCAATACACCGTATGCCTTCTTAACCACAGAGTCAACTTGCATAGCAGCTTTGGTGTCCTATGGACTCAGACCTTAAGATCCCTCTGATCCTCCACAATGCCAAGAGTCTTACCATTAATACTATATTCTGCCATCATATTTGACCTACCGAAATGAACCACCTCACACTTACCTGGGTTGAACTCCATTTGCCAAAAAAGAACCTCTTTTTTTTAAAACGACCCCTGGTTGTGCCAAAACTATTAATTGTCTATACCTGTAACCATGTTTGATAGGCTAAGTGACAACATCCATCTGGTCTGCCAGTTTGCACTCAAGCCTCAATGGTGCGAATAACTTTGCCATATTCCCTGGTTTGACACAAATCCTTTGGTTTATCGTTTGGCTCTTGCATATGCAATCTCTTATTCTGTGGAGCAGCCTGTGTTTTTAACTTCAGCCCTACTTCCAACAGGGAGTGGATGGTAGGGCACTAGGATGATGGGAGTGCCTTCAACCTTCAAGGTAGGTGCTCATATCCTCTCTTCTTGGCACATGTCACTTGGCTGATGGTTCAGTGTAGATAAGAATGGCACATTTTCTGCTGTCAGGAGTATCAGTGAACCAGATGGCTTTTTACCACAATCTGGTGGTTTTGTAGTTATTATCTCCAAGACCATCTGTTTTCCTAAACTCTAGATTATTAACTAAATTTAAATTCCTCTGTTGCTGCGATGGGATTTGAACTCTAGTGTCTGAATTGCTACCAGGGGCCTGGTGGGGTAACATAAACACTAGGATACTGCAGTTAAATTTCAACTTCACTGGCACTGAGCATTTTACAACAGTGGCATTTAATTATGGTTGATGATTTAAAAAGATTATCTTTTAAAAACTGTTTTTTTTACCCCAGTCTCTTTTCCTCACCATTCTATCCCTCTGTTTCGTTTCTTAACCTGAGTGGACACAAGACGAATCATTCTGTTCTACCTGATCCAGATTTCATACCGCTTATTTGCACACCCTCCGTCTGATCGGTTAAGTAGTTAACCTGTTGCTTATCATGATCATACTAGTGACAGGACCACCTCACACCCCAGAAATCCCCATAAAAAATGGTGCCTTTTCAATCACCTTCAGTCCAGCATGTGACTATCGTATAGCAAGTGTTGGCAAAATGTCCTGCAGACAAATTCAGATTCATCGACTTATCACCTACACATCCAAACATACAGTGAAACACATCATTTGTGTTAACAACACAACCCAAGGATGTGCCGGGGGCAGCCAGCAAGTGTTGCCGTACATTCCAGTACCAACAAAGGATGCTCACAAAGTTCAGCAGAACACAAGCACCAAAACAGCAGCAGCAAAACAAGCCCCTTTCTTCTTTCCTGCCCACCATCGTAGCTGAGCAGAAACCCAGCCAGACATAACAACGCAGCTTTACAGCCAACGTGCTGACTTTAATATAAATTAGCTTTGTTAGTGACAATAATGGGACCAAATGCCCAGCTCACAGTCCATAAGGAGGATACTGACAGAGGCAAGTGGTTTTACACAGCAAGGTTTGTGATTGGTAAATCGTTTTCTGTTTACACAAACAATGGAATGCGGACGCGCACTTAGGCTAGTTGGATCATTTGCCTGTACTCCTATCACCTGCATTTGGACAGAGCCTAAAGAGCAAGGGGTCAAGACGACTATGTAAGATGTGGTCACAGGAGGCAGAGGAATGGTTACAGGATTACCTTGAGTCCGTGGACTGCGCTGTGTTCAAGAACACATCTGAGGATATGAATGACTACATCAGGGTCATTACAGACTTCATTAAAACAGCTGTGGATGAGTGTGTCCCAACGACATATTTCAGGGCTCCCCCCCCGCCCCCATCAGAAGCCGTGGATGAACAACGAAACCTGGAATCTGCTGAGACCCTGATCAGAGGCATTCAAGTCTGGAGATCGAGAATGCTACAAGAGGTGCAGCTATGATCTCCAGAAGACCATCTGACGGGCGATGTGGAATCAATGAGGGATGCTCGACAGCTGTGGTAGGGCTTAAATGCCATAACTTCCTACAAAGTTAAATCTTGTGACATAAGGGACAGCAGAGCTTTGCTTCCAGATGAGCTCAATGCCTTCTATGCTCGCTTTGATCACTGGAACAGGGAGGAACAAATGCGCACACCCCCATGTCTCCCGGTGATCCTTTGGTCTCAGTATCTGAAGATGACGTGAGGCTGCCTTCAAGAGAGTGAATCCAAGGAAAGCATCCAGTCCAGACAGAGTGAGTACTGAAGACCTGTGCTGAACAGCTGGCTGGTGTATTCATGGACATTTTCAAACTCTCGGTCCGGCAGTGTGAGGTACCACTTGCTTCAAGCAGGTTTCAATTGTACCCATACCCAAGAAGAGTGTGGTAACCTGTCTTTATGAGTATCGCCCAGAGGCATTTGCATGCATAGCGATGGAGTGTACTGAGAGGATGGTGTTGAAGCATATCAGCTGCTGTCTGAGTGGCAACTTGGATCCACTTCAATGCACCTACCAAAGCAACAGGTCTACAGCAGATGCTACTTCATTGGGTCTTCACACAACCCTGAAACATCTGGACAGCAAAGATGCATACATCTTGATGCTTTTTATCGATTACAGTTCGGCATTTAACACCATCATCCACTCAAAACTAATCATTAAACTCCAACACCTGGGCCTCAATACCCCCTGTACAATTGAATCCTGGATTTCTTCACTTGTAGACCCCAGTCAGCTCGGATTGGCAAAACCATCTCCTCCACAATCTCCATCAGCACAGGGGCATTCAGGGATGTGTGCTTAGCTCCGTATTCTACTCGCTTTACACCTGTGACTGTGTGGTTAAGTACAGCTCCAACACCATATACAAGTTTGCTGATGACACCACTGTTGTGGGCCGTATCAAAGGTGGTGATGAATCAGCATACAGGAGGGAGATTGAAAAATTGGCTGAGTGGTGTCATAACAACAGCGTCTCACTCGATGTGAATTAGACCAAGGAACTGATTGTAGACTTCAGGAGAGGGAAACCAGAGGTCCATGAGCCAGTAATCATCGGAGGATCAGAGGTGGAGAGGGTCAGTAACTTTAAATACCTTGGTGTCACTATCTCAGAAGATCTGTGCTGGACACATCAGATAAATATAATTGCAAAGAAAGCACGACAGTGCCTCTATTTCCTCAGGAGTCTGTGGAGATTCGGCACGTCATCAAAAATCTTGGCAAACTTCTATAGATGTTTGGTGGAAAGTGTGCTGACTGGCTGCATTACAGCCTAGAATGGGAACACTGATGCCGTTGAGCAGAAAATCCTACAAAAGGCACCCAGTATGTCATGGGTAAAACCTTCTCAACCACTGAGCACATCTACATGAAACATCACTGTAGAAAAGCAACATCCATCATCAAAGATCCTCACCACCCAGGCCATGCTCTTTTCTCACTGCTGTCATCAGGTAGAAGGTACAGGTGCCTCAGGACTCACACCACCAGGTTCAAGGACAATTACTACCCCTCAACCATCAGGCTCTTGAACAACAGGGGATAACTACAGTCATTTAAGGACTCTTTTATCTTGTTATTTCATGCTGTTATTTCTTGCTATTTATTTATTATCTGCATTTGCACAGTTTGTTTACAGTTTACAGTTCCTGATGCTTACAGTTTACAGATCCTGTTTACAGTTATTGCCAATAGATTTGCTAAGTACGCCACAGGAATGGAATCTCAGAGTTGTATGTGGTGATGTGTATGTACTCTGATAATAAATTTTACTTTAAACTTTGGAATGATCTCCTGCAAGGGGAGCAACCAAGAATGGAAATTTAGGACAACAAAAACCTGTTAAACCATGCTGAGTAAAATAAAATATTTCTTTTGGGCTTGCGATAAGCAGAACTCTGCACCCCCTGTACTCGCTACTCACTAAATTTGGATGGGGATTTGGAAAAAAATCATGCAGCCCCTCCACTGTTTGCATTCAGGTGTGGCGGCTCCGACGCGGGAAATAGAAAGAGGCTGCAAAGGGTTATAGACTCTTCCAGCACAAACTTCCCCACCATCTAGGATATCTTCAGGAAGGCGACATCCATCATTAGGGATACCCACCATCCAGGAACATGACCTCTTCTCAATATTACCATCAGGGAAGAGGTACAGGAGCCTGAAGATGCACGCACAACAGTTTAGGAACAGTTTCTTCCTCTTCACCTTCAGATTTCTGAATGGACAATGAACCCATGAAAACTACCTCACTTTTTGCACACACACACACACACACACACATACATGCTGCATATGTTATTGTAAATCATAATTTTTAAAAATCACAAATTTCGTAACATTTATTGGTGAAAGTAAACAATTCTGATTCTGATTCCATTTTGGAAGTGACATAGAGCTGAAACAAACACTGGGCAGTGTTAAAAAAAATGAAGCGTCTGTCAAAGGACCTTCAACCTGAACCATTAACCCTGTTTCTCGTCCCACAGATGCAGCGTGATCTGCTGAGTAGTTTCAGCATTTTTAGCTCTGTTTACGTTATTCTGTGCTCACTATAAATGTTGCCTCTCCCTAGAAGTGTGCTCTTTCAGCTACTATATACACTCTGTGGTCATGTTACTATGGTACCCCCTGTACTTAATATAGTGGCCACTGAGTGTCTGTTTGTGGTCTTCCGCCGCCGTAGCCTATCCACTTGGAGGTTCGATGTATTGTGTGTTGTGTGGGCCAATGTACAAAACAGAGTACCAACAGTCATACACAGCACGTATTGCACATATAGTTATGGTAGCAGAAAAACACTGTCGCAAAAAATAACGTATCACAAGTCCTTTGAGTGTCCTGGCCTGAATAATGATGATGCATGGGATGTTGTCCTGGAGCCATGTTTCTGCAAAAACATGCACGTAGCAGTTCTGCACACCATTGTTGTAACACGTGGCTATTTGCTGTCACCATCCTGTCAGCTGAGTGTATCTATGCATACACCTGCCACCCCTACCACCAAGAACGGCAATGATTTCAAACGCATGGAGGCACAAGCTCCCCCTCCAAGCCACACACCATCCTGACAGAGAATTACACTCAATAGCCACTTTATTAGGTACACCTGCTCATTAATGCAAATATCTAATCAGCTAATCATGTGGCGGCAACTCAATGCATAAAAGCATGCAGACACGGTCAAGAGGTTCAGTTGCTGTTCAGACCAAACATCAGTGCAGGAAAGAAATATGATCTAAGTGACTTTGACTGGAATGATTGTTGGTGCCAGACGGGGTGGTTTGAGTATCTCAGAAAATGCTGACCTTCTGGTATTATCACAGATGACAGTCTCTAGAATTTACAGATAACGGGCGAAAAAAATTCAGAGAGTAGCAGTTCTGTGGGCTAAAGCACCTTGTTAATGAGAGAGGTTAGAGGAAAGAAGGTAGACTGTTTGAAGCTGACAGGAAGGCAAAAGTAACTCAAATAACCGCGCATTACAATAGTGCTGTGCAGAAGAGCACCTCTGAACGCACAACACGTCAAACCTTTAAGTGGATGGGCTACAGCAGCAGAAAACCATGAACATACACTCAGAGCCACTTTATTAGGCACAGGAGGTGCCGATAAAGTGGCCACTGAATGTATATTAATGCTTGATAAATATTTCATTGATTATGAACGGGAATAAACGGGACCTTTTCAGAATGGCAGGCGGTGACTAGTGGGGTACCGCAAGGCTCAGTGCTGGGAACCCAGTTGTTTACAATATATATTAATGACTTGGATGAGGGAATTAAATGCAGCATCTCCAAGTTTGCGGATGACACGAAGCTGGGTGGCAGTGTTAGCTGTGAGGAGGATACTAAGAGGATGCAGGGTGACTTGGATAGGTTGGGTGAGTGGGCAAATTCATGGCAGATGCAATTTAATGTGGATAAATGTGAAGTTATCCACTTTGGTGGCAAAAATAGGAAAACAGATTATCATCTGAATGGTGGCCGATTAGGAAAAGGGGAGGTGCAACGAGACCTGGGTGTCATTATACACCAGTCATTGAAAGTGGGCATGCAGGTACAGCAGGCGGTGAAAAAGGCGAATGGTATGCTGGCATTTATAGCGAGAGGATTTGAGTACAGGAGCAGGGAGGTACTACTGCAGTTGTACAAGGCCTTGGTGAGACCACACCTGGAGTATTGTGTGCAGTTTTGGTCCCCTAATCTGAGGAAAGACATCCTTGCCATAGAGGGAGTACAGAGAAGGTTCACCAGATTGATTCCTGGGATGGCAGGACTTTCATATGAAGAAAGACTGGATGAACTGGGCTTGTACTCATTGGAATTTAGAAGATTGAGGGGGGATCTGATTGAAACGTATAAGATCCTAAAGGGATTGGACAGGCTAGATGCAGGAAGATTGTTCCTGATGTTGGGGAAGTCCAGAACGAGGGGTCACAGTTTGAGGATAGAGGGGAAGCCTTTTAGGACCGAGATTAGGAAAAACTTCTTCACACAGAGAGTGGTGAATCTGTGGAATTCTCTGCCACAGGAAACAGTTGAGGCCAGTTCATTGGCTATATTTAGGAGGGAGTTAGATATGGCCCTTGTGGCTACGGGGGTCAGGGGGTATGGAGGGAAGGCTGGGGCGGGGTTCTGAGTTGGATGATCAGCCATGATCATAATAAATGGCGATGCAGGCTCGAAGGGCCAAATGGCCTACTCCTGCACCTATTTTCTATGTTTCTATGTTTCTATTATGAAGCATTTGGGGCATCCTGAGACGCTTTTCTTGCAGAACCTGACCTTGATGATCAATAAGGTGCATATTATTGCAAAACTGTGACAAAGTGCTGCACTATATTTCTCACCACTTCTCAGTACTGATCACACCAGCCTCGCTGGATAAGGGAAGCCATTAAACAGTTCCATTTATCATGATTTTCCATGTTTTCAATTTCCAGTCCTGGCAAGGGCATAAAAGGAACAATGCACATTCCCAAAGGAAAGAGGGAGAAGTGAGTTGTGAATCATAGAAATCAAGTCCCTCACTTTATAAAAAGATATTGGAATGAAGTTGTCTGGTGCTGTGGAGCAGAGATTTTGTTTTAGAAATACAGAAACTAATTTATTTGTGATACTTTGAAGGTTCCACTGTGACAGAAATCGAAATTTATAATACAAGCTGACAGAGGATGGGTAAAATCCAGTTATGTTTGGATTCCAGCCGATTGTCTTTATACTCCAGAGCAAGACCCATTATGATGTTTATAATGGGCTTCTTTAGGGAGTACTGATGCCTCTTGCATTAAGTGCACAACTTTAAAAATCTTATTGTGTCCATAATGAAGTGCAAGGCACTGCAAAAGAGAGGGTGGGGGAGGTGGAGAGAGGGAGGGAGACTGAAAGAGAAAGGGAAAGGAAATGAAAGAAAAAAGGGAAAGAATGAGTGAAAAGTAAGCGAGACAGAGAGAGAAAGCATTTTCTCAATGAAATTCAAAGGATCATAGTTGCAAAATTGGGCTTTTTTATGTCAGGTGGATGTGAATATGACTTCATTAAGGATAAGGAAAAGCAGCATTGACTGGATGAGCCATTCAAAGACTTGGCCTAATGACCCTGACAGAAGCTCAGAGTCTCACTCTGGAAACTACTAATAAATTCAGACAATCAAATAGGTTGGAGGGTTAATTGGCCACTGTAAGACTCCTGAGTGTGTAAATGTGTGGTAGAATCTGGAGGAGAGGAACAGTTGATGGCACTCTGGGGTGAACAAAACAGATTAGGGTAGAATCAGAGAGTGCTTAATGGCCAATGGTGGGCCAACTGACCTGTTTCCATGGGAACCAAAGAACAGCCACTCACCTCACTCTGGTAAAAGGAGGACGTCATGGGCATCTATTCCAAATCTTATCCAAAGAAGTTTTTAGAATACTGACATTTTGAGAAAGGTATTTAAGTACTCACTAGAGCCTTACCATCTAAGCACTGCCTTCATTCTAACAGTACGAGCAATGGAACCATTTGTTCCCATCCAGGATAACAACATAATCGTTAATGATCCCTGGAAGTGCAATTGAAAACTCACAATGAAGTAAAGTTAAGCAACATACACAAAATGCTGGAGGAACTCAACAGGTGAAGTGGCATCTATGGAGGGGAATAAACAGTTGGCGTTTTGGGCTGAGATCCCTTATCAGGACTCATTAAAATGGTAATAACAGCAGGAACAGGAAAGGGTAAATGCTGACATATTGACGATAAGGTCAAGTGGTAAGAAAGTGTGTAAAACACTCAGGTTAAAAGAGGAATTGCAGTTTCTATTTTCTGAATAAGGAATTCTGGTAATCACTTACTACAGATTCTGTATGGTAATCACCTTGCAATTGTAGAGGCCGGGGGAGATTCCAAACCCAAGTGTTCTCCTCTATCCAATAATGCATAAAAAGGACAAGAAACCAAAAGGTATCTGGGTGAGGGTTTTGCTGACATTTCCAACAAACCGTGAGAGGGCGCGAGGTTGTCTGCGTCAGGTAGATATGGGAAAGAGTGCAGCATGAGGCATGAAAGCCTAAGGGCAGGAATGCAGCAACATCCACAGAAAGCTGCCGAACAGGTTGAGCCAGGACAGAGCAGCTGCCCCATCCCTCACGTGCCTATCAGGATTCGCTGTTTGTTCTGGGTTCAGGCCAAGAGGACACATGGTTTGTTCTAGGCAGTGAAAATACTCCTTTTACTGTTGTTCTGCCTAAGTGCACCCCCAAGAGGTTCCTCTGGCAGTAAAGTAAAACTTGGCCTGAACCCAGGACACACAACAAATCCTGAGGGGCACATGAGAGACAGGGCTGCCGTTCTGTCACAGCTCAAACTGTTCAGCAGCTTTCTGTGGCCTCTGCACTCTGACCTCTGTGCCTCATGCTGCACTGCTGCCCGACCCGGGTAACCTCACGTCCTGTGATCCTTTGTGCTTCCTGCTGGCTTATCGGTGCATGGAATGCTGCCCTAATTACAGCTTTGCGCAGCAGCACAGGTAAGAGGCGTGAAGAGTCAATCCTATCTGAGTAAGACACACAAAAGTGCTGAAGGAACTCAGCAGGTCAGGCAGCATCTATGGAGAGGAATGAAGAGTCAATGTCAGGACAGGAGATGAAGGTTCTCAGTCCAAAGCACCGATTCGTTATTCCTTTCCACAGATGCTACCTGACCTACTGAATTCCTCCAGCATTTTGTGCCTGTTGCTGTGGATTTCCAACATCTGCAGAATCTCTTGTGTTTTTTGATCCTATCTGAGCCCAAGGAATTAACCTACAATCCACCCAACCCGTATCATCATCAGGTTTGGGTCAATGTACTGGGGAGAGCATTCTGACTGGCTGGTGGGGGTCGGGTTGGGAGGGGCTATTGCACAAAATTGAAATAAGTTGCAGAAACTTGTAAAATTAGTCAGCTCCATCATGGGTACCAGCCTCCATAGTATCCAAGACAACTTTAAGGATCCCCACCACTCAGGACATGTTACCATCGAGAAGGAGGTACAGAGTCCTGAAGGCACACACTCAGCAATTCAGGAACAGCTTCTTCCCCTCTGACATCTGATTTCTGAATGCACGTTGAACCCATGAACACGACTTCACTACTGTTTTATTTCTGTTTTTTAGCACTACTTGTTTGACCTTAACTATTTAATAGACACATATATTCTTAATTAAACTCCCGATTTTTTTCTCTATATTTATTTGTCATGTATTTCATTGTACTGCTACCACTAAGTTACAAATTTCACGAGAGATACCGCCGGTATTAAATCCGATTCTGATTCTGATTACACTGGAATGGGTCTTCCCAGTAGCTCCTCTTATTTAAAGGCAGCCACTCTCATTGCTCAATAATAACGAGGGAAGAAGAGGCAGAATGCCGTGGAGTCTGAACAATTTTTCCATTTGAAAACCACACTTTGATCCTTGACAGAATAAACACTGAGCAATAACATGTTTCTTCAGCAAGGATCAAAGTAGTACTAGCCAGCACCCAGGAATAAACCATTTACTTCCTTCCCAAAACTGAACAGGAGAAGACACTCAATTGTGGAATTAGGGCTGTCATAAAAAATATTGAAAATTAACTGCAAACCTAAGGGAAATTAATAGCAAATTAATTAGTTTTAAAACACTAAAAGTAATAGAGTACAAATATCTTTGAAGAAATAAAAAATCCTTTGATTTGAAATCTTTTGGTTTGCTGGCCTTTATTAATCAGAGCATTGAGTATAGGAGTTGGGATGTAATGTTGGATTTGTATAAGGCATTGGTAAGGCCAAATCTGGAGTACAGTTCTGGTCACCGAATTATAGGAAAGATGTCAATAAAATTGACAGAGTACAGAGGAGGTTTAATAAAATGTTGCCGGGGTTTCATCTCCTAAGTTACAGAGAAAGGTTGAACAAGTTAGGTCTTTATTCTTTGGAGTGTAGAAGGTAGAGGGGGGACTTGATAGAGGTGTTTAAAATTATGAGGGGGATTGATAAAGTTGACGTGGTTAGACTTTTTCCATTGAGAGTGGGGGAGATTCAAACAAGAGGACATGGGTTGAGAGTTAGAGGACAAAAGTTTAGGGGTAACATGAGGGGGAACTTCTTTACTCAGAGAGTGGTGGCTGTGTGGAATGAGCTTCCAGCAGAAGTGGTTGAGGCAGGTTTGATGTTGTCGTTTAAAGTTAAATTGGATAGATATATGGACAGGAAAGGAATGGAGGGTTATGGGCTGAGTGCAGGTCGGTGGGACTAGGATAGGGTAAGAGTTCGGCACAGACTAGAAGGGCCGAGATGGCCTGTTTCTGTGCTGTAATTGTTATATGGTTATACGGTTATTTTAAAACACCTGATGATGTAATTTATATTTTTCACTAGCAATTAAATTAATTCATGGCCTTTATCATTTTCCATGTAGTCTCCAGCAGCTCCGTAACCCTCGGATCGTTGCCTTCCTCCAATATCCAGAATCTTGCCACCGGAATGCATGACAAAATTTGCGGTCTGCCCCCAGCACACCCTCAGATGTGTTGGTGATCAACGCAAATGACAAATACAGTGCCGTGCAAAAGACTATAACTCTATGAAGTCAGAGTTCACTGAAGCAACACCACCCTGGCTTGTGCCAGACTCCTGCAGTGAATTGCTGAGGTATTATTCAGCAATGTCAATGTTCATCTTATAAAACTGGGTTATTTTGCACCATGGTATGTGATTAACGTGTTAGGCAAGGCAATGTGTTAAATTGCATTTGCACTAATTGCCCTTGTTAAGGACAATCATCTGACATTTATTTAATAGCACTGAACTTTCCTAGTACAAACAAAATTTTAAAAAGTTACAAAAGTCTTCAACATTGCCTTCTGCTTCTTTAATTACAAAATGTCAAGTGCTACACATTGAGTACAAATAAAAAGCCAAGAACAAAATGGAAATTATGATATAGAATAAAATCAAAGCTAGACTGCCAATACAGGACCAAGACTCAGAGCAAGACTTGGATGATGTGAAGCAGTGGGAGCCGTCAGCTGGATCCACATCAGAGCCTGCGAAGTTATGTCACTAATCCCAAATGATTTCTCTGCACTGCAAGATTAAAGAACTTGTCTTCCATAGCTTCCTGACGTCACTGGCACTTAATGTTTAAACCTCTCCCGGGAAGGACATGTTAATGTTTAAAGGGAAGAGGTTCAACTCTCATGAAAAACCATAAAGTAGATCGAAACTCTATCAGGCTGAACTAAAGGCGGTACTGAGTGGTCAGTGAGAACTGAGCCCATTATTTTCCTACCTTGGTGCACACAGGAGCTGATTTTAAACTGCTCTCTCGAATAGGACACCCACCTGAAGGAAGATAGGATCTTTTCATTTTTTAATTTCGTCTGGTGGCCTCAGTAACCGAACTAAAATTGACTCAAGTAAACAAGTGGGAACTAGTAGGAAGTGGGAACTAGTAGCGAGTCTCTGACTGAGGGCCAGAGGGAGCGATGTGAGTCACAGCGAGAAGTTTCACATCCTCATAAGAGACAGAAATAGGCACAGGTCATTCATTGGGAAACTTGGATGATATTTGGAGCGAGACCTTCAGTGGGTCCTCGGTTTCCATTCGCAAATTTGGGGCCAGTACTACTGCAACCATAGCCTCTGTCACCATTCACCAGGGATCTGAGGAGATTTGGGATGTCACCAAAGACTCTTACAAATTTCTACACATGTACAGTAGAGACGGTCCTATAGATGTACAGTAGAGCCTGGTATGGAGGCTCCAGGCTCCAATGTTAAGGATTGCACGATACTGCAGAGGTTTGTAGACTTCACTGGCTCTGTCTTGGGCAAATGCCTCCCACCATCGAGAACGTTTTCAACAGGTAATACCTCAACAAGGTGGCATCTATCACAAAGGACTCACACTATCCGGGACATGCCCTCTTCTTGTTATTACCATCAGAGAAAGGGTACAAGAGCCTGAAGACCTAAACTCAATGATTCCTCTCCACCATTAGGTTTTTGAATGATCCATGAACCCATGAGTATTGCCACTTAATTCCATTTTTTGTACTATTTATTTACTTGTAATTTATCGTAATTCTATGTCTTTGTAGTGTACTCCTGTTGCAAAGCACCACATTTCACATGCTGTAAGACAGTGATAATAAACAGGAAATTAATCCTGATTCTGACAGGAAATCAGGAATAAAACTCGGGGTCTAATAAAGTGACCACTGAATGTACGTTCGTGGTCTTCAGCTGCTGTAGCCCGTCCACTTTAAGGTTCGATGTGTTTGTGCATTCAGGGATGTTCCTCTGCCACCACCGTGGTAACACATAGTTAATTGAGTTATTGTCACCTTCCTGTCAGCTTGAATCAGTCTGGCCATTCTCCTCTGACCTCTCTCATTAACAAAACATTTTCACCCTCAGAACTGCCGCTCACTGGATGTTTTTCCCCCCGCGCCATTCTCTGTAAACTCTAGAGACTGTTGTGTGTGAGGTAATCAGCAGTTTCTGGGATATTCAAACCACCCTGCCTGGCACCAACAATCATTCCACAGTCAAAGTCACTTAGATCACATTTCTTCCCCATTCTGATGTTTGGTCTGAACAATAACTGAACCATGACCATGTCCACATGCTTTTATGCATTGAGTAGATACTTGCATTAATGAGCAGGTGTATGGGTATACCTAATAAAGTGGCCACTGAGTGTGAATGCCATTAACTAAATAAAAAAATGAAATAGCTGATTACAGGAGTATTTTACTTTTTGTAAAGCATGCTACTGAATCACTTGGAAACACTTATTTATCTGATTGCAAGAATTAACCCTGAGCCCACCATAACTACAATAACACCTCCCTACTTCATACAGGCTATCTGGGTGTTTCCAATAGCTGATACGTTTTACAACAAAGAGTTAGTAGGTTAAGTGGCACAAGTGTGGATGAGTGGTAGGATATGAAGGGAGTTGACGAGATTAAAAATGAGATTCGCATAGGATTAGTGTGAGCAAGTACTTGATGGTCAGCTACAAGGCACGTTTCCATCTGCAGCACTCCAAGAGTTGAACGCCGCAGATGTGTGTAAGATGCAGTCCACAGAACCCTGCTGTTTGCTTATTTTGCAAAGGTCTTGAAAGGAAAACTGAGCCAGTCTTTCAATCCCCTACGGCACTGGGATTCATGAAGCTGGAGGACGCTGTGGAATTTCAACGAGGAGGCGACAATGCAGTGAGTTCCGCAGACATTGTCCTTAATCGACTGCCTTCCAAAATGAACAAAGTAAAGCAAAGTAAAGTGCTGGAGGAGCTCAGCGGGGCAGGGAGCATCTACGGTGGGGAATAAGCAGTCAACATTTTGGGCCCGGACCGTCCCCCCCAAGCATTTTGTGTGTTGCTCAAGATTTCTAGCATCTGCAGCATCTCATGTGAACCCGTACAATGTGTCAACTTACACTGAATGGCGAAGCCTCCTTTATTCCTTTTTTCCCCCCATTTTGTCATTCATCTCCACCTAACTCAAACTGATTCTACGTTCCCACCGGCATCAGTGCTTGGGATAACTCAGTGGGCAGGTCAGCTCATTCCCCCATGTTAAATCATTAATCTGCATTGTTACTGTTTTACATTGTTTTGCCTCAATGCACTGTGTGATGATCTGATGTGTACAAACAGAACGCAAGACAAGCTTTTCAATGTATCAGTACTGTATCTGGAGATTTGGTTCAGAATGTCACCAAATTTTCTAGCAAATTTCTACAGATGTACCATGGAGAGCATTTTAACTGGTTGCACCACTGTCTGGGATTGGAGGGACCAGTGCACAGGATCAAAACAAAAATCTGCAGTAAAAGTTGCAAACTCAGCCAACTCCATCATGGGCACTAGCCTCCCCTGCATCGAGGACATCTTCAAAAGGTGATCTCTCAAAAAGACTCTATCCACCATTAAGGACCCCACCCAGGACATACCATTTTCTCATTGCTACCATCAGGAAGGATGTACAGGAGCCTAGCACACTTTCAATGTTTCTTGAACAGCTTCTTTCCCTCCGCCATCAGATTTCTGAATGGACCCATAAACAATTTATATATACAGTGGATTTCAAATAACTGGGTTACATTTTGGCCCAATTCATCATCTGCCCCGAAATTTGCTGAAGCTTCATGGAAATAGTTAAGAAGGTATAAAAAAAGACAAACTATCGTAACTTCTACCATCTCCAGTGGGATCCCACCACCAAGCATATCTTTCCCTCCCCCGACTCCCCGTTTTCACGCGGATCGCTCCCAATGTAACTCCCTTGAACACTCGACCCTCCTGGCACTTATCCCTGTAAGCGGAACAAGTGCTACACCCGCTCCTTCAATGCCAATCAGGGTCCCAACCAGTCCTTCCAGGTGAGATGTCACTTCACCTGAGAATCTGCTGGGGTCATCTACTGTATCCTGTGCTCCCAGTGTGGCATCCTGTATATCGATGAGACCTGATGCAGACTGGGAGACCGCTTCGCCGAGCACCTCCACTCTGTCCGTCACAAAAAGCGGGATCTCCTTGCGGACATCCATTTCGATTCTACTTCCCATTCCCACTCTGACATGTCAAACAATAGTCTCCTTTACAGCTGTGATGAGGATACACTCAGCTTGGAGGAGCCACACCTTACATTCCATCTGGGTAGCCTCCAACCTGATGGCACGAATATCAATTTCTCTAACTTCCGGTAACTGCCCCTCTCCCCTTCATGTTCCCCATCCCACTGTCCCTCTCTTACCTTATCTCCCCAGCTGCTTGTCAAGCTCTTCCGGTGCTCCTCTCCCTTCCCTTTCTTCCATGGTCTTCTGATCTCTCCTCTCACATTGCCCATTCTCCAGGGCTTGATCTTTTTCACCCATCAACTTCCCAGCCCTTTACTACCCCTACCCCAACCTGCCACTTCGTACTTCTTCCACCCCTCCCCCTCTTGCTTCTCACTCAGACTTCTCCACTTCCTTCCCAGCCCTGATGAAGGGCCTCGGCCTAAAACCTCGACTGTTTACTCTTTCCCATTAATGCTGCCTGGCCTGCTGGATGAGTTCCTCCAGCACTTTGTGTTTGTTGCTTTGGATTTCCAGAAACTCCAGATTTTCTCTAGTTTGTCAAAATAATATTTAACTGAGTAACAAATTATGTATTTAAATGAAATACAGAACAAATTAAAGCACTACCAATAACATTACAGTATTATAAAACTATGTAATCAGTTCCTAATAGTTATCAACATAGGTTTTTGAGTGGGTTTCCAGTTGCTGAGAAGCCTTTGCCCCATCTGCCAGTTTACAGTGCCTTACCTGGACAAATGCACCCTCTTCTCGGTGAACTGGCCTTTTCCATGAACGGGATCTTCATGGGGTTCATTCTTAACCACTTCCACACCTTCGCCCTTGTCACTCTGTTCATGGCTATGCTTGCTGATGGTGTACAGCTGTCCTATCCTGTACTGTGATCAGAAAAGGAAAACAACAGGATTAGCTTCAAACAATCCGATCCTTTCCCGACTTGGAGGGCTGGAAGCATATTCCTCCCATTCATTGAACACTACAGCACAGTGCAGACCCATAAGCCCATGATGTGGTGCCAAGCTAGGCTCAGTGGCCACTTTATTAGGTACACCTGTACACCTGGTCGTTAATGTAAATATCTAATCCGCCAACTGTGTGGCAGCAACTCCGTGACCACTTAATTAGGGACACCTATACACCTACTCATTTATGCAAATATCTAATCAGCCAACTGTGTGGCAGCAACTCAAATCATAAAAGCATGCAGACATGGTCAAGAGGTTCAGTTGCTATTCAGACCAAATATCAGAATGGGGAAGGAATGTGATCTAAGAGACTTTGACTGTGGAATGATTGTTGGTGCCAGACAGGGTGGCTTGAGTATCTCAGAAGCTGCTGATCTCCTGGGAATTTCATCTACAACAGTCTCTAGAGTTTACAGAGAATCTTGCAAGAGCAAAAATCATCCAGTGAGTGGCAGGTCTGTGGGTGAAAACACCTTGTTAAAGAGGGAGGCCAGAGGAGAATGGCCAAACTGGTTCAAACTGACAGGAAGGTGACAGTAACTCAATTAACCATACATTACAACAGTGGTTTACAGAAGAGCATCTCTGAACACACAACAAATTGCACCTTGAAGTGGATGGGCTACAGCAGCAGAAGATCATGAACATACACTCAGTGGCCACTTTATTAAGTACAGGAGGTAATTAATAAAGTGGCTGAGAGCATATAAACTTACCCCACGATCAATCTAACCACCTAACCTATAACTTACCGATTTCTTTTCATTCATGAGTCTCTTGTGTCGTCATGTAACTGTCCTAACCACTACAAGGCACATACCACTCGCAGTGTGAAAACCCTCCTTTGAATTCCTCCTGTCCCACCTCCTACCAGAACCAACAATGGCAGCAGAGTCCAGTGAAAGGATGTGGTTAAACTTTTAATTACCTGAATTCAAGATGACAAAGTGGTGACTCTTTGCATGCAGCTCTGAAAGGAATCATCAGATGTTCCTGTTTAGATTAGATTATGAGGACACGCAGTCCTTTTTTATTGTCATTCAGTACAGCATGCATTGAGAAATGATACAATCTGTTCCTCCAGAATGATATCACAGAAACACAAGACAAACCAAGACTAAAAAAAACTGACAAAAACCACATAATTATAACATATAGTTACAACAGTGCAAAGCAATACCGCAATTTGATGAAGAACAGACCATGGGCACGGTAAAGAAGTCTCAAAGTCTCTCGAAAGTCCCAACATCTTACGCAGACGGTTGAAGGGAGCAACTCTCCCTGCCATGAGCTTCCAGCGCCGCAAACTTGCCGATGCAGCATCCTGAAAGCACCCGACCACAGTCTGACTCTGAGTCCGTCCGAAAACTTCGAGCCTCTAACCAGCCCTCCGACACCGAGCACCGAGCACCATCTCTGCCGAGCGCTTCGACCCCGGCCCCGGCAATAGGCAATAGGCAAAGCTGAGGATTTGGGGCCTTCCCCTCTGGAGATTCTCGATTGTACAGTAGCAGCAGCAGTGAAGCAGGCATTTCAGAAGTTTCTCCAGATGTTCCTCCATGCTTCTTCACTTCTGTTTCCATCAAATCAGAATTGTGCACGGCCCCATTTAACAAATGCGATATCATTTCAGAGCAGCCGCACGCACTGCGTCGCGCCACCATCTCCTCCTCCCCTCCTCTAGGACTACTACAGCTGATATCCACAGTCACAGCCATGGGTTCTTGAGCAAGCAACATTATTTTTTAAGGGAAAGCAGGCAACAATTTTCTAAAGGCCAACGCAACAGCAATGGGTCAGATGATTGGCACCACTGTAAAGTTCTGCAATCCTGTTACATCAGGCAATCATCCTGCAAATTTTAAAGAATTTAATGATTGGAAGGATCATTGGCACTTTGGGAGTTCAATGCTAGAGAATGACACAAAAATCTAGATTGCTCCTGATTTTCACAGCGACAGGATACCCCACCGTGTGCTCCTATGAGCAGAGTTCTTCCAAGGCGAAGGTACATTTGTAGCAACTGCAGTAGCCAGTTGGCAAAAAGCAAATTCAAAGTTCAAAGTAAATTTATTATTGAAGTATGTATATGTCACCATATACTACCTTGAGATTCGTTGTATTGCATGCATTCACCGAAGAACAAAGAAAGACAACAGGATCAGTGTAAAGCTACACACAAAGACTGACAAACAGCCAACGCAAGTTCCCACAAATTGCTTCAGAGAAAATGCTGCAGTGGATAATTTAATTCAAAGGTCATTAATAGTAACAGCTTCTAGTACCATGGAAAGCTTGTGAATCAGCAAAAAGAAAAACATCTATAACTCTATAATTAAAGGTCAAGAGAGTGTGCGAGAGAAAGAGGGAGAGATAGATAGTGATAGATAGAGCGAGACAAAGAGAGGGAGGCAAGAAAGAAAGAGAGGTGGAGAGGCAAGAGACAAAAGAGAGAAAGGTGAGAGAGAGAGAAAAAGAAATGATGGAATAAGAGGCAACAAAAGAGCAAATAAACCTGGATTTATGTTGATTCCTTCACAAATTCAGGACATGTGAAATGTACTGCAGACAATGAAGTGTTCTTGTTGATCCATGGCTGTTTAAAGTGCTCAAAGGTTTTGAAGCACAAGTGACCAATGGACACAAATACAATCACTTGGGAATAGGGGAATCCTTGGGTAAAAAAGGATGAACTAAGTAAAGTACCTCAATAGTGGAATTGGATGGCTTGGGTTGCTTCATCTTCTGGGAGATATATTTGGCCTCAAAGTAAATGTCATCACTTTATTCCCCCAACCCTTCCTGTGGTTCCCACTCCAGACACTTGAGCAAATATACAGTACGTCCAGGGTAACCCTCGAGCACAGGAGGAGCGCTGAGCTTCCAGCAGTGATTGATCACTTATGATTTGTGTCAGATGAGACAAAGGTTCTACCATTCTTTTGCATAGTCTTTATTACAGAGAGATTATGAATGAAGAGCATAATGAAGCATGAAGAATGAGGAGGGGATCTCATTAAAAGCTACTGAATACTGAAAGGCCTGGATAGAGTGGAAATGCTTCTATTAATAGGAGAGTCTAGGATCCAAGGGCATAGCCTCAGAATAAAGCGATGTTGTTTTATAATCGATCTGGGGAGGATTTTCTTCGGCCAGAGGGTGGCAAATCTGTGGAGTTCATTGACACAGGGGAGTTGTGGAGGTTAAGCCACTGGGTATATTTAAGGCAGAGATCAATAGGTTCTTGATCGGTAAGAGTGTTAGTGGTTAGGGGAGAAAGGTGTTGAAGAAAAAAATATCAGCCATGATTAAATGATCGTTTATCAGGAGCGCTGTATACGCAGGGCCTTTAGTATTATTAAGGATCCCATCCATCCATCCAGCCAGCATCTTCTTTGACTTTCTACCATCAGGCAGAAGACTACAATCGATAAAACAAAAACAGTCAGGGTAAGAAACAGCTTCTTCCCCTAGCCTATTAGGCTTCTGAACTCCCGGCCGCATCGTATTCGAAGTGCCAGTGGTTTATCTGTTCCATACCTTACGAAATTTAATATTAGTGCACTTTAGTTTGTTATTTATGTGTGATTCATCTGTAGATTTCATCCTTACCTTCATAAACTATTGTGTATTATGTGTACTACTATGCTTTACACCCTGGTTCCGAGAAACTTTGTCTTATACATTATATGGTTATATATGTTAGATACATGTATATAGTTAAGTGACAATAATCTTGACTTGACTTGACTTGAAATGGTGGAGGAAACTCAATGGGCCAAATAGCCTCATTTTGTTCCTATATTTCATGATTTTATGGTCTTAAATACCACAACTTCATAAAGCTGGATAGCAAACCCAGGAGATCATTGAAAAGGATGATAACCTAATCATTATCACCTTGTGGGAGTTTACTAGGTGCAAATTAGTTGCCACAGTAACCGTGACAACCCTTCGGAGAGAATGTAGAATACACTGGGTTGTGAAAGGCAAGTCTTTGCAGCAGGTAGTTACCCTTTCGATAGAATTTAACACAGAAATTGGAAATGCTCCTTCTCTCTCCATGTTGTGCTCAGTCTTTGTGAGTCTTGGGGAGCAGCCTGTACTTTCAGCAGTGTGCTTCAAACCAGAGCTCTGAGCAGTATTCTGTAATTCCACCCCATCAATATTCCACACACACCATCCATCTTCACAACCAGGGTCTAATTTCCCTTGCCCTGCCGCGTGATGGTTAACAGATGAGCTCTCTCCTCATTGGGCTCCTAAAATAGCTCGAGCCAGGCAGCCACGTCATGTTGATGTCAAAGAGCTGGCTAAAAATAGCTACCTGCTTTGTTGCAGCTAATGATTTGGTTGCAAATGAGAAAATTGCTCAACCTGCACTGCTGTTCAAGCAAATTCTTCAGGGAAAAAGTGCGCAGATCGCCAATAAATCTTTCTATGTGAGGGAAGAAAGGATCAATTTCTTCACCATTTGCTTAGCTGTCACGTTTGAAAGGGCAGCAGCATGTCACAGACAGCGCAACGGCAGTTTATAGGTTTTCCAAATTGCCAGGCATACAAATAGTGATTGTACAGCGAACCTTAAAATCGTAGAACACCACACTAGGTTCTTCACTGTAATATAATGACACAATAACCTCGCGCCCCAAGCTCAACGAGAGACTGGTACCTCTGCGGTAAATTCTGCTCTATAGCTGGTAGAGCCACGGTCTCACAGCGCCAGAGACCTGGACTCAATCCTGATGTCCGGTGCTTTCTGTGTGGAGTTTGCACGTTCTCCCTGCGACCGTACAGGTTTCTCCCGGTTTCATCCCACGTCCCAAAGACATGCAAGTTGGCTACTGTAAATTGCACTTAGTGTGTGGGTGAGGGGTAAAACCGGGACTGGAGTTATGGAGAATAAAACCCTGGTATTAATGTGGGATTAGGGTAAATAGGCATTCGATGGCACAAACTTAGTAGGCCGAAGGGTCTGTTACCATTCTGTGTATTTCCACAACTCTGATCTGCCAAGCTTTGAATAATTTTGCCAAAGGATGTAAGGATACAAGGAACAGAAACAAGTGTAAATCATAAGGTCACTCACTCTCAAGCCCAATATACGAAGGTGGGGCACCAATGGCAAAAGAGTGGGGACAGGGTTTTTGGAAGCAGGAGATTTGGCAGTAAGAGCACGGGGTTGCACACAGCCAACAGCTAGATGCTGTTTTCTAACTACCTTCAAGTTCCCAGATTGTCCTCAATGTACTAATGTTTTTAAAATCACCTGTATGGGCACCATGCAAAACAATGTTGGGAGTTATGGTCAGGAAAGCACACCAGTGCCTCTGTTCCCTCAGAAGGCTAAGCAAATTCGACATGTCCTCGTGGATCTGCACCTGTTTTTATAGATGCACTATTCTATCTGAGTAATCCACAGCTTGGTATAGCAACTGCATTAGGGACATTTAAGAGACTCTCGGATGAATAAAATGGAGGGTTAACTGGGAACGAAGCATTAGATTGATCTTGGAGCAAGTTAAAAGATAGGCACAATATCGTGGGCCGAAGGGACTGTACTGTACTGTAATGTTCATACCTAGCAATTTGAAGGTCGTTGCAAAACAGCTTCTTGCAGTTGGCTGTGTGCAACCCTGTGCTCTTACCACCAGGTCTCCTATAATGTTGTATTATTTAAACAATTCTTCGCTCCAATTCAAATTAAGAAAGTGTCCAAAGATCCTTTTTAAAATTAATAAAATTACTTTTAAGGTTAGTTTTATTTTTCACATGTAGAACCAAAGTTTGGAACATACAGTGAAGTGTGTCGTTGTGGGTCAAGGAAAAGGCAGAGTCCGAGGACTCTGCTGGGTGGGGGCAGCTAGCAAGTGTCACCGCACTTCTAGCTCCAACATAGCGTGCCTATAATTTACTCACCGTAGTTCATGCAGTACTTTGCAAAAAGTCTAAGGCACATTCTGTGTATATAGTTAGGGTGCCGAAGACCTTTGCACAGTATTCCAGTATTGCTTTGTATAAAGAAAGAAAGAAAGAAAGAAAGAAAGAAAGAAAACAAATTTCATGACATATGTGAGTGATGATAAACCTGATTCTGATATGGGTCTCCATTGTCGACTGAGAGTGGGAAGGGGGCAAGGAGAGGGGAATCATGGTTGGGAAAAGGAGAAGGGAGAGGGGAGGAAGCGGGAAGCACCAGAGAGACATTCTGTAATGATCAATAAACCGATTGTTTGGAATCAAATGAGCTTGCCTGGTGACTCAGGGCTGGGTGCTTTGGCACTCTTCTTCTCTGCCACCTGTCCCATGCCCCTCTCGCGGCGTTCCACCTCGCCTTTTCCGGCGTCCTTTGCTCCTGCCAGGTTTTCAAATTCGCTCTCTGCTTCACATTGACGAATACAGTACCGTGCAAAAGTCTTGGGCACCATACCTAAATACATGTGCCTAACACATCTCAACAGAACTGTATGTTTTTTGAATATGGAGGAAACCAGAACACCCTGAGAAAACCTATGTGGTCACGGGGAAAACATGCAAACTCCTTACAGACAGCAGCAGGAATTGAACCTTGATCTTAATCACTGGCGCCGAATGCTTGCTTTTAAATAGCAAGCATTCAAGGAGCTTATTATTAAACTATACCTTACATGTTTCAACATGTGATTGTCATATATGTGCATTCAAACTGCTAAATATTCTCCACAGAATAAATTTCCATCCTTAAATTAATACATTTTGCGTAGAAAAACAAACGATATTCTAAAAGTCACAGTTTTATTTTCATATGGTTCCAATAATCTCTGTTTATTCTTCTGAAATGCATCAGTGGGAAGCACTCACACTTCCATGTTGAAAGGCTATGAGTTCAAATCCCATTCTAGGGTCCTGAGTGAGGCCCGATACTGAAGGAGGAGGTGCACTGGAGGATGGGCTGCCTATTTCACCCCTTAGCTGAATTTATTAGATCAGTGGTCCCCAACCTCCGGGCTGCGAAACGTGCAGTGGTGCAGCGGTAGCCGGGACGTACCCAGCACATCTTTAAGAAAAAAGCCAAAATAAACAAGCTAATTAATCAGGTGCCGCCCGGCACGTAGATGTCGGCCCAGATCAGAGGCGATTGCCGATTGCGTCTATGGTGGAAAATAAAACAGTTGATGTTTCAGGGGAATTCCCCTCCATAGATTCTTCCTGATCTGCTGCGTTCCTCCAGCATCTTTTGTGGGTCGCCCAGGTATTGCTTGTGCTGGAGTTCGCGTGTTTTTCCTCTGACTGTGTGGATTTCCTCCAGGGGCTCTGGTTTCCTCCTACTTTGGAAGCAGCTTGGGCAGCCTGCTATCACTCCCAAAATGTGCAGTCAAGTGTACTGATGTCAGCAGAGTGGGTTTCTATAGTGGATAAAACAACCTCCTGCCAGATTGAGTTATTACCTTGACTCAGATGGTTCACTGACAATCACAGCGTGGAGCTGCCTGATCCAATTTACATGGAATCAGACAGAAGTATGAATAATGTGAGTGGTTAAGTTGTTAGCATGTGCCTGACACTGTGAATAGTGGATGGAAGTGTCCAGCCAAACTTTACATTGCAGTAGTGCAGTGGTTAGCATAATACTTTACAGCACCAGTGATCGCAATGGGGGCGACATGGTAGTGTAGTGGTTAGCACAATGCTCTACAGTACCAGCGACTGGGGTTCAATTCCCACCGTTATCTGTAAGGAGTTTGTACATTCTCCTTGCAAATGTGTGGGTTTCCTCCAGATGCTCTGGTTTCCTCCCACAGACCTAACAGTTGGTAGGTTAATTGGTCATTGTAAATTGTCCTCTGATGAGGCTAGGGTTAAATAAGTCGGTTGCTGGGCGGCGTGACTTGAAGGGCCAGAATGGCCTGTTCTGTGCTGTATCTGAATAAATAAATGAATAAAAGATTGTGGGAATCTAACAGTGGTGCCAAAAGTATGGCGATACTTGCTCTCATAGTGGAGCTAATCTTACGCACGTATGTACGACCACACTCAAACAGTTACTTGTACATTGTGTTTTATAGTAATACACAGTACATATAATCTAAATGTAAAATATATCATTGATTCTTATTTATTTTATTTTTTATTTAGTGCTACAGCATGGGAATAGGCACTTTTCCGGTCGTTCAACCTGCACTGACGCCAGCAACTTGCAATTTAGCCTTAGCCTAATCAGGACAATTTACTATGACCACAAAACCTACTCACCGGTACGTCTTTGGACTGTGGGAGGAAACCAGGTCACCGGGAGGAAATCCACACATTCCACGGGGAGGACGTACAAATTCCTTACAGAGGAGGTCAGGACTGAACTCTGAACTCCGTCACACTGAGCCGTAATAGCGTCGCGCTATCTGCTACACTACCGCGGTGCCTAATGCTGCATTGCATCCAGAGCAACAACTATTTCATTCTCCTTTACATTCACATATTGAAGAATGACAATAGACAGTTTCGAATCTTGAGAAGGGCGCGTTAAGAGTTTAGGGAATGTCTCATAATCCTGTAATATGGCCTTATGCCAGTGGTCCCCAACCTTTTTAGCACCGCGGACTGGTTAGATATTGACAATATTCTTGTCGACCGCTGCGACGGGGGTGGGGGGAGGGGTTGGTGTTCAAGTAGGGTTGCCAACTTTCTCACTCCCAAATAAGGGACAAAAGTAGCAGTCAAGTACGGGACACTCGTGTTTAGCCCAAGAAAGACATGCGCGGGAACCTGTGTGCGCATGTGTGACATGCGAATGCTTGTATGTACCGATTTTTTTTCTACAAATCCGTTTTGGCTTAATCTTCCCAATTCTGTTAAGTGAAACTACACTGTACATACATTATTTCTACTTTATTTAGGCAGTGTATTTATCATATCATTCCTGCTTTTACTATATGTTAGTGTTATTTTAGGTTTTATGTGTTATTTGGTATGATTTGGTAGGTTATTTCAAGTTCAACAGTGCGTGACAGGGAATGAGGAGAGGTGCAGCTGACTCATATCGTTTCATATCGCCAAATCATATCATTTCCTCGTGGCCTGGTAGCACATGCTTTGCGGCCCAGTACCAGTCCGCAGCCCGGTGGTTGGGGACCGCTGCCTTAGGTGACCTCACACCCACAGGGCTGCACAATACCCTTGCATTCAGCTCATTTCAATTTCTTGGTCTTTCTCCTTTTGCTATTCAGCAATGAAGAATTCTAGTAAAACATAATTTAACAGATGACCGGTCATTGCTTTTATTGCTATGGATATCATAATACTACCTTATTTACACAACAATGACTTCCTTTGGAAGTTTTTAATTATTATGTAGGGTGCTTAGCGATTCTCCTGAGAGGCATAACGAGATGAACACAACAGAACAGAATAAACATTGTGGCAATGTTATAATCATTAGTCAAGTTTGATGACCACGCAGCAACAAGGAAACAGGATTAATTTTAGGCACTTTGAACAGAGATGAGAGGATTTCTTAAGCCAGAGGGTGGTGAATCTGGAATTCACTGCCACAAACAGCTGCGGAGGCCAAGTCTTTGGCCATATTTGAAATGGAGGTTGATAGGTTCTTGATTAGTAATGGTGTCAAAAGTTATGGTGAGAAGGCAAGGGAATGAGGTTGAGAGGGATAACAAATCGGCCATGATGGGATGGCAGAGCAGACTCGATGGGCAGAATGGCCTAATTTGCTCCTATGGCTTATGATGTTATGGTTTTAATTTTAGTGCAACTATTGTCCAATCACTGCATTTTTTTAAAAAAGAGAAATTACCCTGTTTTTATTGGGAGAAGATAATGTGGCTTCTGTTTCTACTGGTTTCTGGGTAAGTCGACTATGCTAGCTGGACAAGCTACTGCTAGTTGCGAATTTTATACCTTGTGGGTCCATTACCCTAAGGAAAGCCGGCACTTATATAACCCCACGCACACTTGCAAATGATTTGAGCAAAACATCTCCTTCCCATTGGCCCCAATCCAGGAGATGCATCTTATTGCCAATATTGGACAAGCTTATGCTAGTTGCTAAGCTTGGAATGACCTTCCTTCAACCTCCCTTGATCTAACGTATGCATAATTACACTGCAGCTTTATAAAACTCTGGTTAGTTCACATTTGGAATATGAATGTACAGAAACAAGCAATACAGTTAGTGTGACACTGTACAGTGTCAGCTGTACGATTGGGGTTCAATTCTTGCCGCAGTCTGCAAGGAGATTTTATGTTCTTCCTGTGAATGCATGGGAGCTCTAGTTTCCTCTCGTATAAAGGTGTACAAATTAAGATTAGTAAATTGTGGGCATGTTATGTTGGCCCTGGAAACACGGTGATACATGCAAGCCATCCTCAATGCAAACAATGCATTTCACTGTATGTACATGTGACAAGCCAATCCCCTGCATTAAAAAAGTTCCCTCAGGTTCCTGTGCCTTCTGTTGTGAGATCGTTACATATTACAATTCAAGGTCTGATGAAGGAAGGCATGAGAGCCAAATTGTGCACAGGAAGATTGCACACAAGAGATTAACAGCCAAGTCAATGGTAATCAGTCAGGTGTGTTGGACACAGAGAACTCTCGCACCAGGAGGTCTTTCACCACCTAGCAACAATCAGCAGGAAGAGCAGCGATACAATCCTTGAATTCAAGGGTCTATATTTAGCACTCCTAACCACCACTACCTTCCCTGAAAAATGATTGCTAACAAAAAGATGACGTCAAGATTGTGAGGCATAATTATTGAATGGTATGTGATTCGAATTTATTTTTTATAAAGTAATATCTAACAATCTCATGACAGATGATACAAGGTTCTGAAGGAATTTTAATGAAATATTTCTGACAGCGAGTCTTGATTTTGGCTCACGGCCCCGAAATGTCCACCATTCATTCTTGTCTATAGATGCTGCCTGACCTGCTGATCTCCTCCAGTTCTTTGTGTGTGTCCCTCAAGACTTCCAACACCTGTGGAACCTCTTGTGTTAATGAGCTATTTCTTCTGCTTCAGGGCATGTAGAAGTTCAGAGCACAATACCAAGGTAGGAACCAACCAGTTCATTCTGAGATAGAAGGAATTTCTTCACTCTGCCCAGAGATCTATATTATCAAGTACATCCAAAACTGAGTTCACTTTTGGACTCCAGATGAATAAGGGCAAGAAAATGAAAATAAAGTCAAGATCACAATCTTGATAATCCTACTGAATGATGTTGCAGATTCAAGGGGTCTTTTGGTTTACTCTTGCTTCTATTTCTCAAGTTCCTATGTTTTTTTCTGAAGAAGAAGTGTAGGTTTAATGTATGTTCCAACAAGGTTCTCAAATTTCTTTGCGTTTGTCTTTGTATGATCCAGAATCTTATATTGGCAGTCTCTTTAAGAAAACAATCATTTTGAGCCAGGCAAGGCTTTGTAAAGATGCATTTCCAAGCACTACATAATAAATTCTAATTCCCCTCTTCGGAAGCAAAGTTATTTCAGCAATATTTTTATTCACTAAGGATTAAACTAAACAAAAAAGGCAATCTGCTACTTGGAGCACTTCGGACATTATACCTCGCCTCCTCTGAGAATGGTCAATAAACTAATATTAGCTTGCACTTCTCTGCTGATTCAGGGAAAGGCATCAATGTACACACCTCCCAAGAAACACTGATCAATTATTAAAATCAATAGAAAAAATTCAGTGGCAATTCATCAAAGGTGGCCTTTTCAACTTGATGTGCAGTCAGAAAGGTGTGAAATGACTTTTAATTTTCCTCCACCTGATGAATCCAGATGAAAGCATAGAAATAGGACATAGTTTTTTGTCCAACTGTTACTTACTTACTATGCACAGGAGGAGACCATTTGGCCCACAGGGCCTACACAGAGAAATTATGTTTCCTCTCCTTTTTTCTCATTGACTTCAGAAGGGAGGATGGTACATATGCTCCTGTCTAACTCAACGCTGTTGAGATTAAGACAGTTGAGAACTTCAAGTTCCTAGATGTGACTATTACCAAAAGACTCTCTTGATAAAACCACGTTGACATCATGGCCAAGAAAACTCACCAATGCCTCTATTTAAAGTGGAAGTTGATAGGTTCTTGATTAGTAAGGGGATTAAAAGTTATGGAGAGAAAGCAAGGAGAATGAAGTTGAAAGGATAATAAGTCAGCCATGATGGAATGACTGAGCAGATGTGATAGGTTGAAAGGCCCAATTCTGCTGCTTCATAAGTGAGCTTGCTATTATTCCTCTCTGTGCCTTGTGGCGCATCAGGTGGCAATTTCGTCGCTCCTTTAGCATTTTTGTCTGTTTTGTTACGAGGCCGAGCTGCTAGCTCAACTATCAACCTAGCACATGGCTGGAAGGCGTGCAAGAAGCCAGCGGATTCGAAACCAGGACCACTCGCCCAGAAGTCTGGTGCGGATGCCACTACTCCACCAGCCGGATACATGCGACTGAGCTGAGTGAATCCACCGCAAATCCTTTCAGCCTCTCAATGACCGTCAGTGCTGCTCAAGTGACCACCTGCCCCATGGCTTATTCATTATCAATCTGTACAGACTATGTCTCATACCCACAAACAGTCTGCCTCACTATCACATATTCACCACAGACGGAATGAGAATTGGTGTATTATTGTCACACGTACTGAGACACAGTAAAAAACTTGTCCTGCATACAGGTCAAAATGGATTGAGATAGAACAATAAGAAATGCAGAATAAAGTGTAACAGCTGCAGAGAAAGTGCACTGTAGGTAAACAATAAGGTGAAAGAACATAAGATAGATTGAGAGGTGAAGAATCGAACTTATCATACTTGGGAACTATCTAACAGCCTCATTACAGCAAGGTAGAAGCTGACCTTGAGCATGGTGGGATATGCTTTCAGCTTTTTGTGTCTTCGACTTGATTGAAGAGGGTATGTTCAGGGTGGGGTCTTTCATTACAGTGAATGGTTTACCAATGCATTGAGGAGTGTGAACAGAGTCTACAGAGGGGAGGCTAGATTTCATGATGTGCTGAGCAGTCTCTACACCTCTCAAAGTTCAAAGTACATTTATTATCAAAGAATATATACTATATGAGATTCATCTTCTTGCAAGCAACAACAAAACAGAGAAACACAATGGAACCCTTTAAAAACCCTACCCAACATAGACTGTCAAACACCCTATGTGCAAAAAAGTATGAACAGATCGTGCAAACGCTTTAAAAACTACATACAGAACATGAACTGCAGAGACCCCGAAGGTGAGTTCACAGCCAAGAAGCCGGTCCAGCATTGTAGTCACTCAGGAGCTCGATGACTGCAGGGCACAGCCGTGGAGCCAGATCAGTGCTAAGGCAAGTGCTGATTGTTGCAGGCCATAGCTGCAGAGTCAATTCAGCACTGAGGTAAGCAAACTGCACTGAGTAGTGAACTGAACAACCGTTCAGCCTTTGCCCACAGCCATGACGCCTTGATCTTTTTAATCTGGCCCGGTGCTTAAATCAACCAAACATTGGTTCGTTTTTTGCCCTCAGGCCTGGGCTCTGCCGCCTTGATCTGGCCCCAAGTCTGCTCCAACAATGGCCAAACATAGGTTAATCTTTCACCCGAGCCTACACCCAGCTACTTCGATCCACTCCCACAGTTTCTTGTGGGCAAATACAGTACACTTAACATACCAAGCCATGATGCATTCAGAGAGGGTGCTTTCTGTGGCTTATCAATAAAAATTAGTAAGGATCAACAGGAACAACCTGAATTTCAAAAGCCTTCTGAGGAAGTAGAGATGTTGGTGAGCTTTCTTAGTTGTGATGTCCACACGGATAGTCCAGGACAAGCTATTGGTGATGTTCACTCCAAGGAACTTGAAGCTCTCAACCTCAAGTCACCTTCCTCTTCCTGAAGTCAATGGCCAACTGTTTTACAAGACTCAGACCAACTTTCAGTTATTCAACTATGATCAACTTCTAAGTAAGGCTGACACATGACACATGAGACTGAGGTCCTTTAACATCTGCCGGACGATGCTGAGGATGTTCTACGAGTCTGTGGTGGCCAGTGCTATCATGTTTGCTGTTGTGTGCTGGGGCAGCAGGCTGAGGGTAGCAGACACCAACAGAATCAACAAACTTATTCATAAGGCCAGTGATGTTGTGGGGATGGAACTGGACTCTCTCACGGTGGTGTCTGAAAAGAGGATGCTGTCTAAGTTGCATGCCATCTTGGTCAATGTCTCCCATCCACTACATAATGTACTGGGTGGGTACAGGAGTACATTCAGCCAGAGACTCATTCCACAGAGATGCAGCACAGAGCGTCATAGGATGTCACTCCTGCCTGTGGCCATCAAACTTCACAACTCCTCCCTTGGAGGGTCAGACACCCTGAGCCAATAGGCTGGTCCTGGACTTATTTCATAACTTACTGGCATAATTTACATATTACTATTTAACTATTTATGGCTCTATTACTATTTATTACTTATGGTGCAACTGTAACGAAAACCAATTTCCCCTGGGATCAATAAAGTATGACTATGACTATGACTATTGCCTTCTCTTTTGCAAGCCACCACAGCACTCTCTCAGTTTTAGACTTTAGTGCTCAAAGTTCTTGAAACATAGTGGCAAAATTCCCTCTATTTTTTTTAAACACTGAATAGACCAACCATTGCTCTAAACAGGAATTTTTTTCCCCCACAGCCTGAAAACTGTGTGACAGTTTAAATGTTACACAGCAACAAAGGTTATGTGCGTGGAAGCATTTCAGTTACTGTGTGGCCATTCACCCACACAGCGTGGAGAGAACAGAATCAGAAGCAATGTTAATATCACAGGTAAATGTCTTGAAATCTATTGCTATGTGGCAGCAGTATCTTGCAATCTATAATAAAAAACTGTAAATATATACATATAAATTAAACAAGTAGTACAAAAAGAAAAAAAAGTAGTAAGAGAGTGTTCATGGGTTCAATGTCCATTCAGAAATCAGATGGCAAAGGGCAGGAAGCTGTGTCTGAATCACTGAGTGTGTGCCTTCAGGCTTCTCTACCTCCTCCCTGATGGTAGCAATGAGAAGAGGGCAAGCACTGGGTGATGGAGGTCTTTAATGATGGATGCCGCCTTTTTGAGGCATTGTTCCTTGAAAACGTCCTGGATGATGTAGCTGACTAAGTTCACAACCTTCTGCAGCTTTTTTGATACCATGCAGTGCCCTTCCCCACCATACCAGATGGTGACGTAGCCAGTCAAAATGCTTTCCATGCTACATCTGTAGAAATTTGCCGGTGTTTTGGTGACAAATCAAATCTCCTCAAACTCCTAATGAAATATATCCGCTGTCGTGCCTTCTTCATAACTGCATCGCTAAGTTGGGCCCAGAGATATCAACACCCAGGAATAGTGCAAGGCTTACTGGGAAGGTAAGGAGGCATGGGATCCGAGGTGACATTGCTTTGTGGATCCAGAACTGGCTTGCCCACAGAAGGCAAAGAGTGGTTGTAGACGGGTCATATTCTGCATGGAGGTCGGTCACCAGTGGTGTGCCTCAGGGATCTGATCTGGGACCCCTACTCTTAGTGATTTTTATAAATGACCTGGATGAGGAAGTGAAGGAATGGGTTAGTAAATATGCTGATCACACAAAGGTTGGGGGTGTCGTGGATAGTGTGGAGGGCTGTCAGAGGTTACAATGGGAGATTGATAGGATGCAAAACTGGGCTGAGAAGTGGCAGATGGAGTTTAACCCAGATAAGTGTGAGGTGGTTCATTCTGGTAGGTCAAGTATGATGGCAGAATATAGCATTAATGGTAAGACTCTTGGCAGTCTGGAGGATCAGAGGGATCTTGGGGTTCGAGTCCATAGGACACTCAAAGCTGCTGTGCAGGTTGACTCTGAGGTTAACCTTTGCGTTGGCGTTGGCGTTCATAAATCGTGGGGTTGAGTTGAAGAGCCGAGAGGTAATATTGTAGCTATATAGGACCCTGGTTAGACCCCACTTGGAATACTGTGCTCCATTCTGGTCGCCTCACTACAGGAAGGATGTGGAAACCATAGACATGATGCAGAGGAGATTTACAAGGATGTTGCCTGGATTGGGGAGCATGCCTTATGAGAATAGGTTGAGTGAACTCGGCCTTTTCTCCTTGTTGCGACAGAGGATGAGAAGTGACCTGATAGAGGTCTTCAAGATAAAGAGAGGCATTAATCGTGTAGATAGTCAGAGGCTTTTCCCCAGGGCTGAATGGCTAGCATGAGAGAGCACAGTTTTAAGGTGCTTGGATGTAGGTACAGAGGAGATATCAGGGGTAAGTTTTTTTTTACGCAGAGTGCTGAGTGCATGGATTGGGCTGCCTGCAGTGGTGGTGGAGGCGGAAACGATAAGGTCTTTTAAGAGACTCCTGGATGGCTACATGGAGCTTAGAAACATAGAGGGTTATGGGTAAAGCCTAGGTAGTTCTAAAGTAAGGACATGTTCGGCACAACTTTGTGGGCCGAAGAGCCTGTATTGTGCTGTAGGTTTACTATGTTTCTATGTTTCTAGTGCATATTGGAGACAGAAGAGACTCTGGTTGACAAACGTTCTGCTCCTGGGCCACAATGATCCACCTGGATACACTAGGCTCAACTGTCCCAAAACAAAAATGAATTCTTTCTCTTAAATCCAACCAGAGCTCTTTTAGGGAAGAGTGGAATCAATAAGTCAATAAGGTAACTAAGACAGTATCATCAAGCCATCCCATTGGTGACTTGAAGCACCCTGTTGTCGCAATAAGAAGGAAAACTGCTCAAAAAGCAATAAAAAGCCACAGGTCTCCCTGGAGTCATCATAAAGACACTGAAATTGTTTCTCAAATACAGTAAATAACAATCTGAAAATATTTTACCCTCTGTGTCAGATTTTTTTTCCCAGCATAAATACATTTATCAAAGAATAAAACATAAATTAATGTGATTATGCTGTTCAAAACCTTCAATTAAGATTACTGTCGAATGAAAGATGGGTACAGTGCATGAATTTCCACAACAGCCTATCTACGTTCACATTTTTATTTCCACTGTGGTCTGCTTACATCATCACTGATAAATAGGCGGTCTATAAAAAGGCTAAGTTTCCATTTGCGCACAGCCGCAGTTCAGTTACAGGTCATTTCTTTTCAGGCAGAACTTTCGAAACTTCCACAAAACCATCCTACGTTATTACATTTCCTTGTTCTTATCGGCTGAGAGTTTGGGGTGGTCGACATTCCACAAGCGAGCAGTGGGTAGCCCTCTCAGCCACGCAGCAGGCTCAAGTCTCACACTTGAAGAGATAAACACAAAAACCCAGACTGGCACTCCAGCAGTAGCTGCTGCAGAGTTGGAAATGTCGTCTCAGCTGAGATAATAAACTGGTTACCCTTTCACTTGGGTGGAAGGGATCTCATAGCACTATGATGAAGAGTAGCAGAATATCTACTCCTGATGAACTGGCCAATATTTAGTCATTGGGCAAATCAAAGGTGGTAACGAATCAGCATATAGGAGGGAGATTCAAAATCAGGCTGGGTGGTGCCACAACAACAAACTCTCACTCAATGTCAGCAAGACCAAGAAGCTGATTATTGACCAGGAGGAGGAAACCAGACATCCATGGTCAGTCCTCATCACAGGATCAAAGACGGAGAAGGTCTGTAACTTTAAATTCCTCGGTGATATACTCTCAGCAATTAAGTGCCATTACAAAGAAAGCACAGCAGGCCTTACTTTCTCAGAAGTTTTTGAAAATTTGACATCTAAAACTTTGACAAACGTCTAAAGGTATGTCTTGGAGAGTATATTGACTGGTTGCATTGCAGCCTGAAATGGAAACACCAATGCCCTTGAATGGAAAATCCTACAGAAACTCGTGGATATGGCCCAGTCCATCACGGGCAAAGCCCCCTCACCACTGAGCATGTCTAGATGGAGTGCTGTCGCAGGAAAGCAACATCCATCAACAGGGACCCCCACCATCCAGATCATGCCTTCTTGCTGCTTCCATCATGAAAGAGGTACAGAAGCCTCAGGACCATACCATCGGGTGTGGAACAGTTATACCTCTGAATCATCAAGTCTTGAACCACAAGGTATAATTTCACTCAACCTTACTTACCCCAAATCTGAACTGTTCCCACAACCTACAGACATGTCGCTTTCCTGTCAGTTTGAACCAGTCTGGCTAATCTCCTCTGACCACTCTCAGTAACAAGGTGTTTTTTGCCCATAGAAATACCCCTCACTGGATGTTTTTTTGTTTCTCATTCCACTATCTGTAAACTCTAGAGCAGGGGTTCCCAACCTAGGGTGCATGGATCCCTTGCCTAATGGTATTAGTCGACAGCATAAAAAAAAGGCTGGGAACCCCTGCTCTAGAGACTTTTGTGTGTGAAAATCCAAGGAGATCAGCTGTTTCTGAGATACTCAAACCACCCCGTCTAACACCAACTATGGTCAAAGTCACATAGATCGCATTTCTTCTCCATTCTGATATTTGGTCGAAACTACCGAACCACCCTGACCATGACTGCATGCATTTATGCACTGAGCTGCTGCCACATGATTGGATGATTAGATATTAGCATTAATGAGCAGGTGCACCGATATACCTAATAAAGTGGCCTCAGAGCATGCATCACTGGTCAACCTCACTGTTATCTGTGGGGGTCTGCTATACGTGCTTGCTATCATATATGTGCCTTCTGCTGTGCATTGCACCTGGGCCCTGAAGTAACTGTTTTGTCTGCCTGTATTCATGGGTATTCATGTATGGTTGAATGACAATTAAATTTAAACTTGAAACTTGAAACTATCCATCGTTATTCTGTCTGTTCAGCAATGGTGACACTTATATTGAATTGTACAGAATAGGAAGAGGTCCTCCAGGCCACAATATCTGCACCAAGCACAAATGCTGACTTAAACTAATTCTATTCTGCTTTAACATAGTCCACATTCCTCTATTTCCTGCATAGACATGTATCTCTTTATGCTTAGTGTCTCTTCAAAGTAATTTATCACTGATAAACACCTCAAATTATCACTCAAAAAAGTATACATCTAAAACTTATTTATTCTATATTGTGTTAAAGTTAAAATTAGTTATGCTCTCTTCTTGCTGATGCCATTGGGAAGGAGGTACAACAGCCTTAGGCCCCATACCACAAGATTCAGGAACAATTATATTATTATTCTTCAACCACGAGACTCCTGATGAGGAGGAACTGCTTTTCCTGACGAGTGGTGAATCTGTGGAATTCTCTGCCCAATGAAGCAGTGGAGGCTACCTCAGTTAAAGATATTAAGACAAAGTTGGATAGATTTTTGCATAGTAGGGGAATTAAGGGCAATAGGTGGAGATGAGTCCATAGTCAGATCAACCATGATCTTATTGAATGGTGGAGCAGGCTCAACTGCCCCAATGGCCTACTCCTATTCCTATTTCTTATGTTCTTATGAACCAGTGTGGATAACGGAGAGGAGAAGATGGCGGCACGACGCAGCTCGCAGTGGCCACTCCAGTGGTGATGTCTGTTATTTGTCTAGTAGGGTGCCATGCACAATCCTGATTTGATGGCGACAGACGTGAGAGCACGGAGGAACATTCTGAAATGCCTGCTTCGCTGCTGCTGCTACTGTGTGGTCCAAAATCTCCGGAGGGGAAGGCTCCGAGTCCTCGGCTTTGCTTGTTGCTTGGTGGCTGGGGCGGGGTCGAAGCACTCGGCAGAGGATGGTGCTCGGTGCTCGGTGTCGAAGAGCTGGTTGGAGGCTCAAAGTTTTCGGACGGACTCAGAGTCCGCTGCGGTCGGGTGCTTCCAATGGTGCTGCATCGGCAAGTTGGCGGCGCTTGGAGGTTCATGGCGGGGAGAGTTCCTCCCTTCTGCCGCCTGCGTGAGATGATGAGGCTATCAGGACTTTGAGACTTTTTTTACCGTGCCCATGGTCTGCTCTTTATCAAATTACGGTATAGCTTTGCACTGCTGTAACACTATATGTTATAATTATGTGGTTTTGTCAGTTTTAGTCTTGGTTTGTCCCGTGTTTCTTGTGATATCATTCTGGAGGAACATTGTATCATTTTTTAATGCATGCATTTCTAAATGACAATAAACAAGGACAGAGTGTCCTCATAATCTAATCTCAACACTGAACTGATTCCACAACATATAGACTCACTTTCAAGGACTCCACAACACATGTTCTCAATATTCTTTATTACTTATTTATTTAATATTACTTTTTTTGTATTTGCATGGTTTGTCTTCTTTTGTACATTGGTTATTTGTTCGTCATTGTTTGTGTGTAGTTTTTCATTGATTCCATTGTATTTCTTTGTATCTACCATGAATGCCAACAAGAAGATGAATCTCAAGGTAGTATAATGTAACATTTGTGGCTCTGATAATAAATCTGATGTTTTGTAAGCCCAAATACAATAGAAACTAGAGTCTGTATTTAACTAGACACCTGTTAAGCTTTCGGAACATGCCTTTGAGATGTACAAAGTAAAAATCCCATAGTGAAACAGTCCCTTCTTTTCATACAAATGTTCATGGTACATGGATGTCACTGGTATTATGGCATATACTGGAGTTAGAATATATAGCAAATATTAACTTCAGCAACCAATCTATAGACCTGAACATCGATTGTAGATTAAATTTAAATTGCAGCCCTGAACAATAGTTTCCCACTAGAGCTGTGGACACCAGTTAATTGAAAAGCAGACAATGGTGATTAACATTCATTTTGGGTGCCTGGAGTGTGGGTGCAAAGAAGGAGATGTGAAAGCTGTATGTAATTCAAAGGAAGCATTGTAGATACATTGTAACTATAGAACTGCTGCTACCTTTGACCTTCAGCAATTAAAATGTCATGCAACATTGGGTCAAACAGGCCTTTTCCTCTCAGAGTGTCTCAGTTTGTTGAATAAAACACTTCTGTATCCACTAGCTTCAGTGTTTCTCCAGTGATTTTGTTCACATTAGAACTGGCAAAGCCAGGAGTTACCGCACATTCCTACACTGCAGTTCACAGCTGAATGGGTTATCCATTCATAATGGAGTTCAGGGCTTCAGGACAGAGGGACAGATGACTCCTCTAAAGATCGCACGTAAATTCTTAATACCAACCTAGTAGTTCCATAGAAAGGATGCAATGCATGATAAATATAGAAAATAATCAATTACACTAAGTAAATGTGTGTATATTAAATAGTTAAATTAAAAATTCTAAATAGTGCAAAAACTGAAATAATAAAAAAGTGAGGTAGTGTTCATGGGTTCAATGTCTATTTCGAAATCAGATGGCAGAGGGGAAGAAGCTGTTCCTGAATTGCAGAGTGTGTGCCTTCAGCCTTCTGTACCTCCTTCCCAATGATAACATAGAGAAGAGGGCATGTCCTGGGTGATGGGGGTCCTCAGTAATGGACACCGCCTCTCTGCGGCACAGTTCCTTGAAGATGTCTTGGATACTACAAAGGCTAGAACCCTTGATGGAGCTGGCTAATTTTACAACTTTCTGTAGCTTCCATAGTCCTCTGTTGATTAGAATTTCAATTCCAAATCCACTTTTAATTATTGAAATTCAAACTCATTTCTCTAAATAAATGGTCCCAGTCTCCCAATACCGATCCACTAGGTGGCTACACTAAATTATGCATGCTCTCTGTTTGTTTAACAATCTGAGGTTTCCACTTGGATTCACCCCACCTCCTCTTCAAATATATAAACAGAAAGGTGCCAGTAAAAGGCCAATAATATCATAAAGATCCCACCTGCCCTGCTCATGGACTGTTTGTCCCACTCCCATCAGGGAAGAGGCTACGCAGCATCCACACGAAACAGTTACTTCACCCAAGCCATCAGGCTGATCAACACCTTCATCCATTAACCCACATCACCACTACTTTACCATTTCCTGTCAGAGATACCAAATGTATGGGTACTGCTGAACCTAGCATCACTGTATGGACATACAACCAGTCTAGGTATAAAAGTTCAACTTGCGTATTTATATAATTATTTTGTTATTGGGTACTTTACGCTTATTGTGTTTTTTTATGCTGTATCAGATCCAGGGTAACAATCATCTTGCTCTCCTTTACATTTGTGTACTGAAGAATAGGCATACACAGTCTTGAATCTTGAAATCCATTCATCACTCTAGACACCTTAAACTGTACATTTTGTTTGTTTAGCAGATGTGATTATCCCTAACACTGCTGGTGACCTTTTTCAGCTCATTTCTTTACCTGAAGCAAGATGCCAAGCAGGCGTGTTGTTTACAAAGCAAGCCATGATGCTCATCCCCAGGTGGAAGGCTCAGTGTGGCAGGTAACAGCTGCCAATAGAAGCTGAGGCCAGAGGCAGAAAGAGGCACGGAGAGGAGTCAAGGCTGGGAACAGATCTGTATAATCATACTGGACAGCAGGGCACGCTGAGGGGGCTGAGTGGCCTACTCCCACCGCTCTGTGTTCTCAAGAGAGCAAACCAAGTTCCTGGATCTTTTGTGCACAATATTGAGGCAGTGTTGTACAATTAGCGCTGAGGTGATCACACACACACACTCACTCACTCCATAAGTTGTCCTTCATTCTTCAGCAAAACAATTGGTTGAAAAACTGTAACAGACTGCCTTACAGACAATAGCTGTAGCTATTTTCCTAAATATAGAAGGATGTCATTATTTCAATCTTCGTAACTGTTTAAGACCATTATTCTTCTTTTCACTGTGGGTCATATGGCAGCCCACATCTGCTGTTTGCCAGGATGTGTTCTACAAAAGCCAGTATCCACCCTTCCTGCTGACAAATATAATTATCTCATTGAAGTGAGATCCGGTTTGCACCAGAAAAGCACGGGAATCCACTCCTGGAGATTTCAAGCCACTGATGGTGTAGTGTTGGAACTGGTGACCGCTGGAGGGGGTGAGTTTAAACACCAACGGACGCAAACAACTGGAGGAAATCTGTGGGTCAGGCAGCATCTCAGGGGGAAAATAACAAGAACACGAGGAAATCTGCAGATGCTGGAAATTCAAGCAACACACACAAAAAATGCTGGTGAACTCAGCAGGCCAGGCAGCATCTATAGGAAGAGGTACAGTCGACGTTTCGGGCCGAGACCCTTCGTCAGGACTAACTGAAAGAAGAGGTAGTCAGAGATTTGAAAGTGGGAGGGGGAGGGGGAGGTCCGAAATGATAGGAGAAGACAGGAGGGAGAGGGATGGAGCCAAGAGCTGGACAGGTGATTGGCAAAATAATGAGTCCATGTTTCAGGCCAAGACCCCTCATCAGGACTGATTCATTAGATGCTGCCTGACCTGCTGAGTTCCTCCAGCACTTTGGGGGGCCTCAAATTGCAGAATGACATTAGCTCCACCTTTCAGAAGATTAAATGAGAAATACTTTTTCAGGGTTGCTGTAAATGGTGAGCAAGTCCTGCCTGCTTTGGCAATTTTTAAGAGATAATGCACACAGCAGACCCTTCTGGCCCAACAAGCAACCCATCTATTTAACCCTAGCTTATAAACACGAGACAATTTACAGTGACCAATTAACCTACTAACTGGGACGTCTTTGTACTGTGAGGGGAAAACTGGAGCACTCAGAGAAAACCCACACACTCACAGGGACGACATACAGAAGTTTTAAAGAGGATGCTGGAATTGAACTCAGAACTCCTATGCTCTGAGCTATAATAGCATCGCAATGATCACTACACTACCATGGCACCCCCTTTCCCAAGTCATGGTACAAATAAAATTAGGTTTGACATGTAGTTAGATATCTGGGAACTCTCTAGGCTGGACCAGTCTCCTGTAACTTGTTACCTGAATTTGCACCCCTCAATGACTGGACGATTAACTACTGTGCTGAGCAGTTTCTGTCTGGGTAGCTGTTGTGTGCACACATGGCTACCAGACTGGCATGGCTAGTAGAGCTGCTGCCTCACAGGTCCAGAAAGTTGGGTTCAGTCCTGACCTTGGGTGCCGTCGGTATAGAGAATGCATTTTCTCCCCGTGGCTGCATGGGTTTCTTCCGGGAGCTGCACCTTCCTCCCACATCCCAAAAACCTGATAGATGGCAGTTAAGTGGTTCCTGTACATTTTCCCAAGTGTGTAGGTGAGTGCTAATATTTCGGAGAGTTGCCGGGAATGTGCTAAGAATAAGGAATACTACTCGTCACTGGCAGCCAACCAGAAAAGACCCTTTTTATTCCTACTCGCTGCCTCCAGTATGCGCCATCCCTCTATCCATGCCAGTATCTTTCCTGTAATGCCATAAGCTTTTATCTTGCTAAACAGCCTCATGTGTGGCACCTTATCAAATGCCTTCTGAAAATCCAATTAAATGACATCCACTGCCTCTCCTTTCTCCAGTCTACTGTTACTTTTTCGAAGAAGGACATATTCAGCGCAGCTTTGTGGGCCGAAGGGCCTGTATTGTGCCGTAGGTTTTCTACGTCTCTATGTAATAAAAAGGGACTAGTGTAGGATGGTGTATTAGTACAGACTTCGTGAGCCAAAGGGCTGTTTTCATCTCTATATGACATGATGTACTGGAGAGTATCATATTGATAATTCAATATTCATTTAGATCTATAGACTTATGGTAATTACCATTGTGTTAAATGAGCTCACATGTTGAATGCACATCCTAATGTTGCCTTAGTGATTGCAATATACAGACTCCAAGTTACCCAACTTTGGGTTAGCCTGTGCGTGCCAAATTATAGCTTCAGAGCATTCCAAACAGACTTGGGTCTGGAGCAACCAACCATTTGCTGGAAGAACTGAGCAGCCTGGGCAGCATCTGTGGGAGGAAAGGAACTGATGGCATTTCATATTGAAACCTGGCATAGGACTGAGAGTGGAGAGGTGGGAGTGGAGTCAGGAGACAGTGGTTGAGTCTCCACAGATTTGATCAATCTCGGGCTTTCAATCCCAACCTCCCAGTCCCAACATGCAGGAAAATTCTTGATGACAGCACACAGGGAAAATTTCCAGGCAGGGATCTAACTACAATAACTTTGAAAGGGAGGTATGAATTACAATTCTGTCAGCTCACTTATTAATCAACCACAATTGTTCTAATAGGGTGGAGGCTCACACAATAAATGGTTCTGATGTGCAATTTACTGAAGAGTATTTTCATAATTCTTCTGCCCTAATTCATTGAAATAGTAAACATGTTATATATTCATAATCAATAAAATAATCTAATATTCCAGCCTGCAAATTAACACCAGCCACACTGCAATCACAAAACATCATTAGTATGAATCTTCACTGAATGATTCACTTCACAAACATGATAGATGCCTCCTTCTTGAGGCGCCAAGAGCAATCATCTCTCACTCACTGTCAGCAAGACCAAGGAGCTAATTATTGACTTCAGGAGGAGGAAACCAGAGGTTTCATGAGACAGTCCTTACTTGAGGGTCAGAGGTGGACAGGATCAGCAAATTTAAGTACCTTGGTGTTATTTCAGAGGACCTGGCCTGGGCCCAGTATGCAAGTGCTATTATGAAGAAAGCATGGCAGCGCCTCTGCTTTCTTCAGAGTTTGCAAAGCTTTGACATGAACATCTAAATCTCTGACAAACTTCTATAGGTGTGTGATGGAGGATATATTGACCGGCTGCATCATAGCCTGATATGGAAACACTGAGGTCCCTGAATGGAAAATCCTACAAAAAAATAGTGGATACGGTCCAGTCTATCACAGGTAAAGCCCTCCCCACCACTGAGCGCATCTACACGGAGCGTGTATGTGAAGGATATAAGTAATAAAGTCAATTCAATTTGATTCATTGTCATAGGAAAGCAGCATCCATCATCAGAGACCCCCACCACCCAGGTCATACTCTCGTCTCGCTGCTGCCATCAGGAAGAAGGTATGGAAGCCTCAGGACTCACACCACCAGGTTGAGGAACAGCTATCACCCCTCAACCATCAGGCTTCTGAACCAGAGGGG
The DNA here is from genome assembly GCF_030028105.1 of Mobula birostris. Lineage (NCBI taxonomy): Eukaryota > Metazoa > Chordata > Chondrichthyes > Myliobatiformes > Myliobatidae > Mobula > Mobula birostris. Next base: position 140,566,540 of record NC_092378.1, on the reverse strand, counting down.
AATAACTTCAATCAACTTCACTTGCCCCATCACCGAAACATTCCCACAACATATGGGCAACACACATCAAAGTTGCTGGTGAACGCAGAAGGCCAGGCAGCATCTCTAGGAAGAGGTACAGTCGACGTTTCAGGCCAAGACCCTTCGTCAGGATATGGACTCACTTTCAGAGACTCTTCATCTCATGTTCTCAATATTTATTGTTTATTTATTTATCTATCATAATTTTTTCTTTTTTTTTTCTTTCTTTCTGTATTTGCACAGTTTGTTGTCTTTTGCACACTGGTTATCCACCCTGTTGGTGCGGTCTTTCATTGATTCTATTATGGTTATTATTCTATTATGGCTTGAGTATGCCCACAAGAAAATGAATCAGGGTTGTAAATAGTGGCATATATGTACTTTGATAATAAATTTACTTTGAACTTTGAACTACCCTAATTCCTCTACCCAAATTCAAAGGATGCAGCTGTTCCAGACTTTCTGGTAATCTTGGTTGAAGAAGAAAATTGGGTCCAATTTATAAAGGTGTTTTTATTGTTCCAGAGAAAACTTTCCCATTAGACATAAGCAGACAAAACTCCAGGAACCTTAAGCCATTGAACACATAATATTAGGCTTGACTTGCGGTTTGATATTTGCAGCTTTCCTAAACGATAATGTAGTGTTTATGGTGACCGGAAATAACATGATGGATCACATAACCTATGAGGTTGGGATGAGATAATGGACAAAGTAATTGATGAGAACCCACTCAGCGAACACCAGTGTTCATTGGTTACTGCATAAGCAGGAAACAACATGATCATCCAATCGGATCACGAGCAAATCTCCCTCAGCCAATGGCAATGGAATTCCTCCACACAGTTTTACGTAGTTTATGGTAAAGCCTTGCAGATGCATCAATATGAAACACAGGGCCTTGGCATGTTGATCTGAAGATGATGGATCTGGTAGGTTCTTGGGAAGTTTCAAATGAGTATATCGTATGGTTACGTTTGTATTATGAGGTGTTCATAACGAGAATTAAAAAGAACCAACTTACTTCACAGTAGGAGGAGAGGAGAAATGAGAGAACAAAGAAAGCAAGAAAAGACAAAGAACAAATAAGTCACAAATAAGCAAGACAGATAAGAAACATTCCTTTGATAAGTGGCAACCTATGAGGCTATCAGATTCAGGGGCTGCAAAGAAACTATCGGAAAAATTCAGAATTAGCTATACTACAATTACTGACAATTCACTGAAGAATTACACACACACACATCATGAAAATAGGCCTTGATTGGCATTGTTGGATTACAGTCTAATTTGACTCTTTTTTTGCCATTTAACTTTCTTTTTCCTTGCTTATATTTTATATAATCACCTGTTTTGTGTGTAATTATTCAGCAAATTTTCAGTAATTCAGTAAATTATTTGGCCTGCAAAGCAATTTGGTGCACTGCATTTTCAATCAGTTCTTTGCCAGAGCAATCAAAAACTAATCTTATGAGTCTGCTTTGTTTTCCTAGTCTTCCCCCATTTCATAATCATTCTCACAAAATGCGCGTAATGTTAACAGTGCATTCTTACACTAGCACTGACTAATTTATAAACTCCAAACTTGATTATCCATATGGAAGGGATATCAAAAATTGGTAAAGGATCCATCCGGACAATACTTTCCTCTCCTCAGAGAAAATCAGAGGCTCAATCACAGAGACAGACAACACAGAAACAGGTCCTTTGGCCTAACCAGTCCATGCAAACCATTATACTGAGGAATTGATGATATATAAAAAAAATCATTTTGAACCTATGTAACCTCTGGCTAAAAGAATAATTGGGGCTGAATAGGAATTTTTGAACTGACGTAAACTCTGTCTTCAGCAATTAGTTAAGACAGGCTCATTACCAGTTCTCCTTGGTTTGCAGAGAGACATTGAGAGTTTGATAACATTGTATATTGTACCTTCATTTGAGTAGGGGCAGGAGGACTCATCGATAAGGACATCCATCTGTAATTAAGCCTTGATTTAGCAGACTCTCTTATCTGTAACTAAGTTTTGCACCAACAGACTTGGTGGGCGTATCAGTTCAAATGACATCTTGCTAAGTAATGTATGGGGCTAGTATTCCAGAGAGAGGGGGCCCACTTGTTGGATGGTGGCAGTACTTACACGCCTTCCCTCTGACAACGGGGTCTCAAACTCCCGCAGGAGGGTGTGCAATAAACTGTTGTAACTATAAGAAGTTGGTCTCCCAAGTTTTATTCAGATTCAACTTTAACAGTACACTCCCATTTTATGTTCTCCCCACATTTCCATCAACTCTCCCCAGCTTCTTCCACTCATCTACTTGCTAGGGACAATTTACAGTGGCCACTTAAGCCATCAGCCTCTCAAAATCCAACTAAACACCCCCATCATGACAGGTGGAAATGGGCAAGGCCAGCCGATAGGGTTCTGGTGAAGCTCTATAGGCCAAACCCCTGTACAGTGGATACAATGGATTTTATAAGTGTTGATGAATTCCAACCATACCATCGACTTCAGGGGATGATGGAGACGAGAGGTCATTGATGGCCCAAGTCACTTAAAGCTATCAACCCATAAGTCTTTGAGATGTGGAAGGGTGGAAGGAAATCAGTGCTCACACAGGAAACCCATGCGGTCACAGCCAGAATGTGGAAACTCCACAAGGAGAGGGCAAACAGAAACAATGAATAAAAAAGTTGAGGTCGTCTTATACACACTAGTCAAGCTAAACCCAGGACATGCTCTTTTCTCATTGCTACCATCAGGGAGGAGGTACAGAAGCCTGAAGGCACACACTCAATACTTCAGGAACAGCTTCTTCCCCTGTGCGATCAGATTTCTGAATGAACATTGAATCCATCAACACTATCTCATTACTTCCCCCCCCCGCTTTTTGCACTATTTAATTGAAATTATAACATACTGTAATTAACAGTTTTTTTTACTACATAACAACACATTTCATGATGTACGCAGTAGAGATTCTGAATAAGACACATTCCATTGATAAAGAACAACTGAAGAGAAATGGCTTGGCACAGGCTGAAGAGAAACTACAAGAAAAAATACATCTGGATCACTAAAGCTGTGAAGCAGCAGTACCTCTTGTTGCCCAACTACCATGTACACAATTTCCAGGAATACTAGCGATACCTAATCATTCAGAGAGTGGAAACATTGCAACAGAGGCATAACACTGATCTGGAGCAATTCATCACTTTAACTAAGGTCAGTAACAGATGGAAAGGTCTTTACAATCACCAAGTACTTAACATATGCCTTTACTCCTTGTGGTGACGTTCAAAGGCCCCTGAAACAAAAAGCTACTTAGCTTTCTTATTGAGTTTCTAACATACAAAAACAGGCTGATAGTCCTGTGCGTTTCTATCCAAGTGAAGCTGAGGATATTTCTCTCTGTCGGTGCATATTTCTTGAGACGGGCTACGTGGAAGGGCCAAGTAAGCATTGCAAACTATTCTAAACACAAGGGCTTCTGCAGATGCTGGAAGTCCTCAATGAGTACTGATGAAGGGTCTTGATCCAAAACATTAACTGTTTAGACCTCTCCATAGATGCCATCCTAATGATGGGTCTTGGCCCAAAATGTTGACTGTTCATTCCCTGTCCAAAAATTCTGCCTTCTCCACGAGGACTACAACCTTGTTGTGGTTTGGAGGTTAGCGTGTTTCAATGACCCGGAGAGCTGTGTTGGCTGGAGTCAGGGGGTTGTGCTTTGACTCTTGGTAGGGTCACCCATACCAAACAGGTCAAAGGGTGGAGGACAGACTAAGAGTCATCCAGGTTCAGGGGTTCAGCTCAGGGTTAACAACCTGGACTGGTCAAAAATAAACTGTTACAGAAACAGCAATGAAGACTCCTTCTACAGACAGAAATGGAAGACCTTCACTGCTGCCCTAAGTGCAGCGGTGTAATGCGCAGTAAGTAAGTATAAACGCTGCCTGACTTGCTGAGTTCACCCAGCATTTTATAAATGCAAAATTCTTCTGGTGTCTTCAGCTTGGGTGCCAGAGTCTCACAGCAGCTGGGTCTGACACTCAATAGCTCCCATCCTGACAGATACATAGAAACAGGCCACTCAAACAATAGGCACATACTTTCTTGTCTGAACTTCCTTCCTCCATGCATTCCTTCCTTTAGGTACCGGCTGCGGTTTGTCCCTCACTCAGTGTTACAAATACGGCAAATTACCTGGTCATTAATACACAGCTGTTGCTGGGAGTGTGCTAAGTGTGTTTTGACTGCAAGGACTTCCAGTTACAATGTTGTAGTAACCATCAGCAACAGTATTTCTTCAACTGTGAAGTGCTTTGCAATGGACTGGAAGCGGAGTGAAAGGCGTAATCTAAATGCAAGTCTTTCATTTTCATAGTTTTTGTAATATCTTCACATTAAGGCAGGATCAATACGTGAAAAGAGGCTGTGGTTTTGAGCAGGGCAGCAGTTAACCTAGAAACATGCTGAGTCTTCAAGTTCCTGCTCCAGTCAGTACTAATGTTACACAAAGTAGACTCTATACATGAGACCTGGGTCCAACACACACATAGATATATTACAAAGCAGACACCACATGACTTCCCTCATTAGCTACACACACAAAATGCTGGGAGATCTCAGCAGGCCAGGCAGCAACTACGGAAAAGAGTACAGTCGACGTTTCGCGCTGAGAACCTTCAGCAGGAGAGCCGAAGGGTCTCTGCCCGAAATGTCAACTTGGATTTCCAGCACCTGCAGATTTTCTGTTGTTTGTGATGCACACAGGGCGATATGTTACAAAGCAGACACATTACATGGCATCTCTTTCCAAGACTTACACTTCAAACATTGATATACCTAGAATGGTACGTTCATCCATTTAGATACAATACATCTTCCACTTTATTGATTTCCCTTCTACACACGGCTGCAATTCCCCTCAACCATTCCTTCTGGTCATCAGATTCTTTGACAACCCATTGGTCCAAGAAATTCCTTCGAGGTTCCTACTGAATTTCTTACAGTGTCTCTTTCAACAAGAGTACTTGGGTGAGATTGCTGGACCTAACCACAAGGAAAGTGGCCAACCAACACATTGGTAAAGTAAAACTGTCACTTCATTCCGAGGACATATGTTCTGTTAAAATGAATTTCGTTTAAAGCATTGCAGCGACTTCACCAAGCTTTGCAACTTCACCTCTGAAACTTTGACCTCAACATGAGACCTTACACTCAGACATTCTCCACCTAATGCTCATCTCTCCTTTCCTAACATTATTCTGCCTACGACTGCTTCGTGGATCTCTGTTCCTCCATTTCCGGCCTCCAGCATAATGCAGTTCCATCGATGGCACCTGTGCCTTCATCTTCCAAGACCCCAAGCTCTGGAATTCCCTCCCTAAACATCTTCGCGTCTCTAGCTCCTTCTCTGTCTTGTGAGCTACTCCTCAAAATATACCTCCTTTATTAGGATGTTAATCTAATCTCAGTCAATGCATCTTTCCTTGCTGGAACTTCCTGTCAAGAAAAGAAGCACGTTGCATATTTGCATATTGATTGCTCGGTTGTTCTTCGTTATGTGTAGTTTTTCATAAATTCTGCTGTATTTTCCTGTAAATGCGTGCAAGTAAATTAATCACAAGGTAGTATATCGTGATGTACCTGGATTATAAACACTGAATATGAAAAAAATCTGCAGACACTGGAATTCAAAGCAACACACACGAAATGCTGGAAGAACTCAGCAAGCCAGGCAGCATCCATGGAGAATAGTGAAAGTCGACGTTTTTGTGTCAAGATCCTTCATCAGAATTCAGTCCGAAACATCAACTGCTTACTCTTTTTCCACAGATGCTGCCTAGCCTGCCGAGTTCCTCCAGCATTTTGTGTATGTTGCTTATAAATACTAATCTCATCCCACTCCATGTTTCCTTTATAAATTCAGAAGCCAGGGTCAAAGGTTCACATAAAAAAATTGGTACAAGTTCCTTTGTGCATTTGCACCGTGACCATCCCTGTAATGAGACAGGGATGATGATGGAAAATGTGCCTGCTCTAAAATCCAAGCCTGAGTCAAAACTGAAACCAGTAACATGCAAGTTAGCAACCCTACAATGAATTAGAACACAATTGACATTTAACGAGAGCAACTATACCTCAAAGTACTGACAACCATTAGTCAGTTGCATTGCGTAACATGCACTTTCACTGAGGATACAGCATCAGACTAAGTCAGTTGGTTTCACATTCATGTTGCACTTATAAACTTAGTGGCTACTTTATTAGGTACAGGAGTGGAACCCAGGGTGGTCTTCTGCGGCTGTAGCCCATCTACTTCAAACTTCATCATGCTGTGTATTCAGAGATGCTCTTCTGCACACCGCTGTTGTAACACATGGTTATTTGAGTTACTGTCACCTTCCTGTCTGCTTGAGCCAGTCTGGCCATTCTCCTCTGGCCTCTCTCATTAACAAGGCATTTTCACCCATGGAACTGCTACTCATTGGATATTTTGTTTCACACATCACCCTCTGTAAACGCTAGAGGCCGTTGTGTGTGAAAATCCCAGGAGATCAGCAGTTTCTGAGATACTCAAACCACCCCATCTGGCACCAACAATAATTCCACAGTCAAAGTCACTTAGATCACATTTCTCCCCCATTCTGATGTTTGGTCTCAACAACAAATGAACCTCTTAACCATGTCTGCATGTTTTCATGCACTGAGCTGCTGCCACATGGTTGGCCGAATAGATATTTGCATTAACGAGCAGGGGCCACTGAGTGCAATACAAATGAAAGCTGAATTTGCAGTCAGGGCAGAGGGAGTAGAATCAGTCCACTTCAATTTGGAATCAATTCAGGTCTTGTTATGCAAGCACATACCATTAGAACAAAACTACCTTCCAACGCCTAAAAATATGCAGCTTTATGTTAATTGCACAATTGCCAAACTGAGAGCAAAATTCGGCCCAGAACTGAAGTTATTTTCTCAAGTGAGGGTTTGGTTCTGGTTTCTGCTCGCACGTACTTCCTGAATTCTGAACACAAGTTCTTCTGTGAGCCATCACAATTTGGCGGCAAAATGGAATACAATTTCAGTGGCACAACACCACTACTAGTAGAGTCCGTAGATGGGATCTCAAAGTTCGAAGTTTAAAGAAAATTTTAGTAGCAAGGTACATTATATACATATGATTCATTTTCCTGCTGGCATACTTAATAAATTTATAGAATAATAATTATAACAGAATCAATGAAAGACCACCCAAGCAGTGTATAGAAGACAATAAACCGTGCAAAGGAAGAAATAATATTAAATAAATAAGCAACAAATATCAAGAACGTGAGATGAAAAGACCCTGAAAGTGAGCTTATTGGTTATGGAACATTTCAATGATGGGACAACTGAAGTTATCTCTTTTGGTCAAGTGCCTGATGGTTGAGGGGTAGTATACATAACCCCAGTTTTTAATGAAAGTGGGAAGGTTTAGAAGATTAGCACAAACTCACAGACCTGTTTCTGTGTCGTCTCTCTCTCTCTCTAACTTTATGACTCTATATTGTTTAGCACTCTCCCCTTGGATTAAAGAATATTCCCTGAAATATTTAAGAGCAGTAACTTGATCATGCAGTTGAAAAGATTCTTATTTTAAGTTGATATAGCCTTTGTTGAGCAAACTGAATTTTAGTCTGTTGAAACATCTTTTATCAAGGATTAAGGAATTAACTTATTCACCATATACATTTATTACATGCGTTAGGAATTTGTTGAGTGTATTGTTCATGGTGCGACACGCAACAAATAAAACAACATCCAACAATTAGAAAGAACAATATCAAAATAAAGTGAGAGGTTAAAGTACAGATATGGAATAAAATGTGCATAAATACATAATATCAGCGTGTATTTACAATGTCAACTGCATTATAAACAGTGGTTTAAAGTGCTTACAGTGCAGTGATAGGGGCAACAGATAGAGGGGGATGGGAGGGGCTAACTAGAATGGCTTATCAGATTAACTGTTGGAAATAAATTTTTGAGATGATGTTAAGATTTTGTTTTAAAAGCCCTGTAAGTGCTTTCCAGAAGAGGGCCATTGAAAAAGGCAGTTTTCAGGGTAGGCAATATCCACAAAGACATGACCCACCCTTTTATGTGACTCTGATCAATAATGTACACTAACCTGATTTGCACCAAATTAACAACTATAATATTTTAATCGGGTCCATTTCAGTAACCTTATAGCTGAAACAAAGCAGATTTTGGCCTGAATCTATTCTATAGATGTTGCCTAATCTGCTGAGTTCGGCATTGTGTGTGTGTGTGTGTGTGTGTGTGTGTGAGTGTGTGTGCGCGCGCGCGCGTATATTTTTTTAAGGGCTGTTTTCAGGGAGCATAAAAAGCTGCAGTAACAAAAGACTGCCAAGGTGATTAACACAGTTTAGAATGGGGCTAATTCGCCTGCACAGGCCGTTTCCCAGTGCACCCCTTTTAAAGCCAGCAGAACAGATCTTGGAAACTTAGCAGAACATAATGCGCATGAAATCGCTTGATTTTTACACTGGGTGAATTATTGCTAATCTATCCTGGAGGATGTTCTACCCTTCCTATAAGTATACTTAGTTGTTCTGAAACATGCAAAATGCAAGAGGCACACAGCAGGTCAGGCAATAAATACGGAGAGTAATATCACTTCACACAGGGTCTCAGCCCAACATGTCAACTATTTATTCCCTTCCACGGATGCTGCCTGACCTGCAGAGTTCCTCCAGCACTTTATGTGCATTACTCTGGATTTCCAGCATCTGTGGAATCTCTTTTCTTTATTGTTTTGAAATGACAGCTTTCAGAGATGATTAAATCATCCTCTTGGTTTGGGCTGAATCATACGAGGCTGCTTGTTTTCCAGGGGTAATGTGAACTGAATAGTGAAGGGTCATGCATCATTTGAAGATGACGTGAAGTAGTGGGGCTACTTTGCACTTCCTTGAAAGGCTGCTAATTTGTCAGAACAGTTCAACCACTATCAACCACTCACAGCCAAACAAATTAATTTTCCATTGGAGTGAATGGGATTACTCTGAGGGGCAACTGAAAGACCTCTGAAAAGACACCCCTTAGAGAAAGTTTTTTCATTGCATGTGGGTCAAAGCAACATCTTTAATTTAGTAACATTCCAAAGATGATTGTGAAGCAAGCGGAGATATTTGAGGAAGTGAAAAAAAGCTCAAAGAGGTAGGTTTCCAGGAGTACTTTTAAGCAAGAAAGTGGGAGGAATCCACTGAGTGAATTCCAGAGCTCAGGGTCAAGGGAACTGAAGACACACCTAACACTGGCCAGGTGGGTAAAGTCAAGAAGGAATGGGAACTGGAAATGGAGAAGTGCAGATTATACAGCACTGGGTTGTGAAGCTGGAGGAGACTCCTAATCCAAGAAAGGATGCACTGGCAGTGGAGAGGGTCCAGAGGAGGTTCAGGAGAATGATCCCATGAATGAAAGGGTTAATGCATTAGAACTGTTGGAATGCTCTGGGCCTGCACTTGCTGGAGTTTAGATAATCCAAAGGGATCTCAAAGAATCTTATCAATATTGAAAAGCCTGGATGTGGAGAGGATGTTTCCTATTGTGGGGCAGTCTAGGACCAGAGAGCACAGCCTCAGTACAGAAGAACAGACATGGAGAGGAATTTCTTTAGCCAGAGGATGGTGACTCTGTGGAATTCACTGCCACAGGTGGCGATGGCGGCCAAGTTACTGAGCATATTTAAAGCAGAGGTTGATGGGTTCTTGCCTAGTAAGGGCATTAAAGGTTACAGGAAGAAGGCAGGAGAGTGTGATTGACAGGGGTAATAAAATCAGCTATAATGGAATGGCAGACTTGATGGGCCAAATGGCCTAATTCTGCTCCTATGTTTTACTGCCTTATGTCTTAATACCATTATAGACCAGGAAGGGCTTTCCTGCTCCAGAGTCCTCAACTGCTGCATTCTCTATATTCATTGAGTCTGCAATGAAAGCAATCATGGCTGATAGCAATAAATTACACTGTTAACGCTACTCGAGGCAACCTTTATATCTGATCAGATCCAAGGAAACATTAATTACCTGTGCTTGAGCAGGACATTTGGGCAGATGGGCTGAGAACAATTGTACACACTGGAAAGGCATAGAGACATGAAATTCAATCAGACCACACGCTGGTGCTAACGTGGGTGAATCACATCATACATATCAGAATAAATTTGCCTGTAAGCTAAGAATATGGATTCACTAAGCACACTCCTACTTGTTATGTATTTGTGGCTCTGCTTTGATTAAATTTTATGCAGATCCTCTGCAGAACACTTACACTGTGTGGCCAATTTATTAGGTAACTTCTGTACCTAATAAAGTGGCTACTGACTGTATGTTCGTGGTCTTCTGCTGCTGTAGCCCATCCACGTCAAGGTTCGACATGTTGTGCATTCAGTGATGCTCCTCTGCACACCACTGTTGTAACACGTGGTTATTTGCAGTACCATCCCCTCTGACCTCTCTCGTTATAAGGCATTTTCACCCACACAGAACTGCCGCTCACTGAATGCTTTTGTTTCTCATACCATTCTCAGTCGTGCTCTGTTGTCAGCAAAAATCCCAGGAGATCAGCAGTTTCTGAGATACTGAAACCACCCCATCTGACACCACGAACAATCATTCCACGGTCAAAGACACCTAGATCACATTTCTTTCCCATTCTGATGTTTGGTCTGAACGTCTTGACCATATCTACATGCTTTTATGCATTGAGTTACTGCCACATGACTGGCTGAGTAGATATTTGCATTAACAAGTAGGAGTACAATGTACCTAACAAAATATCAGTGAGTGTACAGTCAACTTTCTAGACTAGATTAAACAGCCAAATAAGTTCCTCTCCTCAGTTGGAACTGGTTGAAGTCAGAAACAGCATAGACCTCACATGGAAACGCACGTTCCTGGGAAATTCAGAGTAATGAGCGTCATTAGGCAATTGAATCTATGCTGGTGTTTTTATTGCTCTGTTTTGACATCAGTAACACTGTAGTTGTGGAAACAGCATACTATTGCAGTTCCACAAGAAATATGTATGCTGACTGTCGATTAATAAACGCTTAGTGAAGTTTTGACATAAACAAGCTATCAATCACCTTGTACAAAAGGGAGTCTCCAGCCATCAGGAACATCCTTGCTGTCTTATCCTCTCAGAAGTTTATAAGTTGCTAAAAAATCCATTCTAATTCTTTTAAACTCCAGTGAATATAGGCCTAATCTACCCAATCCCTCCTCAACACAGGAATCAGTTTATTAGCAGATTGAGTTCAATCCAGAAAAGTGTGACGTGACTCAATTTGGAAGGTTGAGTTCTAAGGCAGAAGGGGATTAATGTCTGGATTCTTAGCGGCGTGCAGGAACAGAGGATTCTTGGAGTCCATGTCCATCGACCCATCAAAAGTTGCTGAGCAAATTAACAGGGTGATTAAGGCAGCTTATGGTGTATTGGCCTTCATTAGTCAGGGGATTGAGTTCAAGGGGTGTGCAGTAACATTGGGACTGTTTATTCCCCTCCCTTGATGCTGTCAGGCCTGCTGGGTTCCTCCAGCATTTCGTGTGCTGCTCTAAAATCTTCTAAGATGACACATTACAGCCCTACACTCAACAATTTCAAAAACCAGATATTCCAGTTTGTAGCTCTTATTTCTAGTGCGCTAGCTGCTAAGCATTTGTTATTTCAGATCTTATCTGTCTCTTCCAAAAATAGCCTTTGTTATTCATCAAGCTTACCCAGCCTGTGAGCTAACACCATCACCACCTGCATCACACGCTCCTGTTCCGCACCCTGTAACTGAAACTTTTGTCTTTCACTTACTTTCCCTTTTTCTGCAACTAAAACCCTGCTCTATTTGTAATTGTAGTTTATTGTTATTTAGCTATATACATGCACACTGTCAAATGAGACAATGTTTCTCCAGTTCTGATTGACCACAAAGGCTGATTTATACTTTCGCGTAGCCTTACGCCACAGCGTGCATGCGTAGTTGTGTCTGCGTCGCTCTGCAATTCATCACCAAAACGCTAGTTGGCGGTGGGGTTTCTATGCCACTGCGTTGAGTTTCTTCGTGAAAGACATGGACGAGGAAATGCATTTCAAATATTTTCCGATGTCGGCAGGTAGATTTGACGATTTGGTTCATCGTCTCCAACCATTTATTTCGCATCGGTGTACAGACACGGCGGAGAAAAGCAACCAGAAATGCGTATGAGGAAATGCGATGCCGCCAAATGGACCAATCACAGTTGTTGCGGTCTGGGTCGCCGTGACGCGTGAGTTACATTTTTGGGGAGGTACACGTCACCCTAAGGCGTAGGGTACACGGTAACTACGGCGTACATTTGACGATACTGGAGCAGAGTCATTAAGTCTGCTCCACCTTGGGGGTGTAGAGGACAGCGAGGAAAACTATCAAACCTTATAGAATGATCTTGAGCAACTGGACTGAAAAATATGGCAGATGGAATTTAATGCAGTCAAGTGTGAGGTGTTGCACTTTGGGAGGACAAACCAGGGTAGGGGATACAGAGCAAATGATAGGATGCTGAAGTGTGCTGAAGAACAAAGGGACCTGGGAGTACAGATACATAATTCTTTGAAAGTGGCGCCACAGGCAGATAGGTCCATAAAGAGAGTTTTTGGCACACTGGCCTTCATAAGTCAGGGCACCGAGCACAGGAGTTGGGACGTTATGTTGAAGTTCTACAAGACATTGGTGGGACTGCATAACGAGTGTTGTGTGCAGCTCTGGTCACCTATCTACAGGAAAGATATTAATAAGGTTGAAAGAGTACAAAGAAAATGTACAAGGATGATGCCAGGAGCTGAGGGCTTGGGTTACAAAGAAGGGACTTTATTTGCTGAAGCACAGGAGAATGAGGGGAGATCTTACAAAGAAATACAAAATTATGAAGGGTATAGATAGGGTGAATGCATGCAGGATATTTTCCCCTCTGTTTGGGTCGTAGGTTTAGAACATACAACATAGAACATAGAATAGTACAGCACAGTACAGGCCCTTCGGCCCAAAATGTTGTGCCAACCCTCAAACCCTGCCTCCCATATAAGCCCCACCTTAAATTCCTCCATATACCTGTCTAGTAGTCTCTTAAACTTCACGAGTGTACCTGCCTCCACCACTGACTCAGGAAGTGCATTCCACGCACCAGCCACTCTCTGAGTAAAAAACCTTCCTCTAATATCCCCCTTGAACTTCCCACCCCTTACCTTAAAGCCATGTCCTCTTGTATTGAGCAGTGGTGCCCTGGGGAAGAGGTGCAGGCTATCCACTCTATCTATTCCTCTTATTATCTTGTACACCTCTATCATGTCTCCTCTCATCCTCCTTCTCTCCAAAGAGTAAAGTCCTAACTCCCTTAATCTCTGATCATAATGCACACTCTCTAAACCAGGCAGCATCCTGGTAAATCTCCTCTGTACCCTTCCCAATGCTTCCACATCCTTCCTATAGTGAGGCGACCAGAACTGGACATAGTACTCCAAGTGTGACCTAATCAGAGTTTCATAGAGCTGCATCATTACCCCGCAACTCTTAAACTCTGTCCCTTGACTTATGAAAGCTAACACCCCATAAGCTTTCATAACGACTCTATCTTCCTGTGAGGCAACTTTCAGGGATCTACGGACATGTACCCCCAGATCCCTCTGCTCCTCCATACTTTTGGAGTGAAAGGTGAAATATTTAAGGGGAATCTGTAGGGAAACCTTTTCACTCTGAGGACGGTACAAGTATAGAAAGAGCCGTCAGCAGAAGCGGTAGATGTGGGTTCAACTGCATCATGCAAGAGAAATTTGGACAGACATATGGATGAGGGAGGCTCGAAGGGCTACGATCCAGATACAGGAAGTGGGACAAGGCAGAAGACCAAGTCAATATGGACTAGATGGGCCAAAGGGCCTGATCATTTTGCAGTAATACTCTATGACACAGGTAGAAGGTAAAAATAAATCAAGTAACCCAGGAGGCAGTGAATATTTGGAAGTCTACCCACGAAGCTGAAAACACTCAGTTGCTGAGTGAATTCAAGACAGAAATTAAAGATCAAGAGAACCAAGCGATATGGGGTTAGTGCAGAAAATTGGTATTAAGTGAAACAATTATTTAAGATCTTATTGAATGGTGAAGCAGGCACAAAGGCTGAAAGATCTAATCTTGCTTCTTGCATTCCGATTACAGTACTTTTTTGTATTTATTTCAGCCTTTCCAGTATCCACAGTATTTTTAGTTTTTACAGAGCCTATAAAAAGTATTCACCCCGCCCCCACCGGGAGTTTTCATGTTTTATTGTTTTACAACATTGGATTAATCTTGCCTTTTTTGACGCTGATCAACAGAAAAGCTCTTTCGTGTCAAAGTGAAAACAAACTTCTACAAATTGTTCTAAATTTATTACAATTATTAAACACAAGTAATTGATTGCATAATTACTCGCCCCCTTCAAGTCAGTATTTAGTAGATGCACCTTTGGCAGCAATTACAGCTTTGAGTCTGTGTAGATGGGTGTCTTATCAGCTTTGCACATCTGGACTCTGCAATTTTTCCCATTCTTCTTTACAAAACTGCTCAAGCTCTGGCAGATTGCCTGGAGATTGTGATGGAACATCTCTTTTCAAGTCCAGCCACAAATTGTCAATTCGACTGAGGTCTGGAATTTGATTTGACTACTCCAGGACATTAACTTTGTTGTTTCTAAGCCATTCCTGTGTAGCTTTGGCTTTATGCTTGGGGTCATTGTCTTGCTGGGAAACAAATCTTCTCCCAAGTCACAGTTCTCTTGCACATTGCATCAGGTTTTCTTCCAGGATTTCCCTATACTTTGCTGCATTCATTTTACCCTCTACCTTCACAAGCCTTCCAGGGCCTGCTGCAGTGAAGCATCCCCACAACATGATGCAGACACCACCATGCTTCATGGTAAGATTGTTGTGTTTCTGATGATGTATGGTGTTCGGCTAATGCCAAACATAGCATTTAGTCTGATCACCAAAAAGCTCAATCTTTGGTAACATCAGATCCTGGAACTTTCTTCCAGCTGACATCTGACTCTCCCACATGCCTTGTGGCAAACTCTAGCCAAGATTTTATGTGAGATTTTTTCAACAGTGGCTTTCTCTTTGCCACTCTCCCATAAAGCTGCAACTCATGAAGAACTTGGACAACAGCTGTTGTATGTGTAGTCTCTTCCATCTCAGCCACTGAAGCTTGTAACTCCTCCAGAGCTGTCATAAGTTTCTCGGTGACCTCCCTCACTAGTTCCCTTCTTGCACGGTCACTCAGTTTTTGAGGACGGCCTGCCCTAGGGAGATTTACAGCTGTGCCATATTCTTTCCATTTCTTGATGACTGACTTAACTGTACTCCAAGGGATATTCAGTGACATGGAAATTTTCTTGTATACATCTCCTGACCTGTGCTTTTCAATAACCATTTCACAGAGATGCATGAAGTGTTTATTTGTCTTCGTGGGGTAGTTTTTGCCAGATACCGACTCACTAGCAGTTGGACCTTCCAAATACAGGTGTATTTTTTGAAACACCTTGACTGCTCACAGGTCTCTATTTAACTAATTATGTGACCTCTAAAACCAATTGGCTGCACCAGTGATAATTTGCTGTCATATCAAAGGAGGGGGGGTGAATAATTATGCAATTAATTATTGTGTTTTATATTTGTAATTAATTTAGATCACTTTGTGGAGATCTGTTTTCACTTTGACACGAAAGAGTCTTTTTCTGTTGATCAGTGTTTAAAAAAAAGCCAAATTAAAAAGCACTGTGAAACAGTGTTGTAAAACATGAATATTTCCAAGGGGGAGAATACTTTTTATAGGCACTGAATGTTGGATTTTTATTTTAAAATCAATGCAACCGCTCAACATGTTCGCTGACAACAAAAAGCAATGCAACAATGAAAGTAAGGGTGTTGACATTTTTAAAAAGTGACTGGGCAAGGTATCTGCTCCACACCCTAACAACAAGCAGAGACAGACAAGTTATAAAGAGCCATGAAAAGCTAACACTTATGCACACTACCTTCACCTCCGCAATCCATAACTTATTAGCATCTGGCTTGCTTTCCAAAACTGGTCCATCTTCCCCTCACCCCTGCCTGCAGCACAGCTCAATCCACAGATTAAAATTTAGGTAATAAAAAAATAATTTGCATGGCAAATCTTTTGCATTAATGGTACATTTCCTAGCAACATGATTAAGAAAGCTCAGTGGAGCAAAGTACATGTCATGAGTCCATAGATCATAACGCATAGAAGCAGAATTAGGCCATTCAGCCCATCAAGTTTGCTCCACCATTCTGTCATGGTTGATTTATTATCCCTCTCAATCCCATTCTCCTGCATTCTACTCATAACCTTTGTCACCTTCAACTTCTGTTTTAAATATACCAATGACTTGACCTCCACAGCCACTTGTGGCAATGAATTCCAGACTCACCACTCTCTGGCTAAAGAAATTCCTCCTCATCTCAGTTCTAAAGGGACGTCCTTATATTCTGAGGCTGTTAGCTAGAGAGTCATGAATCTGTGGACCACAGAATGAATTCCTGAGTTCTAGGACAAGGCAACTGAAGTTACACTTACCACTGGCTGGGTGATGAAAGTCAAGATTAAAAGGAAGCTGGAAGTGGAGCAGTGCATTTTATACAGCACTGGGTCGTGAAGCTGGAGGAGATTCCTTATCTAAGAAGAGATGTACTGGCATTGGAGAGGGTCCAGGAGGTTCACGAAAATTATCCGGGAGTGAAAGGTTTAACTTTGAGGATCGTTTGAGCCACCACAGACTTCTGTGATAATGAATTCCACAGATTCGCCACCCTTTGGCCACAGAAATTCCCCCTCATCTCTGTTCTTTTGTTCTGAGGCAGTGCGCTCTGGTCCTGGACTCCTCCACTATTGGAAACATCCTTTCAACATCCATTCTATCTAGGCTTTTCAATAATCGATAGGTTTCAATGAAATTGCCCTCTCATTCTTCCAGACTCCAGCAAGTGCAGGCCAAGATCCATCAAACGCTCTTCATATGTTAACCCTTTCAATCACAGTCAGGGAATTAGAAGAAAGAAGAAATGATCCACAATGCAATCCCACCATGACAGTTTTGAGAACTTAATAAAAGTAAATCAAAACCTCTATCAGCAGGACGAATGATTGATAAATGTCCATTAGGACAGGAAACCTCCACTATCCTGACATGTCCTAGTCAAGAAACCTCTCCTGAGCCATCAGTACTATAAATTGCCCTCCAACCTGGTATAGCAAGTCACCAGGTTGTTTCATATCAGAGCCAGATGATAATGCTGACCTTGCCAAATTGACCAATATAGCATCAACAAATTATACAAAGCCAGCTTTTAATAACCATCTTTTCTACACTGCACTGCTAAACTCACGGAGAAATCTCAGAGAAGCAATACTGCCCAGGAATTGTTTCTACTCACAGCTGCTCCAATCAACACATCGGTAACAAGACTATCCACATTTCTGAAAACTCGCATCACTATATGGACTTCCACCAGTTATAGAGCAATATCAGATTGCCATAACCATGCTGACTGATAAGCAAAGATGTAATGCCAAGGCTTTATATCTTGGCCCCCTTATCTCAGAAAGGATGTGCTGGCATTGGAGAGGGTCCAGACAGGAGGAATTTCTTCACCCAGTGGGGAGTGAAGCTGCTTTAATTGCCATTCATAGCTATGGAGATCAAGTCACTGGGTAAATTTAAAGTGGAGGCTCATTTAAAGGGTGTCAAAGGTTATGGAGGGAAGGTAGGAGAATTGGGTTGAGAAGGATAATAAATCAGCCATGATGGAATAGTGAAGCAGACTCCATGGACCAATTCTGCCCCTTTGTCTTACAGTCTTCTGGACTTGGCAGAGAAAAATGCAAGGAATGAAGGTTAGATGCTACAAGTCAAAATTAATGCTTTATTATCCACAAGGGAATGTCAATAAACAAACTATGAATTTTTACCATCAAATAGTCTGCACACAGCTTACGGCCTTCCCTGAAGCAGGTCTGAATCGATTCCAACCCCTCCAGTGAGTCATCCAGTTTGCTGGAGTGAGTGCTGATGACTAATTATTCTCCTTTTCCTTGATAAAACGATTGCGTTGTTCTGCCACTCTCCTTCCAGTTAATTAAGAGCAACAGCACTCGATTTCTTTGCGGCAATTCCTTGTGGTTCAATTAAGCTTTGATACAAGGAGCTGCCACTGTAAACGGCAAGGCTCACCACTCAAAATGTAGTGACTGATCAGTTCCTAAATAAGCCAGTAATACTCCTGGATCATCCCAGCTGGTCTTGACACTAAAAGGTTAATACTCCGGTACGGCCTTATTACCTTTTAAATGCTGTTAATAAACCTACCTCCACTACTTCCTCTGATAGCTCTTTCCATATCCTGACCACTGAGTGAAAAGGCTCACTAAATCTCCCCCCTCTCACTTTTCTATGCCCTCCAGTTCGTGATTGCCTGATCCCAGAAAAAGACCATGCACGCTCATTCTGTCTATGGCCTTCATAACTTTATGCACTGCTGTATCTCCCCTCATTGTCTTGCACTTCACAGAATAAAATCCCACCCTGTTCAACCTCTCTCCTTGACTCAAGTCCCAGCACCATCCTCAGAACTCTCCTCTGCTCTCTTCCTAGCTTCGTGGCCTCTTTCCAATTGCAGGATGATCAAAACTGAATATAATCAAAGTTCAAAGTACATAAATTTTCAAAGTATGTATACACTAAACAACCTTGAGATTCGTCTCCTAACAGGGAGCCGCGAAACAAAGAAACCCAAAAGAACCCGTTAAAAAAAGACCATCAAACACTCAATGTGCAGAGAGAGAGAGAGAAAGAAACAAATCATGCAAACAATAACCGCCAGCAAATAGTGTTCTGAACTGGTCCACCAAGAGAATCTGTCCACAGACCCTTTGTTCAGCGTGGAGCCGAGTAAACAACACGGAGCAGCGAGCTGAACTGGCCCATCCCTCACCTCGGGCCCCAACACACTGACCTTTCCAATGGGGCCAAACACCGTCCAAACATCAGGTTCAATTGCTTCAATTCGCTCTGGGGCCTGGACCCTGCGCCCACAACTTGGCCTGTACCTGATCTTTCTGAATCGGCCCGGTGCGTAAATCGTCCAAATGTGGCTTCACCATTGTCTTGAACAACTACAGCAACCCAACCTCTGTACTCCATACCCTGACTGGGGAAGTCCAGCATGACAAATGGATTCTTCACCACCCTATCTACCTGAGACCCTGAAAATGGTGATGCAGGTTACTTTCGGGGAAACATTTGTTAATAAATCCGCTGCTCTTTGTACATTATAAAAATATTAGTAAGGTAATATAACTCTTCAAGAATGTTCCCCATTTTCCAGGACATCTTCAAAGCACCTTTGAAAGTACATCCTTTCCTCTCTAATTAAATAGAATCATTAACACTAGTCTGCAAGAAATTGGAAAAGTGAAACGTTTTTTCCTTATACCAGAATATACTCACTGGGGCCGGGTAATATAGTGAGAAAGCCTAGAAACAAAGGCTGTGTATCTTGATTTTAAGAAATGATGTTTGATTGAGATTCAAGAACTCCCTAACCAGAGAGCTAGCTGTTTGTTGTGGCTAGACAGACAACAACTGGCTCTCTGACTGGATAGTTCTTGAACTTCAGTGGAACATGAGTTGGCAGTGAGCCGTGGGAACAGACGTTGTTGGTGATGCAGTGGTTATCAGACTACTAATCCACAGGCCTGAGATAACGATTCAAAGGCATGATTTCTAATCCACCACTGCAGCTGTGGTATTTAAATCCAGATTAAGAATCTAACATTTAAAAGAAATACACGAGTAGTCATAACCTCAAAATCACGTAGTGGATCACTATGATAAAACAACCGGTCTAATTTATTAATTTCCTTATCAGTTTGGCTATTTATGTGTACTGTGCAAAATAAGTAAAGATACATAGCTAAGGTACCTAAGACTTTGAACAGTTCTGTATTTGTCAACATGAAATAGAGCGTGAGTTTGTTTATCTGCTGAGAGCAAAGGATGTTCGGAGGGCTGTGTGGGAGGTGTGGGCCAGGTGACAGAGAAGGAGTGGAGGGGTTGGGAGTGGCGTGGGTGCAGGGCTGTGTGGGAGGTGTGGGCCAGGTGACAGAGAAGGAGTGGAGGGGTTGGGAGTGGCGTGGGTGCAGGGCTGTGTGGGAGGTGTGGGCCAGGTGACAGAGAAGGAGTGGAGGGGTTGGGAGTGGTGTGGGTGCAGGCAGACACACTCACCCCGAGACACCAGGCAAGGTCATTTGATTCCAAACAACTGGTTTATTGATCATTACAGAATGTCTCTCTGATGCTCCTCTCCCCTCTTCCCACTCTTAGTCCACGATGGAGTCCCATATCAGAATCAGGTTTATTATCACTCACATGCATCATGAAATTAGCTTTTTTGCAGCAGCAGTACAGTGCAATACATAAAATGACTACAGTACTGTGTAAAGGTCTTATGGACTCTAGCTATTTATACATGCTTAAGACTTTTGCAGAGTGCTGTAACTCAGATTCAGCCTGACCCACTTGATCAATCCTGATCTTCCGTATGCCATCAGTCTTATGAACACTTGAATTTTAGTCTATTATAAACCAAGTCCACCTGTACATACACAGGTATACCTCATTGTATATAGTTCACGATTATTTGCACTATTGTTTTGTTTACTTTTTAATTCTGTACAGCGAGAGCTCAGGGAAACCGGCATCAAATTCCCTGTATGCGTCCACATACTTGGCGATAATAAAGGATTCTGATTCTGATTCTTACGTGGCCCAGCAAACCATTAATTTAAGGGCAATTGAGGATAGGAATTAAATGCTGGCATATGTGATCAATGCCCAGATCCCGAAAGATTAGTAAAATGAAAGTAGACTGCGGCATCACAGAACAGGCACATCTCGATTTGGAAACTCTACAGGTGAGAGTTCTGTGCTAGAGATGTTGCAGGGATAAGTATTAAAGAGAAAAGTCCCTGAACATATTGCCTAATATTATTATGGTCTTAGAACATAATAATCCTCCCTCCCACCAGTAAGACCAAAAGACATAGGAGCAGAATTAGGCCATTCAGCCCATCGAGTCAACTCAGCCATTTCATCATGGCTGATTAATTTCTTTCTCAACTCCATTCTCCTGCCTTCTCCCTGTAACCTTTCACGCCCCGACTAATCAAGAACCTATCAACCCCCACCTTAAATACACCCAGTGACCTGACTTCTTCAGTCGCCTGTGGTAATGGCCACCGGCTGGTTAAAGAAATCCCTCCTCATCTCCATTCTGAAGTGATGTCCCTCTATTCTGGGGTTGTGGTCTCTGGTCCATGACTCCCCCACCATACAAAACATTCTCTCCACATCCATTCTATCTAGGCCTTTCAACATTCAACAGATTTCAATGAGATCCCCTCTCATTCTTCTGAATTCCAATGACCTAAAGACCCAGAGTCATCAATCATTCATCTTTCATTCCTGGAATAATTTTCGTAAACCTCCTTTGAACCCTCTCCAACGTCAGCACATTCTTTCTTAAATAACGGGCCCAAACTGCTCACAATACTCCAAGTGAGGCCTCACCGGTGCCTTATAAAGCCTCAGCATTACACCTATGCACAAATACAGTCCTCTAACCCCGACAGTCTGTGAGCTTTGGCCTCCAGCCTCCGTTCCATCTAGATTCTGACACAGACACACAAACAATGGGCCTTCTACTACCCCAGTGAACACGCAGAGATTCGCACACATGGGGCTCTCTGGCCAACGGGCCTCAACTTCCGGTTTGACCCACAGGCCGCGGAATCGATCCCAGGAGCAACAGATCACCGAACACCAGGCCCACCAATTGATGGGAGCCCGAACACAAGACCTTGAGCCCCTCTCTCACGGATTCACAAATCCAGAGGGTCTTTGGGTTCCGTTCTTCCTCCTCGCATGGATCTCCAACTCCATAACCTGCCAACAACTTGCCGACTCTGGTGGGGAGCCACCAGCCTTCGTCCACGTTGGCCTGCCAGCCAGTCGCTTACAGTGGGCTACGGTGTACTCCTGCCATATGAAGGCTCCTCTATTTTGCAGTGGTTATGGGCCGCGGTTTCCAGGAGTCAGATTCATTTATTTATCACATGTAGGTCAAAGCATACAGCGAAATACATTGTTTGTGTTAACAACCAACACACCCAAGGTGGCGCTTGGGGGCATCGCACAGTGTCACAGCACATTCTGGCACCAGAGTATCATGTCAGTGGGATGTAATACCTTTTCCAAGCAAGTTTTCAGGCCATTCTTCAATTGTTGCCCTGTTCTCCCATTAATCTCTGGTGATAATGGATCACAGATTTGGGAATCAGGAATTGGCACCACAAAGCTTCCCCTTTGGACACAACTGAGACTATGCTGAGTGGCCACTTTATGAGGTACACCTGTACAGCTGCTCGTTAATGCAAATATCTAATCAGCCAATTATGTGGCACCAACTCAATACATAAAAGCATGCAGACATGGTCAAGAGGTTCAGTTGTTGTTCAGACCAAATATCAGAATGAGGAAGAAATGTAATCTAAGTGATAAACACGAGAAAATCCAGAGTAACACACACAAAATGGAGGGAGGAGAAGATGGCGGCGCAACGCAGCGTGCACAGCCGTTCCAAATGAATATCGACATGTGTAACTAAAGGTGCCGTGCACACAATCCGGATTTGATGGGGACAGCCATGAGAAGCGCAGAGGAACATCTGGAGAAACTTCTGAAATGCCTGCTTTACTGCCACTGCTACTGTGCGATCGAGAATCTCCGGAGACAAAGGCCCCAAGTCCTCGGCTTTGCGTATCGCCTGTTGCCGGGGCTGGGGTCGAAACGCTCGGCAGAGATGGTGCTCGGTGCTCGGTGTCGAATAGGTGGTCGGAGGCTCGGAGTTTTTCGGACGGACACGGAGTCAGACTGTGGTCAGATGCTTCCGGGATGCTGCATCGGCAAGTTGGCAGTGCTGGAGGTTTACCATCTGCGTGAGATGATGGGACTTTCAAGAGACTTTGAGACTTTTACTGTGCCATGGTCTGTTCTTATCAAATTACGATATTGCTTTGCATTGTTGTAACTATATGTTATAATTATGTGGTCTTTGTTAGTTTTTAAGTCGGTTTGTCATGTGTTTTCGTGATATCATTCTGGAAAAACATTTTTATCATTTCTTAATGCATGCATTACTAAATGACAATAAAAGGGGACTGCGTGTCCTCATAATCATAATCATAATCATTACAACATTCTGGAGAAATTCAGCAGGTCAGGCAGCATCTATGCAAATGAATGTTTCAGGCGTAAACTCTTCTTCAGGATCTAAATGACTTTGACTGTGGAATGATTATCGCTGCCAAACAGGGTCACTTGCATATCTCAGAAACCGCTGACCTCCAGGGGATTTTCATGCACGACATTCTCTAGAATTTACAGAGAATAGTCCGAAAACCAAAAAAAAACACATCTAGTGATCGACAGTTCTGTGGGAAAAGATGTTTTGTTAGTAACAGAGGTTAAAGCAGAATGGCAGGACTGGTTCCAGCTGGCAAAAAAGGTGACAGTAACTCAAAAAAACCACGAATTACCACGGTGTGCAAAAGAGCAACTAAGAATGCACAACATGTCAAACATTGAAGTGGATGAGCCACGGCCCCAAAAGACCGAGAGTATACACGAGTGACCATTTTACTCAGTACAGGAGGTACCTAAGTGGCTACAGAGTGTAATTAGTGCCTCAGTGCAGGGAGGTCAGCCAGGGAGAGTAAGCGGTCATCGATTAGCTGTCAACATCACTAAAACAGATGATAATGTTAATACTGTGTGTGAGTTTGCAATATGCAAATTGACAACAGGGTGTTAATTTAGTTACAGGATCTGGACATTGCCACAAGAGCAGAATTTAATAGCCATTCCTAATTAGCCCAATTCCAACAGTCCAAAAGAAGGGTCTCGGCCCAAAACATTGACTGGTTATTTCCCTCCATGGATGCTGCCTGACCTGCTGAGTTCCTCCAGCATTTTGTATGTGTTGCTTCGGATTTCTAGCATCTGCGGACTCTCTTCTGTTAATAATATTGTCCATGGATTGGTTTTAAATTATATTGGAACATCCTGACATCATTAAAAGCACAAATGACCACTTCCTTTCCAATGCCAGAGTTTTGAAGGCTGTGGTCATTATCCTGAAAAAAACAGAAGCCAACCTTGGGGCAAATGGTGCATCTCAGTGATGTATG
The DNA here is from genome assembly GCF_030028105.1 of Mobula birostris. Lineage (NCBI taxonomy): Eukaryota > Metazoa > Chordata > Chondrichthyes > Myliobatiformes > Myliobatidae > Mobula > Mobula birostris. The sequence continues at coordinate 140,542,114 of NC_092378.1, read as the reverse complement.
CTCCTTTTAAATTGAAGCACTGGCTTTTCTCCTGGGAGTCCATTAGAATGATTGACCTGTTCTTGGAAAATTGCTTTACTGTGTTGATTGCTTAAAAAGCCAAATCCCAGAGTGTTGATAGCTAAGGTTTCTGTAAACAATGACTCACTTCACAACCCCTTTCCCCCTTTGATCAGGGAGCATAATACACTTAAGTGTTAAAACTGATTTCCTTAGCAGCGCCTGATATGTGAAAAAAGAAAGCAATCTGCAAGTCTGTTTTAATTCTCTTTTTTTGAAGAAATGTGGGAGTCATTGGCAGGACCAATACTTAATGCACTTACCTAAATGACTTTGAACGACGTGGCTCACTCTGCCACTTCAGAAGATGACTGAAAGTCAAGTTGTCTGGGTAGCCTCCAACCTAATGGCATGAGCATCGATTCCTCCAACTTTTGACAATTTTCTGCCCCCACTTTTCTTTCATTCCCCATTCTGGCTCCCTTCTTACCTCTTCTCTTCTCCTCAACTGCCATTCACCCCTCCTTGGTGTCCCTCCTCCTTCCCATTCTCCATTGGTCTACTCTCCTCTCTTATCAGATTCCCACTTCTTCAGCCCTTTGCCTCTCCGACCTATCACTTCCCAGCTCTCAAATGTTCCTCCCCTCCGCCCCCCGCCCCCCCCCCCCAGTTCTCCACCACCCACCTGGCTTCACCTATCACCTTCTAGCTTGTACTCCTTCTCCACCTGCCCACCTTCTTATTCTGGCTTCTTCCCCTTTCCTTTTCCAGCCCTGGTGAAGGGTCTTAACCCAATCGTTGACTGTGTATTCACTTCCATAGGTTCTATCTGACCTGCAGAGTACCTGCAGAATTTTGTATGTGTTAGTCATGCTCATTGTTGTGTGTTTGAAGCCAAAGTAGCCCAGACTGGGTAAGGAAAGTAGATCTCCCCTCTGTTGAAGAACATCAATGAACCACACCCATTCCTACAACAATCTAATAGTTTCACATTAGAATTTTATTACCAAAATTAATTAATTAACAGAATCTAATTTCCCCAGCTGCCATGTGGAACTTGAACTAATAGGTTGTTGACCCTAACTTCTGGACTACCAAACGCATACAACATTTTTTTCCCATTTAGGGTGTTAAAGCTTCTCTTCTCTTCTTCAGCTTGATTAGCCAAGACAAAATCTCACCAAGAAAACATTGTGATTAATGTCTGCACTAAAAACAACCCAAAAAAGATCTATGATTTCATTAAATAGCAAGCATTGGCCTCAGAAACACTTTGATGCAGTTTTCTTTTAACAGATTTAGTTGAATCTTCCCACAAAGTATTCTTACTACTGTGAAAAAAAAATAATGTGACTTTTTATGTCAGTTGCTGCAGATGCTGGTGTCGATTATGGTGCATATTTTCCATCTGGCAACTACTAGCAGCTCAGAATTACACTGAATTTGGCTCTCAGAATTCTCGCCACCACACTCAGAACCATAAGACCTTAAGAAATAGGAGCAGAATCAGGCCACTTGACCCATCGTCTTCTCTACCATTTCATTACGGCTGATCCAATTTTCCTTCCGGCCCCAATCCCCTGCCTTATCCCCATATCCCCTCATGCCCAGACCAATCAAGAATCATTTAGCTTGATTAGCCAAGACAAAATCTTACCAAGAAAATACTGTGATTAATGTCTACACTGAAATCAACCAAACTAAACAAAAGTCCAACAGCTATTGGGGGCTTCCAAGGCTAGTATGATTAGACGTTTGTTAACCTGGAAAATTAGAACGTGAGTGAACCTTACACTCCCTTTTTATACTTCAGTAAGACTTTAGCTGCTTCTTTATCTCAAGACAAATAGCTTACCTTACCTCCCAAAACCCCCTGAATTCCGAGGTACCCAAAAATCTACTGGGTTTAGTTTTGGCTACAAACAAGTAACTGAAAAAATTCTGGGGAAGGAAATTCCAAAGTTTACGGAAATTTCCCCTCCTCCTACACAGAGCTTAGGCAAGCTGAATGGAACTGAGCAGCAGAATAAATGACGTGATCTCTCAGGACTCATTAATTCTGTGTTCCTCTCTGAGATTTAGTGCAGCAACCTGCTCGTGTATTTTAAAGATATGCCAATACTGCTCTGAAGAAAGTGTGATAACTGCGAGAGAGATTTCATCAAAACTCAAGGCATCTCCTCATCTCATGGGTTCATTCCACAGCCATAGGCACTGAAGGGAAATAGCTGAAGGGAGCACAAGAATACAATTGCTCACAAATGCCCAGGTCAATCCTGTGGAAGTTCTGGTTAGAGCTGACTTGACTCAAGTCTTCTTCCCATTTTAACATCATTTGGAGCTGTATGCCAAGATGCAAATCATTCATTCTCCATGAACAGAAAGCCTTTCAACATATGCATAAATTTGGGAGAAAATACAAACATTTGTCACCTAGGCGAATTGCATGTGAGAGGATTGGTAAGTGGTTGTGTTCATATCCCGAGACAATTCCATTACATAAATGCATAAATGGAGCAGGGGTTGACCACTCAGCCCTTCAAACCTTTTCTACCATTCAACAGGATCATGGCTCATCATCACCTCTCTAGAGCCAGTTCCCCATAGCCCTCAATTTGCTGATCTTTCAACAAGGTCCTCTTTAGATAATAGCAAATCTCAGGTGAGACCACACTTGGAGTATTGTGTACACTTCTAGTCACCTCATTATACAAAGGATGTGGAAGCTTTAGAGAAGGCGCAGAGATTTACCAGGATGCTGCTTGAATGAGAAGACTTGTCATATTTGGAGAGGTTGATTGAGCTGGGGCTTTTTCAAGCAAAAAAGGACCTCTGCCTTAAATATACCCAATGACTTGGCCTCCACAGCCCCCTGTGGCAATGAATTGCACAGATTCACCACTCTATGGCTAAAGAAATTCCTCTTCATCTCCATTCTAAATGGACGTCCCTCTATTCTGAGGCGGTGTCCTCTGGTCTTAGATTCCTCCACCATTTTGGGCCGAGACTCTTCTTCAGGACTGGAAAGGGAGGGAGAAGATGCCAGAATAGATTTGATGTAATTAGTAAAATTAAGAGTGAAGATCTAACATGTTTTCCACCCAGAATGTAAGGTCCGGTCAAGGTATCGCTAAAGAGGGGGTAGAAAAATGCATTGAATATGGCGGAAGGAAGATTCTGAAATGACTTACCGCAGACCAGTGCTAAAAAACCAAATACAATTCTGGCCACCATGCTTCAGGAAAGACGTATAGCATTGGAAAGAGTGCAGAGATCTAGAAGCCTGAAACTCAAATACTATTTAAATAGCACTTGGATGGATAGTGCTGGGAAATGGGATTAGGCTGGAAAGCTTTATTTTAGTTGATATGCTGAGCATGGCATGTATTGGTATTGGTTGATCATTGTCACCTGTACCAAGATAGGGTGAAAAGCTTGTCTTGCAAACTGTTCATACAGATCAAAACCAGGTGCATTGAGCTAAAAGAGTACAATGCACCATCAAGTATAAAAGCAAAGTGTATGCAAATAAGGCGCAAGATCTGAATGAGGTAGATTTTGAGGTCAAGAGCCCATCATTTCATACAAGTCCATTCAGGAGTCTGATAACACATTCTTTGAGCCTGGTGGTACTTGCTTTCAGGCTTTTGTATCTTCTGCCTGAAGAAAGAGGAGAGAATCCCGTCCAAGGTATCTGGGATCTTTGATTATGGCTGCTTTACTTTATAGACAGAGTCCATGGACAAATGTCCTCCTGTTGGCGAAACATCCCTCTTTCATGTTACATTTGGAGCAAGTGACATCTTTCGAATGTCTGTCCTCTCTCCTGCCTTCTGCTCCCCCCCCCCCACAAGCTCTGTAGCTCTGTTTGTCTTCCACACCCACAAACAAAGGGCTAAGGGCCAGCTGGGCTGGGATACGAAGCCAAGGAGGCAGATGCCAGGGCAGCGGGTAGGCTATACATCTGGGCTTTGTTTACTCGGAATGATCTGAATTCCTGTGTCTACGGTTTTTCCTACGTACTCACCCTAGCCTGCTGCCATAAATACAGCATTCACAACATAGCCCTTGGACATCAAGCATTACTCAGGCACAAACAATCAAGAACAGAGCAATTTCTGGGTGTTAACAGTACAGAAAAGTGATTCTGAAGAGACAGATTTATTTGGTTATACTCACAGCTCGGAGAAATAAACCACATTATAACAACAGTTTCCCACCAAGTTAGAATTGCCAAGTAATTAGGTTATTCGGCTTACTTGTTGCAATACCACCCACAAGCACCAAATGTTAATAAAATAAATGACTTAATTATAACTTATTAATCACCACTTCAGACTAATTGAAATACGGTTTGTAATAAAATGTGAACGCTCTTAACTCTGGTCCAATGCACAGAACACAAGTCATTAGATATGATGCTTTAATCACTATAAAGCTGAAATACTCCCAAGGCAATTAAATTCAAAGACAGTCAAAGAACTATAGTTAACTACAATGGAATGTAATCATACCTGACACTTAGCTGTTGCATTCATTAAAGCCCATTTTCTTTATATCGGCTCCTGCATATCAGTGTAGCCGGGCAGTGGTGTAGTGGCATCAGCACCAGACTTTGAGACCAGTGGTCCAAAGTTTGAATCCAGCCGGCTCCTAGCATGCTTTCCATCTATGCTGGGTTGCACGTCAAGCTAGCAACTCAGCCTCGTAAAGAAAGACAAATGCTAAGGAAGGCGTGGAAAGGAACAACTGCATATCAGTGAGCTCCTGGGGTGGCCTCCTGTGTATCTGTGGCTCCTGGTGTGGCCTCCTGTATATCAGGTGAGACCTGACGTAGATTGGGAGACCACTTCACTGAGCACCTCTGCACCATCTGCCATAAAAAGCAGGATCTTCCGGTGGCCACCTATTCAATTATTTTTCCCATTCCCATTCCATGAGGCCACACTCAGGTTGGCATGAACATTGAATTTGGTAATTGCGTCCCCCCACTTTACCATTCCCCACTCTTGTTTCCCTCTTACCTTATGTCCATATCTGCCCATCACCTCCCTCTGGTGCTCCTTCCCTTTCCCTTTCTTCCGTGGTCTCTGTCCTCTCCTATCAGACTCCCCATCTCCAGCCTTTAATCTCTTTCACCAACCAACTTCCTAGCTCTTTACTTCACCCCCTTCCCCTCTCCCAGTTTCACCTATCACCTGCCACCTTGTACTTCTTCCTCCCTTCCCTCCATCTTCTTCCTTTAACTTCTTTTCCTTTCCAATCCTGATATAGAGCATTGGTCCAAAACACCGACTGCTTAATCTTTTCCATAGAAGTTGCCTGGCCTGCTGAGTTCCTCCAGCATTTTGTGTGTATTGCTTCTTTTGAACTTTGATTCATTATTTTGGGTTGAGCAGCGATTGAAGGCTCTGGGCCTATACTCGCCGGAATTTAGAAGAATGAGTAGGGATCTCATTGAAACCTATTGAATGTTGAAAGACCTAGGAACAGTGGAAGTGAAGAGGATATTTCCTTTGGTGGGGGAGCCTAGCACTAGTGGGCACAGCCTCAAAATAGAGGGATGTCCATTTAAAACAGAGATGAGGAGGATTTTCTTTAGCCAGAAGATGGTGGATCTGCGGAATTTATTGTCACTGCCAGCTGTGGAGGCCAGGTCACTGGGTGAATTTAAGGCAGAGGTTGATAGGTTCTTGATTAGTAAGGGTGTCATAGGTTATGGGGAGAAGGCAAGAAAATGGGGTTGAGAAGGAAATGGCAGAGCAGACTTAATGGGCCAAATGGCCTAATTCTGCTCCTATATCTTATTGTATTATGATCTTATGGTTTAGGTGACTTTGGCCAACGGTAGTATCAGGGCTTATCAGGTAATATATTCACTGCTGTTGTCGCAGTCTGTCCATCCTGAGTCTGCGTCTGCTGGAAAGTGGAAGGCTGGAGACCTGTTCTGGGATAAAAGGAGCCTGTATGTGCATGGGTGAGAGGGACGAATGGGTTTGTTTTACTGTCGTTGTTTTGTTGCTTGTTGTGCTCTGTGTTGCTCTGCCAAGCCTTGTTGGCGCCAGAATGTGTGGCAACATTTGCGGGTTGCCCCCAGCACACTCACGGGTGTGTTGGTTAATGCACATGACACATTTCGCAATAATGTTCTGATGTACACCTGACTTTAAAAAAACTTGAATCTCAGTCAGTTCCTCCAGTTTCTCTGGCTTTGGTCTGTCTCTCCACGCAATTTCAACAAATCTTCTGTTCACACCTTTTCTCTTGAACTGAAATACACTTCACCTTTTCAACTAAGAACTGGTCTTTCTTCTCTTCTTATAACTGAAGAATTTGCATGCATTGACAACAATATGACAGCAGAACTCGGCAAAGGGTTTGGGTTAGTAGATTTCTACGTAGACGGGCCTACGACTTTTGCATCGTATTCTTCCCCTTCCTTCACCTCTAATTCTGGTTTCTTCCCACTTTCTTTTCCAGTCCGACAGAGGGTCTTGACCCAAAACGTCAACTGTTTATACCTCTCAATTGATCCTGATCCGTTGGGAAACCCCAGAAGTTTGTGTCTGTTGCTCTATGATGGATAAAGTAGACCTTAGGAAGAGAACACGAGGTCAGTTCCTGGGATGGGCAGCCAGTCCCTATCTCCATGATAATGTATAATGATCATATTCATTGAGGACAGTGGGCTATATTGTTCCCCACCCCTCGGGGCGACATGAGTTTCTAGGGGACAATAAAGATATAGTGATCAGTGGAAGGCACTTGGAAGCAAGGGGGGGGGGACGCAACTAAAGGATTACAAGCTTATAAAGTAATCATGTCTTGTTAACTCACCGTTCTTTTAGATTTTGCTCGAAGCACGTTAGTTTTCGGAAAGAAATGTGACATTTCTATATTGGCATATCATGAGAAATCTGGACTGAAGAAGTTTCTGGGCCCATCCCGTGCATTATTGCCATTCACTACTGTAGCACGGGGTTAGCTAGTACAATTCCCATACTCTAATCACGCAGTGACACAGTTCCTGTGAATCAGGGTATGGCATTCAATGGGGTAAAGTTCAGAATCTGCCCTTTCAAATGGTCTTATGCGTTTTTGAAAGCTTCTTTAGGAGAATACATTCTGATCAGCAAGAACTTGGCTTAACTCAGTCACTTTGCGAACATTTTCAAAAATGGAAAACACTTCAAAACATGTTTGGCAGCACTTCACAACAAGCCAGCGATGGTTTGCCTGCTTTCATTGCTCACTGTTAAATCTGGAAAGCCCCATTCAATTGGAGAAGAATTGATTCTGCCAGCAGTAAGGGACATTCTGAGCACCATTTTGCATAAGTCACCAGACCAAATAACTAAAGCAATTCCGCTCAGCCACAAGTCTGTTCAAAGACGAGCAGACGAAATGTCTGAGAACACGTTGTGCGCCTTACTCAGGACAACAGGATTTGTTCTGTAGTTGGATAAGTCCACATTGCCAGGCAATGACACTTTTCTTATTGGTTTTGCTCACTTCAGAAAAAGATGGTTCAAGGGTTGCTATTTGCAAGAGGACTAGAAACAGATTCAAATGGGGAGTCAGTACGTATAACAATATAACAGATACAATCGGGGAGTTGCTGAGCAATTTTTCAGAGAGAAGGACATTCTGCTCAACAACACTCTTGCCTATGCAACAGATGGGGCACCGTCGATGACAAAACACCACCATGGGGTTATGACTTTTTTGAAAAAAGCTGTACCTAACCTATTTACCATTCACTGTGTAATTCACAGACAGTATTTTGCAGCTGCACAAGTCATTAACTATCGTTATCACAGTGGTAAATGAACTCCCATGCTCTCAATTATTGACTATTTCGAGAGCTTTGTATTGAGAATGATGAAGAGTTTGGATGCTTGCTGTTACACACAGAAGTCAGATGGTTCTCTAAAGAAAACTGCTTGAGACACTTGTAAGTGCTTTTTGAAACTGATAAAATTCTTTGAAGACTCAAATGCTTCATTCAATAATCAACAAGAATATTAGACATGACATTGCTTATTTGTCAGAATTATTTGCAAGGGTTAATGAAATCAATCTTCAATTGTAAGGAAGAGATGTGAATCTTATCAAAGTCAAAATCAGTCGTCTCTACATTTCTGTCCAAATTAACCCTATTTAAGTGCAACGTTGGCTGTTGTGACCTTTTCTCATTTCTGCACTTCAAAGGACTTGGAAAAGAAAGAAAGAAAGAATACCAGATGATAATCTTCAAATATACTGGGTCTACCTGGGTGAGCTGCATAAAGACATGTCAGACAGATTTCAGGATCTTCTCTTGATCCAATTTCCATATTGAGTAATAAACCCATTCCAGAACACTTGTAATGAGGAATTAACAGGAAGGATGGAGGCAGCACTTATCTTGCTACAAAATGACTTTGAGCTGAAGGTGAAGTTCAGAAAAATCATATCAAGACTTTTGGTTGCAGAAAGAAATCTTTGAACGCTATCCTGCACTGTGGAAAAAGGTCAAGATATTCTTTATTGCCTTTCCAACATGATATTTAGTGGAGTGCATTTTCAGTGCAGGCGCCCAATTTCTTACAAAACAATGAAACAGACAGCAAATTACTGAATGTGGGATCTGAGACTCCTTCTGAGCGACACTGAGCCTGATGTTGAGAAGCTGATATCGCTGCACTAAGCCCATCCATCTCATTGAAAGATGAAAAAGTAATGTGCACTCTAAAATTGTTGATGAAAATTGTTTTTACTCTAATTAAATAAAGAAATAATTTTATTTGTAGCTTTGAATAGATTTGAATATCTTTTGCAATTATTTGTCACTGCTTTGAATTTGCAGTCCCTATTTTCTTTCACTGTGCATCATAAATCAAAATTCTTTATAGTTTTTATGCAATGGCCTGATTGGGAAAGGGGGCACTAGCGATATAGTTTGGGAGCCAAGGGGATGGTAACCCAGGAAGTTTGCAAACCACTCATTTTAGAAGCTACATATACAGGCCTCCATTAGTGTCTAATACTAATTTGCTCTTGAGAAGTGGAGTTCAACTGCCTTCTTGAATCACTGAACTTGGGGAGGAGAAGGAATGGTGACTCTTGACTGCTGAGCATCCTTGACATTTTCTGCTATTGTTGTAGGCAACAGATTGCTGAACGGGTATCTCCAGGACTTAGACTCAGTGACAATGAAGGAGCACCAAGTCAGTATGGTGAGTGACAGAAAGCAGAGTCTGCCGTGCATGTGTCGACTGCCCCCGCGTTTCCTAGTGGCAGAAGTCACAGGTGTGCGAGGTGTTATTACCGTATTCTAAGTGAGTAATGGCAATGAATTTTGTAGGTGCTACAAACCATTTTCTAAAATGACTTAAGCATAATTTCTAAGACATCATACCTCATATTAATGATCTGGCACACTTGCTCGGAATCCACAGGGACCTCAGACTGCTGAGTTCTGTACAGTTGTAGTCTCTGCAAGCTTGCTTCGTGTAAACACGAGCCTCTGCAGATGTTGGAAATCCAGAGCAACACCTACAAAATGCTGGAAGAACTCAGCAGGTCAGGCAGCATCTATGGAAAGGAGTGGACTGTCAACGTTTAACACCCCTGGTTTCGGCCCAAAACATCACGTGTTTATTCTTCTCCATTGATGCTGCGTGACCTGCTGAGTTCCTCCAGCATTTTGTGTGAGCTGATTTGTATACCAATGCTATTGTTCAGTCAGTGTTTAAAACTGCCACTGTTGCCTGGGCCTACATATCTCTAATGGAAACATGAAGCACAATACAAAAATAATGATTAATGGATGAAAAACACTTTCTGTGTAATTTCTTTAATAATATTAACAGCAGTGTTGAGATTCTCATCACTGCGCGCTATGCTTTACCAATCACCCCTCATGGTGGTCACACATCATTAATTAGCCTGAATTATTTCTCCTCTTCTCTACTGGTGAAACGCAATGCTCAGTTACTCAGATTGACTAAGAAACTATCACCGCCCACACAGCCCTCCATTTTTCTTTCATCCACAAGTCTCTCAAATCTCCCTGATGTATTCGCCTCTGCCACCACTCTTGGCAGCGCATTCATTCCACACACACACACATTATTCTGTGTAAAAAAACACTACCTTATACTTTCCGCCAATCATTTTGCACAGATGCCCTCTCAGATTTGAGGTTGCCCCGCTGGGAAAAAGGCGCTGGCTGTCCACTCTGTCTACGCCTTTTATCATCTTATACATCTTTCTTGTCACCAAGTCACCTCATGGTTCATTAAAGCAATTCGTGAACATCGAACACAGAACAGAAACAGACTGCTCGGCCGATAATGTTGTTCTGAACTAATTAAAAGCCCAATTAAACTAATTCTCTCTGTCTACACAATGACCATATCCTCCAAAGCTGAACATGTGTGCCAAACTAAGGGCTTCTTAAATGCCTCTATCGTATTTGGCTCCACTACCACCCCTGGCACTGCATTTCAGGCATCCACTCATCTTGGTGTAAAAAGCACGTCTCGGAAATCTCTGATGAACTTATTGCATGAAGCAGAGGTGAATCAGCATGCTTCAGCCAGCCGGAGCATCTCTCAGTCATCCAGACACAGAAGCAAAGAACCCAGTTCTGTCTGTACACAGAAGACAACCTACTGAAAATAACGGATGGGGTACGAGGGGGAGGTGGGGCATTAGCGGAAGTTTGAGAAGTCAATGTGCATGCCATCAGGTTGGAGGCTACGCAGACGGAATATAAGGTGTTGTTCCTCCAATCTGAGTGTGGCTTCATCTTTACAGTAGAGGAGGCCGTGGATAGACATATCAGAATGGGAATGGGACGTGGAATTAAAATGTGTGGCCACTGGGAGATCCTGCTTTCTCTGGGGATCATTGATTTCTCAAACTTCCACTAATGCCTCACCTTCCCCTCGCACCCCGTCCGTTATTTATTTATATACACACTTTCTTTTTCTCTCTCTCCTTTTTCTCCCTCTGTCCCTCTCACTATACCCCTTGCCCATCCTCTGGGTTTTTTCCCCCCTCCCCCTTTTCTTTCTCCCTAGGCCTCCTGTCCCATGATCCTCTCGTATCCCTTTTGCCAATCAACTATCCAGCTCTTGGCTCCATCCCTTCCCCTCCTGTCTTCTCCTATCATTTTGGATCTCCCCCTCCCCCTTTCAAATCTCTTACTAGCTCTTCTTTCAGTTCGTCCTGACGAAGGGTCTCGGCCCGAAACCTCGACTGTACCTCTTCCTAGAGATGCTGCCTGGCCTGCTGCGTTCACCAGCAACTTTGATGTGTGATGCTTGAATTTCCAACATCTGCAGATTTCCTCATGTTTGCATTTTTAAAAGGTAAAATGGCTCTTGCTTTGATTTATCATTGGTTCCCATGGCCCTCAACAGCACATACATCAATTCCACAGCCACATATAGTGGTATGAAGGACCCTTATTTCTATTAGCACAGAATGCTTCAGCGACCTAGATTCACATTTTGATAGCACCCAGTGACGGAGGTAGGTGAGCACACATAATTATCGGAGGAGACATGCTGCGGGCACACAAAGTTACGTAAGTCGTTCCTTTCAGTCTGCTTCATATGTTCGGAGGGTTGTGTGAACTAAATCAGCAATGTATCATCAATCTCCCAGTCCAATCTGTCACATACATCAATTTGTAAAATAAAACTAATACAAATTTAAAAAAAAGCACACTTCAAAACCATTAATTTGCCACTTGACGAAACTATCACTCAAATGACCCACGCACTGAGGCTCCAGGGTCCTGAGGAGTCCACCGGAAAGCAGTGAAAAGAAAAGGTCCTGTATTTATTTTCATGATTTCTAAAGCATTTTATGGTTGCAAACATATTCTCTGTCACTGTGTTAACGCAGGAAGCAAAGTGTTTGATTTCTGCAAAGCAAAAAGCCAGACAGGGAAAGGGTACAATGAGTACAATCTGGCTTTGTTGCATGTTTGCCTGGACAATAGGAGAAGCCACCTACTCTCCTCCAAAACTGTGGCACATATGCAGGGTTGATGGGTCCTCAGCTTAACATCTTATCCCTAAGGAAGGAGATTCCTTCAGTACCGTGTTGGAGCATCAAGTTCGACGTTTTTCTCAGCCGCCAGGAGTGACACCCAGGCCCATAACATTCAGAGGCAAGGGCGTTACAACGGAACACATGAATAACAACTTACATTACTGAGGAATATTTAATTAACGTGACTGGAGGAAGGGACATTTCTTTACTGCAGCTCAACACCACCAGCAGGTTTTTTAATTCTTGAAGATTTATTATGCAAAAGCTCCCAATAACAAAAGCGTTGTTGTGCGGAGCAGAGTTCAACGCATCATCTGACCAGTTTACCGTACATCCATCAAGTAGACAGATTTACACAATCAGCAAACTCAACTGCAGCTCCGTGGCTGTCAGGAGTTTCCAGGACAGAAGCTCACCATACTTTTACAAATAAACAGGGTGCAGTGTCAAAGGAATTTCCTGAAACACAACACTGATCTTAAGAGGCGGCAGAAACTCCGACTTGCCTGAGTCAAAATGAAACCGAAGACACCGGCTGGATCTTTCCCGATACTGTGTCAGCCGGGTCTTTACTAACTCAAATTGTAAGTTATTCCTGATTCCAGGACGTCATGTATTTTCCTTGCTCCACAGATGTGCGTCAGTTGATAGAGTGGACAGCCTGTGCCTTCTCCCCCAGCGTAAAAATAACCAATGTGAGGGGCGTAGTTTTACGGTGATTGGAGGAAAGTATAGAGTGGTTTTATTACACAGAGAGTGGTGAGTGTGAGGAACGCACTGCCACGGACAGTGGTAGAGGCACATACATCAGGGACATTTCAGACGCTCTTAGATTGACACATGGATGAAAGAAAAATCAGGATCAAGGATGAGTTTTATTTGCCATATACATTTACATGTACTAGGAATTTGCTGTGGTGTGTTGGCACAACATTCAGCAAAAAACATTCAACAATTACAAACAATAAAAGAATTAAATAAAAATAAAGTTTGGGGTCAAAATACAGATATGGAATAAAATGTGCATACATAGCTACCTGCCTGTATTTACAATGTAAGCAGCCATATAAAAAGTGGTTTAAAGTGTTTACAGGGCAGTGCAGTGACTGAGATAATAGATGGCGGGGGGCACAACATCACGGGCTGAAGGGACTGTACTGTGCTGTAATGTTCTACGTTCTATGCTGAATCAGTTGCTAGGAAATTCCAACATGGCCGATTGCTTCGGGTCTCTTGTAACTGTGTCATCTGGTTCTCACGTTTCCTGAATTATTCTTCCCTGTGGTCTGTTATCTCCTTCTCCACACAGGTCAGGATTAACAAGCTCCATCTCTCTCAGCCAACACTACACTCTCTCGAATCATTCAGCTCCTCTTGGCCTGCATCCTATCATCATTCACCACTTCACCAGTTCCTCACTCTGTTCTGGAACACCTGGACATACCTCTCTTCTTGCTACTACCATTGGGCAGGAGGCATAGGAGTCTTGGGCCCTACAGCACCAGGTTCAGGAACAGATGTTGGCCAACAACCACAGGGCTCCTGGACAAGCTTCACTCACCTCAGTGCTGAACTGACCTTGCAGTCAATGAACTCACCTCTGGGGATGCGGCAGCTCATGTTTTCACTTGTTTTCACTTTTATTATTTGCAAGATTTGCCCTCTTTTGCATGCTGAGTATTTGTCGGTCATGTTATCTGTGGTTTTTCATGGATTCTACTGCATTTCTTTATTTTCATTTGGGTGCCTGCAAGAAATGAATCTCAAGGTTGTACATGGTGCACATATTCTCATTCTGTTGTCTCCCCCCTTCCTTTCCAGTCCTGAGGAAGGGCTCAGTACGAAATGTTGACTTTTCATGCATTCCCACAGATGCAGCCTGAACTGCTGAGTTGCTCCAGCATTTTGCTTAGGTTGCTATGATACATGTACTTTGGTAAGAAATTCACTTTGAAGTTTTTGAATTCTTATGAAGATCCTTACGTGAAGATGCTCTTGATTGACTAGAGATCAGCATTCAACACCATCATCCCCTCAAAACTCTGCAAATGGTTCACTTCTTTCTCTTCCAAATTCTCATGATAGGTCATCAATGTTAACTCTGCTGCGCTGCCCAACAGCAATTTTTGTTTTTATCTCACTTCCAGTATCCATGGTTCATCGTTGCCTGATTCTGTATCCATTCACAATGCGACTGTGACAGGCTTGGCCTACATTTTCTCTCTATTCCTACTTACTCCAGAGGGATTTACTAATGGCATTTAACAGCTAATTACATTGGTGTGGGTATGGAATCACAACAGGACAGTGTCGACATAGATGGTAGGCTTCCTCCCCTGAAAGACACTGGAGTCCACCAGCATAGAAACAGGCCTTTAGACCATTGATCCATGTTGATTATCCATCACCCATTTACACTCATCCCATTCTATTCTCCCTACATTCCCATCAATCCCTCTGGATTATCCCACCAGCTGACACATGAGAACTAACGTACTGTGCCTAGTTAACCTACAAGCAACACTTAAAAGAAGTGTGGATAAGTACGTGGATGGGAGGGGGATGGAGGGCAATGGTCCAGGAGAAGGCTGATGGGAGTAGGCAGAATAACACAGATAAAATGCTGGAGGAGCTCAGCAGGTCAAGTAGCAGCTATAGAAAAGAGTAAACAGTTGACATTTTGGGCCAAGACCCTTCTTCAGGACTGAAAAGGAAGGGGGGAAGATGCTAGAATAATAAGGCAGGAGGGAGGGGAAAGAAGCTAGCTGGAAGGAGATCGGCAAAGCCAGGCCAGTGGGAAATGTCAAGTGCATGGACTATATGGGATGAACAGCCTAGCTCTCTACCGTAATACTCTACAAATCTAAACCTGCGTATCTTTATGATGTGGGAGAAAACTAGAACACTCATTTCATCACAGTGAGAACGTGCAAATGCACACAAACAGCGAGTGAGGTTCGGATTGAACCAGCGTCACTGGAGGTGTGAGGCAACAGCTCTATCAGATTAGTCTTCGTGTCACTTTCAGATCAATGAACCAGAGGGGTTTTTACAATTCCTATTAAAGGGTGGCAGGGTGGAGGTGTATGCCTGCACGTCACCACTGGGTGAGGTGTAGCACCTGCTCAGCTCCCCCTACCCCTCCCCGATCAGAGACACTTGAAGCCATGGAGCAGGAGGTAGGTGGTCGTAAGAGCAGCTGGTGCATATCACAAGTCCTGGTTATGACACCACTGATGCCAGCTAGACAACCTCTGAAGAGTATTGATAATGGCTAGGGTTACCCGCCATGTACAGACACTGGCCAGAAGGCAGCAATGGTGAACCACTTCTGCAGAAAAACTTGCCAAAAACAATCATGGTCATGAGACCATGATCACCCACGTCATACGACACGGCACATAATGATGATGATAATGATGATTAATAGCAGCTTGTCAACTCCAAGATTATTTGAACACTTGAATTTGAATTCCCCAGCTGCCACAGTGCGATTTGAATTCTAGTCTCAAGGACAATGATATTAGTTCATCAACTTAAATGATGTTATCATACCTTAGATCAGGAACAATGTCAAAATTGGACATAAATGAGCTGAAAGGCACAATGATTGGATTTAAACACGAGTATTGCTTACACCAGTCGATGTCACAATGTCATGCTAGAATTTATCCTTTGCTGAAAATATTTCAATATTTTTGTTTCTCACACCATCTCTGGATGTTTTTTTGTTTCGCACACCATTCTCTGAAAACTCTCCAGACTGTTGTGTGCGCTAAAATCCCAGGAAATCAGCAGTTTCTGAGATACTCAAACCACCCCATCTGGCACCAACAAACGTTCCGTGGTGAAAGTTACAAAGTTACATTTCCTCCCCATTCTGGTATTTGGTCTGAACAACAACTGAACCTCTTGAGCACGTCTGCATGCTTTTATGTATTGAGTTGTTGCCATATGATTGGTTAATTGGATTAATGAGTAGGTGTACCGATGTACCTAATTAAATGGCTACTAGGTGTAATAATAAGCCATTTACCAGTAACATAAACATGAACTTAGCACTTTATGCCAACCCGTCAATCTCCAAGCCATACCACTCAGGCATGTGTGCTAATTTTATTCTGTGACTGTACGGTACTGCGCAAAAGTCGGATGTAGATACTTATGGCTGAGCAGCCTACGACTTTTGCACAGCACTGTAGTGATTTTGCATTGCTGCCACGACTTGTGTGAGTGATGATAAACCTGATTCTGATATGGGTCTCCATTGTGGGCTGAGAGTGGGAAGGAGGCAGGGAGAGGGGAATCATGGTTGGGAAAAGGGGAAGGAAGAGGGGTGGGAGTGGGAAGCATCAGAGAGACATTCTGTAATGATCAATAGACCAATTGTTTGAAATCAAATTACCTTGCCTGGTGTCTCAGGGCTAGGTGTGTCTGCACCAGCCTCACTCCCTACTCCTGGCACTCCTTCTCTGCCACCTGTCCCACACCCCTCCCATGGCGCTCCATTCCCAACATCCTTTGCTCCCGCCAAAATTACAAACTTGGTCCTCTGCTCCACATTGACAAATGCAGTACTGTGCAGAAGTCTTAAGGCACCCTAGCTATATATATATATATGTGCTGCATCACGACTACATGTGCTGTGTGTGACTGTACGTACTGTGTTTTGCATCTTGGCCACAGAGGAATGATGTTTTGTTTAGCTGTATAATGACAATAACCTTGAATGCCCGACAGGAGTCACAAGTTAATGGATTCCCTCTCAGTTACAACCTGGCCATGGTTGTCTTGTGATTGCTTCTGGTAGGTCCTGCTAATCGAATGGATTGCACTGTTAGCTGCTGACAACCTCTGAACCTGGCCCGAAACCTGGGTACAATTTGCAAAGAAGTAACCAGCTGGTACAGGGGCAGGGAGGCTGACGTCTGTTTTAAACGCTGACAGCTGGTATGCCTGTGACTTTCCACATGAGAGTCAGCAGGTGTAGGAAATATCCATGGGCCTCGTTAACAACGTACTGAGGTTAAGCACCCTCACAGAGACTCACTGAAGATGCAACGTCCATATGTCAACCGCAGTTTGTCCTGCTATTCTTCCGTGAGGTCTTCTTAATGATAATTGGGTGTATCAGAGCAATATAACTTTAAGTAATAATTAGAATCCTTTAGTGTACCATATTATTGGTGATGGGTGGCAGGGTGGAGCTATGTCTCTACCGAAGGAGGAATAAGGCACTCCTTCCCTCCACTCGCCTGCAGGTCACCCTTGGGCAAGGTATAGCTTGGTCCCCCAATCATGGTCAGGTGTAACCATGGGAGCAGGTGGTGGATGGTCATATGAGCGGCTGGTGCATATTGCAAGTCCTGGTTACACGACCACTAACACCAGGTAGACAATCTCTGAACAGTATTGATAATGGCTGGGGTCACCTGTCTTGTAGAGACACTGCCCAGAAGAAAGCAATGGCAAACCACTTCTGAAGAAATATTTGCCAAGAACAATCACGGTCAACGACCACGATCGCCCACGTCAGAGGACATGGCACAAGACGAACATGAGGTGGTGCTGGGAGCCATGGCAGGGGCAACACTGCAGTTACTAAGCAGCACTATCTTCCTTTCTCTGCCACCTTACACCATATCTCCATTGTTCCAGAAGCTGCCTTTGTCATCTTTACACACTACATCCCGGGCGTGACACTACTCTGAACTGATACAGTACATCATAATAATTCATGCATCAGAAGTCAAAGCTGTTGGATTTGTGACAGGAGACATTTCCTGTGTTCCTTCATATCAAAAACTTAGCTTGCCCTCCAAGAGAGAGAGCACCTTTAATGTAGTTGTGGTAAACCACATATATAGGTTGTAACTGGGGTACCTGCCTGGACACGTCCCTCTGCTGACTTCTCCCACAGACCCCTGAATAAAGGCAATTGTGCCACTGCTCCTCCCTCAGTCCAGGATAGATACTCAGCATGGACATGGGTCCATTTTACTGTTAATAAAAGCCTTTCAGTATTTACTCTACTTCCAGTCTTTTGGAGTAATTGATAGTGCATCAGTAGTCTAGCATCCCGTGGCATCTGACAGTAGCAGAAGCACTCAAGAAAAACTGGCACCCAGCTGAAGGGAATATAGAGAAATGTGAACAAAAACTTATTCAAAGGGAGGGAGAGAGAAAGAAGGAGAGAGGGAAAGAGAGAGGGAAGGAGAGAGAGAAAGTGAGAGAAAGAGAGAGAGATGAAGACATAGAGTTACAGAGTGTGAGGAAAAAGAGAGGAGGGAGGGAGTCAGAGGGGGATAGTAAGAATGAGAGAGGAAGTGATAGGAAAAAAGTGAGAGGAGAGGCTGAGAGAGAGGAAAGAAGACAAGAAAAGGAGGGAGGATAGGAGAGAGGATATGAACAGAAATGAGGGGGAAACGAAGAGAGAGGAAGAAAGAGGAAGAAGAGAGGAGGAGACATGGAGAGAGGGAGAGAGAGGGGGAGGGAGGGGGAGAGAAAGAGGGAGGGAGAGAGAGGAAGGGAAAGAGGGAAGGGGAGGGAAGGGGAGGAGGAGGGGGAGGGAGAAAGAAAAAGAAGAGAAGAGATTTGACTGATGGTGGGCCCTAGACAGAATCTGAACTCAGGAATCTGAAGCTTCCATTCTGCGCAGTCCTTACCGATTCTTAAGTAGAAGATCTGTTCCATTACCAGACATCTGTTCGAAGTGGCTTCATACCAATGGAAGCAAGATGTGAAAATGAAATCTTTAAACATCGTCCAGTTCTGGACGATTCACTGGAATGGCAGAGGTTTCCAGGGCACGGAGGGATGAGGATACAGAATGATCTGTAGAACACAGCCTCACCATTCAACCGATTGCAACTGCACTCTAGAACCAAGACCACCCTGACCTCAGACATTGAGGTGCAGTATGGAGACAACATTTGCAATTTGCAAGCACTCATTGCCAACTCATTCAATAAAGAATATGACAGTCTGGTGTCTGATACCTACACCACAAAGTTATCCCATCAATCAGATTCTGCTGCGTAACACCACCCCTCGACAACTAAGGAAAACTTTGGAGAATGAGCCATCCCTCGGAAAAGGTTTAAAGATTTTTTTCAAAATTAGTTTTATTGATCACATGTATATTGAAACATTGAAAAATAGAGTGAAATATATCGTCTGCATCCGTCAAATCAGCGACGATTATGCTGAGGGAAGCCTGCAAGTGTCGGCACCCTTCTGCCGCCAACATTGCATGCCCTCAACTCACTAACCCTCAGCTGTATGTCTTCAGAAAGTGGGAGAAAACTGGAAGAAACACATGTGGTCCTGGGGAGAACTTACAGACAGCAGCAGGAATCAAACCCCCTGTTTTTCATCTGGCATTGTAAAGCAATTGCACCAAGAGCTATGTCACTGTGCCAACCTCTACGGCCATCATTGCATCAGCACGCCCTTTGA
The DNA here is from genome assembly GCF_030028105.1 of Mobula birostris. Classification (NCBI taxonomy): domain Eukaryota; kingdom Metazoa; phylum Chordata; class Chondrichthyes; order Myliobatiformes; family Myliobatidae; genus Mobula; species Mobula birostris. The sequence continues at coordinate 140,522,605 of NC_092378.1, read as the reverse complement.
CCCAGTGTGGAAAAGACAGTCAAAGGATCAACGTTTCTAACCTGACACAAAACTCCGTGTACAGCTGTGATCAATGCACTTCTCTACATGCTTCTGAGAGGTGAGCTGCCTACAGCATGTATCAATGTTGTGTCCACAGAATCCTCCAGAAGGATCAGCAAACCAACATCAATGTAGTCTTCTGAGCTGACATTCCCAGCACAGGGGCCCTAGTTGCTCAGACTCCATTGGACGGGCCACATCGCTTACATGTCCGACACCAGAAGGAAATAGCTCCATTCTAAGTTCCAAATTGGGAAGAGAAATCAATTTGGTTCACGCACATCACATAGTTACCTCTTATGTCTGCTAAGATCCATCCTTAACCTGTGTCTTTTCATGTGCATTCTGCTCCTGAGAGGATTCAATGGTATGCCCAAAGTCTCTTAGGAAAATCCAACAGTTTCACGGGAATCCCTGGCCCACTGCCACCCAAAGTGGGAAAAGGTGCATTTAGGCTGGTATGGAGTTACTTTAAGCCCTGGAGTTGGAAGTTCATCGAAGTCATATGTAAGTGATGGAAGCAGCATGCCACCTGCAAAAACCGCCCACCCACTCATTCCATCGAGCGCCTTGTGCCCCAGCTGTGGTTCGCACACTGGCCTCATCGGTCACCTCAGAAGCCACAAATCAGAGAGGAGGCAGGTCATCCTCCATCTCAGGGGAATACCAAAACAGGAAAAAGACACAGTTGGTGAAATCCCCAGCTCCAAGCTTTAAGAGGTGTGTTAGTTGCTTAAACTGGCAGTAGAGAAAAAAGGATTACGTGCCTTCTGAGGCAGACGTGGTTGAAGTACACTGCTGTGGCCAAATACTGAGCTGCAAACTCCTCGATTTGCCGGCCGGCGGCGTGGTGGCATACGCTCTGGACTTTGAGGCAATTGGTCCTGGGTTCAAATCTGGGCTGGCTCCTTGCACGCTTTCTATCTGTGCTGAGTTGAGCGTTGAACCCGCAACTCGGCCTCGTAAAAAACAGACAAAAATGCTAAAGAAACGGCAAAGTTGCCTCCTGATGCACGACAAAGCGCCGAGAGGAATAACAACAAACTCCTCAATACCTACTCTGCAATGTTCTACCTCAACAATGAACTGACTCCACAACCTATGGACTCACTTTCAAGGACCCTATAACTTTTGTTATCTGTTTGTCATTTATTTTTTTGTATTTGCACAGTTCGTCTTCGTTTGCACATTGGTTGCTTGTCGGCCTTTGCTTGTGGGTACAATAGCTTTTTTTCATTGATTTGATTGTATTTCTTTGTGAATGCCTGCAGGAAAATGAGTCTCAGGATAGCGTATGGTTACATAAACTTAGTTCGATAATAAATTTACTTTGAACATTGAACACACTGGCACACCATCCAACACAAATACACACCGGCTCCCCAGGCAAATGACGTGAAGTTCAAGTTGACATTCAGTACTGGTTAGTGAGCTGATGACTGAGGATTGAATGAGGCCTGCAGATTGAATATTAAAAACTTATTCTCAATTGTACCCAGTTTTGAAAATAAGCTGCACTTATATAATGCTCTTCATAGCTTCAGGACATTCCAAAGCAATTTCACAGCCTATTAAATACTTCTGAAGTATTGCTGTCTCAAAATCTAAGCCCATGATCAAGAAAGCTCACCAGCACCTTGATTTCCTCAGAAAGCTAAAGAAATTTGGCACATCCCTGTCGACCCTTGCAAATTTTTATTGATGCACCATAGAAATTATCCTATCTGCATGCATCACAAATGAGTATGGCCACTGATCCGCATGGGACACAAGAAACCACAGAGGTATGTGCACACAGCTCAGTCCATCCCAGAAATCAGCCTCACCTCCATGGACCTCTCCCTGCATTAGTAAAGCAAGGGGCTTAATCAAAGACCCCTTCCACCCCAGACATTCTTTCCTTTCCCCTCCTCTATCAGGAGAAGGTTAAAAAAAAGCCTGAAAGCACATGCTATCAAGCTCAAGGACAGCTTCCACCTGCTGTTATAAGACTATTAAATAGTTCCCTTTCATGAAAAGTTAGACTCTTACAATCTAATTCATTATGATCTCACACCTTATTGTTTACCTGAGTTTTCCCTGTAGCTATCATACTTTATTCTGCATTGTTCTACCTCAATGCACTGTACGATGATCTGATCTGTAGAAACAGTATGCAAGACAAGCTTTCTATCTTAGCATATGTGACAATAACACACCAATTCCAGTTCACTATATAATCATGTCCGCTCCATGTACTCTACTGATATTGGTGGGAAGAGCTTTAGAAACAGAGTTACAGGGCACTCAAGCAACTAATTACAATGTTAGTGAGAGGATGTTGCAGGTTAGTCTTGTCACAATATGGGACAAACAACAGGAATTCTGCAGATGCTGGGAATTCAAGCAACACACATCAAAGTTGCTGGTGAACGCAGCAGGCCAGGCAGCATCTCTAGGAAGAGGTACAGTCCGTCAGAGAAAGCAGTATCTCCCAGTGGCCACACATTTTAATTCCACATCCTATTCCCATTCTGACATGTCTATCCACGGCCTCCTCTACTGTAAAGATGAAGCCACACTCAGGTTGGAGGAACAACACCTTATATTCCGTCTGGGTAGCCTCCAACCTGATGGCATGAACATTGACTTCTCAAACTTCCGCTAATGGCCCACCTCCCCCTTGTACCCCATCTGTTATTTATTTTTATACACACGTTCTTTCTCTCACTCTCCTTTTTCTCCCTCTGTCCCTCTGACTATACCCCTTGCCCATCCTCTGGGTTCCCCCCCACCCCCCCGTCTTTCTCCCCGGACCTCCTGTCCCATGATCCTCTCATATCCCTTTTGCCAATCAACTGTCCAGCTCTTGGCTCCATCCCTCCCCCTCCTGTCTTCTCCTATCATTTTGGATCTCCCCCTCCCCCTCCCACTTTCAAATCTCTTACTAGCTCTTTTTTCAGTTAGTCCTGATGAAGGGTTTCGGCCCGAAACGTCGACTGTACCTCTTCCTAGAGATGCTGCCTGGCCTGCTGAGTTCACCAGCAACTTTGACAATATAGGACAGCTCATTTATTCACGGCAAGTTCTCCCAAACAGCAATGCAATAGGCTGGTTTTCTTGTAATGCTGATGAGGTGATAAATATTAGAAAGGACACTGCAGTTATCTCCACTGCTCTTCAATGTCATGAGATCCTTTACATGTGACAAGCAGGCAGATGAGGCTTTGGTTTAACAGCTCACCCCCAGCAATGCAGCACGGCTGTGAAGCTTACGCCAAGGTTTTTCTGCTCAGACCTCCAGAGTGGAAACCACAGAGACTAGAGCTTGGAACAAGATTTCTTTTAAACAAACCACACTAGTCAACTGGCCTGTCTTTTTTGACGTGAAGATCCATCTCAGGAAATGACCACCCCCGCATTTTTACCAATTAATATCCTTTTGCAATTAGCCACCCACGTATTTGTTTGACACCGCTACAGCTGAGGTTGCTTTGCTTTCAGCTAACCGGCTGCCCCTAACAGGTTGACACCTTGACCATTATTAATTTGCATTGAGGGAAAAAAAAACTTACCATTTTCCAGGAATCAGCAAACCATTTATCATCTCTGCTGGAACTGTAGGTTTTCACAAATAAAATGACATGAGGCGTTTTATGTTTAAGAAAAAAACTGTAATAACCCATAAAATTGAACTCCCAAAAAACTGAACACAAAGCATGGTAAACGTACTTCATGTAATTATGTCATCATGTCAGAACACCCTTATAAAGTGAACCCCAACTCAATGTCAGTGGTTGTGAATTATGTATCTTTCCACCAACTACAATTATTTAACTCAAAGACAAAATTCTGCTCATTTTTTCCCCTAAGAAGGCCAAGGGTCTGGTTTTTATATAAAATACATTCCTTTCAGCACTGAACAAGACCTCCAAGGTTGCTCTCATAAAATATGACCATACATAATGGAACTACCAAGCAGCTGGTCTAATATCAGTAGAAGGGAAAAGGCTGGAATATTTAACATCAAATCAATCATTTCTGCTATTTTAGATTCAATTCAAAATAAATCTAAAATAGCAGAACAGCCGGAAAAGAAAAAGAACAGAATTGTGCAATGTCTGCATGGAGCGACGAAAGGAAATCAGGTTTAAATAACCTACGGGACTTCTATGGGATGGAATATGTGGAGTAGATAAGGACAAATTAGTGGACATGATTTATTCAGGTTTCCAGAAGACTTTCAACAAGGTCTCAGACAGATTGATTTTGACACAAAACAGTGAAGAACTCAGCAGGTCCTCTTGGTGTCCCACCTTCACATGATAATTGGAAAGTGAAGTTGAGATCAACTGGGTGATTATTCAGTGGAGGTACAAGAGACTACAGATGCTGGAATCTGGAGCACCACACAAACTGCTGGGGGAACTCAGCGGGCCAGGCTTCAACATTTCAGGCCAAGACTCTTCATTTGGATTATTCAGTGCTTGAGAACAGCTTTTACCCTAACCCATTTTCTTGTCCCCAATAACTTAAATAATTCAAGTCATTTTGAACTTACTGTCATGTGCACAAGCACATGGAGGCACAGGTACAAAGAAAATCTAGCTTGCAGCAGTATCACAAGCACACAGGTACAAACAACAGACAGAATGCATAAATTGTAAAAAGGCAGTGAAGAAAAAGATAGTGCAAAGCAAGACATTAATGCAAACAAAATCACAATCACAGACAGTCAAAGTAAATTTATTATCAAAGCATGTTATTATCACCATATATAGAATGGTGCAAAAGTCTTAGGCATCTTTATACAGCTAGGGTACATAAGACTTTTACACAGTACTGTAGTAATTTTATGTATTGCACTGTACTGCTGCCATAAAAAAAAACAAATTTCATGACATATGTGAGTGATGATAAACCTGATTCTGATACGGGTCTCTGTTGTGGACTGAGAGTGGGAAGGGGGCAGGGAGAGAGGAATCATGGTGGAGAGAAGAGGAAGGAAGAAGGGAGGGAGCAGGAGGCACCAGAGAGACATTCTGTAATGACCAATAAACCAATTGTTTGCAATCAAGTGACCTTGCCTGGTGTCTCAGGGATGGGTGTGTCTGCACCCCCCCCAACACCCCCACGCTGGTACTCCTTCTCTGTCACCTGTCCTACACCCCTCCCGTGGTGCTCCCCCCTCACCATTCCCAACATCCTTTGCTCCAGCCAAATTTACAAACCCTCGCTTTACTCCACGATGACAAATAAGAGTACTGTGCAAAGGTTTTAGGCACTCTATGCCAAAGACTTTTGCACAGGACTATACTATATTGAGATTAACCTTCTGCAGGCATTTACAGGAAAATAAAGATGTACAATAAAACTAACTAAAAAGACCATACATAAGCCAAGACTGTCAAACAACCGACGTGTAAAAGAAGACAAATTGTGCAAATTAAAATAAAAAGATAAATAAATAATGCTGAGAACATGATTTGTAGAGTTCTTGAAAGTGAGTTCACAGGTTGTGGAATCAGTTCAAACTTGAGGTGAGTGAAGTTATCCATACTGGTTCAGGAGCCTGATGGTTGTAGGAATCCAAAATTGCTCACAATATTTCGTGTGTTCTGACCAATGTCTTGTAAAATTTCAGCATTACATCCTTGCTTTTATTTTCTCGTCCTCTGGAAATGAATGCCAACCTTGCATTTGCCTTCCTTACAACCGACTTATCCTGCAAGTAAACAGTTAAGGAATTGTGCACTAGGACTCCCAAGTACCTTTGCACCTCCAATTTCTTAATTTGCGCCCCTTTTAGAAAATAGTCTATGCCTGTATTCCTTCTACTAAACATCCCTACACAGTATTGCATCTGCCCCTTCTTTGTCCATTCTCCTACAAAAGGTCGCACAAAGAAATGTTTCCTCTTTTGGATAACATCTCCACCCCAAACAAGACAGACTTCCACAAATTCCATGGGATGTGATTCCATCATCTTCCTAACGTGGGCCTGGAGTGTCCTGGAGTGTCCTGTTCACTTAATTTTCCACCACTTCCGTAGTGGACATTATCCAGTATAGCCTCGTACTGTGCATGACTATCAGTCTCCCAGTAAGATGACTCAGCTTTTGCAGGGTGAACCAAAAGTGTTGTGTCTTTTTCAAATGTATTTTTTTACAATTGCAAGACCCTGCTGGACATTAAGATCTTAAGGCATTGCAGGTTGACCCCATCAGTCACTTGCTTTTTGGTGGAGAAATTAAGGAGCTGGACTTGATGCTGCCTACGACAGAGAGGCGGTGGTATACGAAGGAAGTGTGCAGACTAACAGCAAGTAATCTTCTTAGTTGCTTTTCTTGTGGTCGCAAGTCCGTGTTGGAACTGGTGATGTGCAACACTCCGAGTCCACTCATTGGTTTTATTGGTGAATGGCGGGGGCGGACAGCAGGAGTGCTGCGTGACTTTGGTCGTGGTGAGGACTCGGCCCCAAGCAGTGGTGTCAGCTGTTTGCATCCACCCGGGAGGAGGCATCGGAGTCAGGCGCTCCGCCAGATTGCTGAAGATGGTGTGGCTGGAGTTGGTGCTGCTCCTCAAGTGTTCGGTCGGCAGAAGACAAGCTGGAGAGTGCTCGACTACAGACTGCTGCAACATTCATGGACTCAGGGTCCTGGACTATATTTTTTTGTGTGACTGCATTTTACTGCTATCTGATTCATGCTATGTGTGCCTTGTGCCGTGCATGACTGTTAGCACTGTGTTTTGCACCCAGGGTAACACTGTTTCCTGAGTATTCATGTATGACTGAATTACAATTAAACAGGACTTGAACTTAAATGACGACCAGAGGTTTAAAAAAAAGCTGATTACTACATTGTGTTTCTATCTCACTTTGTTAGACATTCACCCAAGGTATACCAGGAGTTAAAATAAGGCTTGGTAATATAGATTGCAGTATGCATTGTCATATTTATGCACAAGGAAAAAGAATGATTGGAACCCAGCTTGTCCAGTAACATGAAGCATGCAATGACGTCCAATAACAGCATAATATGCCCACTAGTTGATTCAAAGTTCAAAGTAAATTTATCAAAGTACATATATGTCACCACCTACAACCCTGAGAATTATTTACTTGCGGGCATACTCGATAAATCCATAATAGAATAATGGCCAGAATAGAATCGATGGAAGTCCGCACCAACTTGGTATTCAACTAATTTGGAAAGAAGTTCGCTGAAACATTATTAAACAGGACAAAATTTCAAAGTCACCTCCTCATAGGCCTGGAGGCAGAAGTGAACTTTGACTTCCACTTGGCATTACTCAGCAATGCAACCAGGCCTAGCCAAGCAATGAGCACAGTCTTTAACCAATAAACTTCTGAGCTGGTTAATGTTTCTGCCTGAAATGTGAAACAGCATTAAATGAACAAAGCTCACAAAAAAAAAACATGATTAACCTTTCTTCATTTTTTTTTTGTTCTTTCTTTCCTACGGTGACTCAAAATTCACTTTTCCAATGGAAGATGCTAGATCAGTTCATATCTATTTTTTCCAATTAGTGGGTTAAACACTGCAAACACAGAGAGTTCTACTAGTTTCCTGGTCTCTGAGTATTGCATAATTCATTCGTACGATGGGAGTGTGTTTTACAAGTCTACCATTTGCCCCTAATTACGTGTAGAACAGTTAAGTTTCTGCTCCTTGTTTGTAGATCTGCAGACAATGGTTCAATTTAATGTCAGAGAATGCATTCAATATACTACCTGAAATTCTTACTCTTTGCAGACATCCACAAAACAGAAAAAAACCCAAAGGATGAATGACAGAAATATCAGAACCCCAAAGCCCTGCCCCCTCCACAAACAACAGCAAAAGCACTGACACCCCGCCTTCCCCCACTTGCACCAGCAAACAAAGTCAGATCATACAAAGATGACAACTTTTTTTTATATATGGTCCAGTTCCTACAAAGTCTCTGGATCTAGTATTAAATTTTTCATCTCGATTATCAATTAACTAAATTGAAATTCGTCACCTGCTGTTTTGGCAGTGAAACTCATGTCTCTAGATCTGGAGATGCTGTGCCAACATATCCCTGAATGTAAGACATGCTTGTGAAAGATACAAACTAAATCAAGAGCAGCATCTACCCCATAGCTGACAGACAGCTGGACCTATCGCCCCTTTGACATCCCCTTCACAGTATTGCTGCCATTTTCTGGACTTTCCATTCTACTTCTCTGTTATTCTGTTATTGTCTCTTCAGCATTTGTTAATGCACTACTTCAGATTGCACTTCTGTCTCTCTCTTCACCATTCTATCATGATCTCACCACTGTAATTATTGTATTTACTATTACCGTATACACTCAGTGGCCACTTAATTAGGTACACCCATTCGTTAATGCAAATATCTAATCAGCCAATCATGTGGCAGCAACTCACTGCATAAAAAGCATGCAGACATGGTCAAGAGGTTCAGACCAAACATCAGAATGGGGAAGAAATGTAATCCAAGTCTTTGCCTGTGGAATGATTGATGGTTCCAGATGAGGTGGCTTGAGTATCTCAAAAACTGCTGATCTCCTGGGATTTTCATGCACAACAGTCTCTGAGAATAGTGCAAAAAACACAAAAATAAAATCCAGCGAGTGACAGTTCCGTGGGCAAAAATGCCTGGATAATGAGAGAAGTCAGAGGGAATGGTCAAACTGGTTCAAGCTGACAGGAGAGAGATAGTAACTCAAAAAAACACCCATTACAACAGTGGTGGGCAGAACAGCATCTCTGAACGCACAACACATCGAACCTTGAAGTGGATGGGCTACAGGAGGTACCTAATAAAGTAGCCATTGGGTGTATATTCATTACTCTGTGAGCTTCACATAAGCAAGGAATTTCACTGCACCCTGGTGTATGTAACAATAAAACTGATCTGAATCTGAATCTGGGTGTTCAATGAGCAAAGCTCCTAAGGAATAATGCCTGGAGAAGCTCTTCTTACTTATGTGTTTAAACCAGATGAAAGGGTGAACAGCAGTGTTGGCAGGTCTCTTGCAAATGTTCCAGTCCATGTAACAGGCCACGAGCCTCACCTGGCTCCCTAAAGGCACAGCTGGAGAAAGCTCAGTGAAGAAGCAAGGTCCACAGAGGATCTGCTTCACTTTATTCAGTCCTACCCTCAACTGGGGCCCATTGTTCTCGTCTCCACAGTCATGACCACTCAGATTCACATTTATTTACATCGAAGCACAGAGTAAAATGTGCCGTTGGCGTTAACAACTAAGGGGGGGGGGGGGCGGGGAACAACCACAAGTGTCACCACACATTCTATCGCTAACATAGCATGCCCACAATGTTCAGCAGGACAGCACAGAACACAACGAGCAACAACAACAACAAAACCAGCCCCTTTCCTCCCACCCACCCACCCACATATATGGGCAGTCCTCCATCTCCAGGGCAGGCCTTCAGTCTAGAGTCAGTTCACTTTGAACTATGAAGAAGGACCTGAAGTGTTAACTGTTTCTCTTTCCACAGATGCCCTGACCTGGTGAATGTTTACAGCATTCTCAGCTTTTATTTCAGATTTCGATTTTAATGTTTTAGAATCAGCTTTCTCCCCCCCTGCCATCAGATATGTGAACGGTCCATGCACCTGTGAACACTACCTCGCTATTCCTCTTTTGCACTATCTATCTATCTACTTATTTATTATTGTACTTATAGTATTCTTTTATGGCTTCCACCGTACTGCTGCCATAAAACAGCAAATCTCATGATATAAACAAGGGAAAGTTTGCAGATGCTGGAAATCCAAAGCAACGCACACAAAATGCTGGAGGAACTCAGAAGGCCAGGCAGCATCTATGGAAAAAAACACAGTCCATGTTTTGGGCCGAGACCCTTCTGCAGGACTGTTCATGAACCTCATGACATAAGTCACTAATACTAAACCTGATTCTGATATCTGCAGTTTTTAAAAATATATTTTCAAGTCTCCAGGTTTTGGTCATTGGGTTTTGACTTCTGATTGATCTTTGGGCTTCAATCACGTGTTCACCTTGTTAATATGTGTGGGGTCAAAGATCTCGCCACCTATGGGACTCTGTACAGTAATTTCATCAACCTCAATAGCCGTAGTTCTGCACTGTATATCATTGCCAGTGGTACTCCTTGAACGAAGGTTTTTCTAACACTCGACATGCATATTAACAGCACAAGTGATTTTCCAAACAAATCACAAAGAGCCTTAGTGATGCAACATGTACAAGTGAGGTTATTAACTTCTGCTGATCCTTTTCATGGTCAATCCCGAGTCCACATGATTGTGAAGAATCTCTTGCCTTCCACTCTGAATATGGAGAGCATCATCAACCTTAAGTGGCATGCAAAAATACCCAACTGGCGCGCAGGAATGATGTCAAACACCCAGGCTGAATGAGAAACTCGAGATTTTATTTTCATTTTTCAAAATCAAGTTAGAGAATGATTGAAAACAATATAAAAAACAGAAAATGCAGGAAATTCTCAGCAGGTCAAACATTTTGAGGAAAGAGAAGTGGTTGATAAATCAGGATTGTGACCATTTCTCACTTTCAAGGGTTCAACAACTTGCTCTCAGTATTATTTATTTACTTAATTATTTTTCTGTATTTGTACAATTTGTCTTCTTTAGCACACTGGATGTTTGTCAGTCTTTGTTTGTGTGTGTAGTTTTTCAGTGATTCTATTGTATTTCTTTGTTCTACTGTGAAAACCCGCAAGAAAATATACCAGGGTAGCATAAGGTGACTTTGATAATAAATTTACTTTGAACTTCGAACTGTGAAGAAGGATGCCAGAGCTGAAATTGTTTTTCTTTCCACAGATGCTGCCTGACCTGTTGAATTTCTACAGCATTTTCAGATTTCCAAAGCAAAATCTTAGGATCAGCTTTTTCCCCTCCACCATCAAAATTCCGACTGTTCCATGAACCCATGAACACTACCTCACTATTCCTCTTGCACACCAACTATCTATCTACTTATGTATTATTGTGACTTAATAGTAATTTTTTCTATGTCTTGTACTGTACTGCTGCAAGAAAACAGCAATTCTCATGACATAAGTCAGTAATACTAAACCTGATTCTGACTATGATTCTGATATCTGCGGTTTTTTCACATGCACTCTCATTTATTGCCTCTCCTTTGCTGTCCTTGAATTGAAGGACCTGCACATTGAGGCAACGATGTTGCTGGGTCTGAAGTCATGTATAGGACAGACAGGGCAAGGGCAGCAAAAGTCCCTCCCCCTCAATTATATTTAGCATCCAAGTCTGCTCCACCGTTCAATTAAGTCCTGGTTGCCCTGAACTCTTTACTGACATCCTTACTGTTGATTCCTCCGAATTGCAAGAAATCTCCTTCAGATTAATTCTGAGGTAAAAACTTCTAGACTCACTTTTACAGTACAGTAATAGTATAATTAAGGGTGTTTCTGATCATAACAGCCTTCAAGGGTGGCAGAGTGGCTGGTGCACTGACTTTCAGCTCAGTATGTAGCTTGCACATTGTCCCTGTGACTGTATAGTTTTATTATGAGTACCCACATCCTAAAGACAAAGAGGGTTCAGAGGAGAGTTGCCAGGATGCTGCATAGATGAGGGAGCAGGCAGATAGTTCGAGCAAGCTAGGGCTTTTCTCTCTGGAGCGAAGGATAATGAGGTGACTTGACAGATGTGTTCAAGACAATAAGAGGTGTAGATTGAGTGGATAGCCAGAAACTTTTCCCCAGGGTGGAAACTGCTAATACGAGGGGGCATAATTTTAAGGTCATAATCATAATTTCACCTATCACCCCAAGAGCCTCCACATCCAGCTTCACCTACCACTCCACGAGCTTCTGCATCCAGCACATCATTCTCCAAAACTTCCGCCATCTTCAACGGGATCCTATCACCAAACACGCCATTCTACATTTTCTGCACTGATCACTAACCTCAGCGATTCCCTTGTCCGTTCCCCTCTCCCCACTAATCTCCCTCCTGACGTCTGTCCATGCAAGCAGCCAAAGTGCCACACCTGCCCATTCGCCTCCATTCAAGACCCCAAGCAGTCCTGGCAGGTGAGGCAAACTTAACCTGCGAATCTATTGGGATCGTCCAATGCGGCCTCCTCTACATTGGTGAGGCCCTACATAGACTGGAGGACTGCTTTGTCGAGCTCTTTCGTCCCTGGTGGCCAGCCATTTTAATTACAATCCCCATTCCCATTTCAACATGTCGATCCATGGCCTCCTCTACTGCCACGATGAGGCCACTCTCAGGTAGGAGGAGCAACATCTCATATTCTATCTGGGTAGACTGCAAACTGACGGCATGGACATTCTCCCTCCAATTCCCTCTTCTTTCATCTCTAGTCTGGCTCTCCTCTTCTTTTCATCTGCCTATCACCTCCCCCGGTGCCCTGCCTTCCTTTTCTCCCCTGATCCTCTCCTCTACTATCACATTCCTTCTTTTCTATCCCTTTACCTTTTCCACCCATCACCTCCCTGCTTCCTACTTCCTCTCCCACCCAACCTGGCCTCACCTACCACCTTCTAGTTTGTACCCCTTGCTTCTTGTCCCACCTTTTTACGCTGGCTTCTTCCCCTTTCCTTTCCAGTCCTGATGAAGGCCTGAAACGTCGACTGTTTATTCACTTCCAAAGATGCTGCCACACCTGCTGAATTTCTTCAGCATCTTGAGTGTGTTGCCCTGGATTTCCAACACCTCTTGGTGTTTATAATTTTAAGGTGATTAGAGGAAAGTATGAGGGTTATGTCAGAGGTAGGTCTTTTACACAGAGCGGTGGATGCATGGTGTTTGTAGTAACTTTGACTTTGAAAAAGGCACACTCGACAACTTCATGCCAAAGAAACAACTTTATCTCGAACTTCAAAACCGTTATGTATATACAGAGGCTTTCACAACCCGTACAGCATGGCAGGGACACTATACACAAAGCCCACCAGAAGTAAAAAAGACCGGAAGTAGAACCCCTCTATTATCCTAATTAGTATTAACTTTCTTTTAATAATGCTCACATTACAACAAGTGTTATAGGCAGATACAATAGGGGCATTTAAGAGACTCTTAGATAGGCACATGGATGATAGAAAAATGGAGGGCAATGTGGGAGGGAAGGGGTAGATTGATCTTAGAGAATGGTCTTAGCCGTCATGGGTCATAAGGCCTGTACTGTGCTGTAGTGTTCTATATTGCAGCACACTGGTACATAGCAGCCTCTGGATCCAACCAAAGGTGTTATAGTCTTTTTTAACAAACTTTTTTTATGATTGTAAGATACTGCAGGACATTAAGAACTTCAAATACTGCAGGTCTGCCCCACTAGCGGGTTGCCCATTAGTAGAGGAGCTGGATGTAGTGAGGACCATGTTGCTACAGAAAAGCGTCGGAGACAAACTGGTGCGCAGTCTAACAGTGAATAATTGCCTTGGATATTTTTCTTGTGATTGTCAGACCCTGTTGGACACCGATAATGTAGAATACTGCAAGCCCAGTTCACTGCTTTGTTGGTGAGACCAGCAGCGGGGGAGTGGTGGGGGAGTGGTGGTGGAGTGCATGGCCTCGGTTGTAGTGCGGTCTGGGCCTCGTGCTGCAGGCTCTCCTTTTGCAGCTGCCCAGGAGAGGAGATGTCAGAGGTAGTGTGGTGCAACATCCCACTTGGACTGCGGGCTGGCCACTCCAGTGTTTACTCAGTGGAAGACAAACACGCTGTGGACTGCTGTGTGCATGTTCTTTCCAACAACATCAGAATCAGAATCAGGTTTATTAACACCAGCATGTGTCGTGAAATTTGTTAACTTAACAACAGCAGTTCAATGCAATACATAATATAGAAGAAAAAAGAATGAAATAAAATAATAATAATAATAATAAATAAACAAGTAAATCAATTACAGTATACATATATTGAATAGATTAAAAGCCGTGCAAAAACAGAAATAATATATATTTAAAAAGTGAGGTAGTGTCCAATGTCCATTTAGGAAGTCATGCACCATCAATCTACAGGACATAACACAACTTGGGCTATGTTATACTTTTTATTGTGTGTAACTGCAGGTTTACTGCTATCTTATATGTGCTACATGCACCTTGTGCTGTGTATGACTGTTTTGCACCTTGGCCCCGGAGTAAAGCTGTTTTATCCGGCTGCATTCATGTGTATTCACGTATGGCTGACTGACACTAAACTTGAATTTGAACCTGCAGGTCAGTAGGTTAACTAGAGGTAGAATCTGGGAGGTGTTGATGAAAATGTGGGAAGAATTTAAAACAAAATGAGACTACTGTACATTAGTGTAAATGAGTGGCTGATGTCTGGACAGACCTGGGCCAAAGTGCCTGTTTCCATGGTGTTTCTCACTACACGTTACAGGTTGAGTACCCCTTATCCGAAAATCCAAAATCTAACAACCTCCAAAACCATTTTCTGAGTGCTGACATGAGAGCACAAATTGAAAATCCCATAGGGAGCTGGGAAGGTACCCAGGCGAGACGCAGTTCTCTTTACATCACAGACAGTTCTGAGAAGTGACCTCACATATGCAATGAACAGAAGTTAATGAAAAGTAGAAGAATACTTTATAAAGCAAGATATGAAGACCTTGATCGTGTATTAAATGAGTGGATTTGTCACCATCAGAGTGAACATGTCTGCTTAACAGTATGCCGATCATGAAACAAGCCAAGACCCATCACAACAAACTGAAAATTGAAGGTAACTGTAAATATTCAGCAGGCTGATTGCAGAAATTTGAGAATAGGTACAGCATTAAATTTTTCAAAGATTTCAAAAATGTTAAAGATAAAGCATTTGCTGATCACAACGCTGCAGAGAAATTCATGGATGAGTTTGCCAAGATCGTCACTAATGAAAATCTAATACCAGAACAAGTCTACAATGCTGATTGTTTTTATACATTACATAAAACCAAAAAAAAGTAAAAGTACAAATATAGCGTATAGTAACCGTTTAAACAAAGCACAGCACCGTTGGTGGAGACTGAAAGCCTGATATTGTTTGTTGATATTCAGTAGTTGATCCAGGTATTCTCCCAATGCTGGTGTCCTGCTTTTGTTACCCTGCACTCATTATATTAATGCTATGGATTATTTTTACTGTTATGTACATACCCGTGATGAACAAGTGTAAGACAAAGCCTACTTACCGGCAGCACATAAAGTCAGAGTCAGAAATGATGGTGATCGAAAGCTACCTCACTATATATTCCAAAATCCAAAAAAATCCGAAGTCCAAAACACTTCCAGGTCTAAGCATTTTGGATAAGGGGTACTCGACCTGTGCTACTTTCCTCTGGACTTAATGGCATGCAAGGCCATCCCAGCAGCTCAGTGATGGATCTACAGTCACATAGAGACTAGACAGGATAATGATAGAGTCATAGAGTTCTACAGCACAGAAACAAGCCCTTCAGTCCATCTAGTCCTTGAACTATAATTCTACCTGGTCCCATTGACCTGCACCTGGACACTTCCATAACCCTCCCATCCATGTACTTCAAAGTTCAAAGTAATTTTACTATCAAAGTACACATCTGTCACCCTATGCTACCTTGTGATTCATTTTCTTTTAGGGACTCACAGGAGAACAATAGAATCAATGAAAAACTATACACAAACAAAGACTGACAAACAACCAGTGTATAAATAGGGATAAACTGGGCAGATAATAACAGTAATAACAATCAATTAATTAGTTAATTAATACACCTGAGAGTATGAGTCGTAGAGTCCTTGAAAATGAGTCCACAGGTTGTGGAATCCGTTCAGAGTTGAGGTGAGTGAAGTTATCCATGCCTGTTCAGGAGTCTGATGGTTGAAGGGTAATAACTATCCATGAACCTGGTGGTGTGGGACCTTAAGGCTCCTGTACTTATCCAACCTTCCCTTAAATGTTGAAGTCAAACCCACATCTACCACTTCTGTTGGCAGCTCGTTCCACACTCTCACCACCCTCTGAATGAAGAATTTCCCTTTCATGTTCCCCCTAAACATTTCACCTTTCACCTTTAGCCCATTCTCCGATATTAAATTGAACCATTGAACCATGACCTCTAGTTCTAATCTGACCCAATCTCCTCCGAAGAAGTCTGCTGGCATTTGTCCTATCAATATCCCAGTACGCTTTAACAACAGCCAGTTTGATTTATTTATGTAAATTTAAATTGGAAGATATTACAGTGTTACAGCTAGTCTGAGAAAGATAGGTCAAAAGTGGAAAGAAAAGACAATGACGTTGAGAGAGAGAATTCCAGAGCACGGTCCGCAGGTCTGGGCCACAGATGGTGGAGTGATTTACTTGAGCTGGCCAAAAGAGCAGCCTTGATTACCTAGGGACACATTGGAGAGCTGCTGGAGGAGGACAGCATCCGGGAGATAATCCCTGATACACCACTCAGTTGGAAAAAGCGGTAGCAAAAAAATAACATATTACCAGATCCTACTACAGCTCTGTATAATCATCACAGCAGATTTAAAGGAAATCAGTTTTGCAGATGTTGTAGAAAATGATGATCTCATAGAATAATTGTTCCAATCTTCTCCAGCAGAGAGTAGGGAAGGAATCTCGGATCTCAGCAATCGGTGCACAGAGCGTCATCGCCTCGCAGATTTCCTTTTCCTTTACACCCATGTTTTGAGAAGGGCAGAATTTATTATCCAAAATGAGTGTAGGGGCGAGATAATTTAATTATGGGAGTGGACCAGAGGAGGTGGGTCATGGGGTGTCACAGTCCCAGCAGCCTGGGTTGAATTCCTGCTGCTGCCTGTGAGGAGTTTATATATATTCTCCCCCTGACTGCGTGAGTTTCCTTCTGGTGCTCCGGTCTCCCCCCACGAGATCACAAGACAAAGGAGCAGAAGTAGGCCATTTGGCCCATCGAGTCTGCTCCGCACTTCACCATGAGCTAAACTATTCTCCCATCTAGTTCCAATTCCGGCTATTTCCCCATATCCCTTGATACCCTGACTAATTAGATATCTATCAATCTCCTCCTTAAACACCCTCAATGATCGAGCCTCCACAGCTGTATGTGGCAACGAATTCCAGAAATCCACGACCCCCAGCTAAAAAAATTTCGCCACATCTCTGTTTTAAATGAGTACCCTCTAATTCTAAGACTGTGGCCTCTTGTCCTGGACTCACCCGCCAAGAGAAACAGCCTTTCCACATCTACTCTGTCCAACCCTTTCAACATTCGAAATGTTTCTCTGCGATCCCCTCTCATTCTTCTATACTCTAATGAATACAGTCCAAGAGACGACAAACACTCCTCATATGTTAGCCCCTGCATTCCAGGAATCATCCTCAAGACATAGGTTAATTGGTCATTGTAAATTGTCCCATGATTAGGCCAGGATTAAATCAGGGGAGTGCTGGGTGACGTGGCTCAAAGGGCTGGAGGGGCCTATTCTGCACTGTATCTTAATAAATCGATAAATAAACAAACAAAATTCTCTTTACAGTTGAAAAGACTGCAAATGGATCTGATAGAAGTACAAAAATTCATGAAGTGTATGAACAAATGCTATTTATATTTTACAGTTTCAGGGAAGTACTGTATTTTTGTCCATCCATTACTGCCCTTGAGAAAGAGGCTGATCACCATCTCATAGACATAGCATGAGTATTTGTGATATAAGCCAGTGGTCCCCAATCTCCAGGCCGCGAAGCATGCAGGGGTGCAGCGGTAGCTGGAGTGCACCCAGCACATCTTTAAGGAAAAAGCAGAAATAAACAAGCTCATTAATTGGGTGCAGCCCAGAAGCCAGTCTTCATTAGAGGAACTGAGGTGGCGAGGGTCAATAACTGTAAAATCTTCGGCATTAAGGATTGATATTTCTCTCTCTCTGAAAAGTGTCAGAGGATCTGTCCTGGGACCAGCAGATAACTGTCATTACAAAGAAAGCACGGCAGCGCCTATACTTTATTAGAAGTTTGTGTAGATTCAACATGTCACCTCGATCCTGACAGCCCTGTCTTTTCAGCCTGTCTGGGCTGGCGTTTAAATTGACCAAATAATGAACAGCTAAAGGCTCCAGCGCCCTGGAAAGAGGAGTGAACATTGCGTAGAGCAAGTGAAATCAGCAATAGCCTCTGATCTGGGCCGACATTTACGTGCCGGGTGGCACCTAATTAATTACCTTGTTTATTTCGGCTTTTTTCTTAAAGATGTGCTGGGTGCATTCCGGCTACCGCTGCACCCCTGCATGCTTCGTGCCCTGGTACCGGTCTGCGGCCCGGAGGTTGGGGACCACTGATATAAGTTACAGACTATTTTGTACACTTTACGAACTAATCTACAGGCAACTTCAACAGTGCATCCACAACGTCGCTTGAAACAAAACCAGTAAATATTGTGTGGAAACAAAGTATGCTCTGAAGATTTTTTGGAGAGTGTCTTCCATAGATGAATTATGGCCCTCTGATCATAATTTGGTCATCAATAGAGAGCCGTTTCAGATAACAACCAGAGGCCATAGTCTCTCTGGTTGTTATCTAGAATGGCCCTCTCACAGTGACTACTTTATTAGATACCTCCTGTTCAGAGACACTGCTGCGCACCACTGTTGTAACGCATGGTTATCTGAGTTACTGTCACCTTCATCAGCTTGAACCAGACTGACCTTCATCATTAACAAGGCATTTTTACCCCCAGGCCTGCAGCTCACTGGATGTTTTTTTTTGTTTTTCGCACCATTCTCTGTAAACTCTAGAGGTAACTGTGTGTGAAAAATCCTAGGAGATCAGCAGTTTTTGAGATACTCAAACCTCCCCATCTGGGACCAAAATGGAAAGGAAGTAGTATGAGTGTGAGGCCAGTTTTCTGTGCTCGGTGTCAGATGTGGGAGGTCCTGGAGTCTCCCAGCCTCCTGGATGGCCACATCTGCACCAGGTGTGTTGAGCTGCAGCTCCTAAGGGACCCAGTTAGGGAACTGGAGATGCAGCTCCATGACCTTCGCTTGGTCAGGGACAGCGAGGAGCTGATAGAAAGGAGTTATAAGCAGGTGCTCAAACCAGGGCCACGGGAGACAATCACAGTCAGGAGGGGGAAGGGGAAGAGTCAGGTACTAGTGAGTACCCCTGTGGCTGTACCCCTCAATAATAAGTACTCCTGTTTGAGTACTGCTGGGGGGGACAGCCTGAATTGTTGGGAGGTGGGAACTGAACTGAAGAGACTGGGGAAGAGGAGGTTGGCTCACAAATAGAGAAAGCTCATAGACAGTGCGAGAGGGAGGATAGGCAGGTGATAAAGAAGGGACACGCGCAGACCGAAGGTTTGAGATGTGTCTATTTTAACGCAAGGAATGTTGTGAACAAAGCGGATGAGCTTACAGCGTGGATCAGTACTTGGAGATATGATGTGGTGGCCATTACAGAGACTTGGATGGCTCAGGGACAGGACTGGTTACTTCAAGTGCCAGGTATTAGATGTTTCAGAAAGGACAGGGAGGGAGGCAAAAGAGGTGGGGGCATGGCACTGTTGATCAGAGATAGTGTCACGGCTGCAGAAAAAGTGGATGCTATGGAGGGATTGTCTACAGAGTCTCTGTGGATGGAGGTTAGGAACAGGAAGGGGTCAATAACTTTACTGGGTGTTTTTTATAGGCCGCCTAATAGTAACAGGAATATCGAGGAGCAGATAGGGAAACAGATCCTGGAAAGGTGTAATAATAACAGAGTTGTCGTGGTGGGAGACTTTAATTTCTCAAATATCGACTGGCATCTCCTTAGAACGAGGGGTTTAGATGGGGTGGAGTTTGTTAGGTGTGTTCAGGAAGGCTTCTTGACACAATATGTAGACAAACCTACAAGAGGAGAGACTGTACTTGATTTGGTATTGGGAAATGAACCTGGTCAGGTGTCAGATCTCTCAGCGGGAGAGCAGTTTGGAGATAGTGATCATAATTCCATCTCCTTTACAATAGCATTGGAGAGAGATAGGAACAGACAAGTTAGAAAAGCATTTAATTGGAGTAAGGGGAATTATGAGACTATCAGGTAGGAAATTGGAGGCTTAAATTGGAAACAGATGTTCTCAGGGAAAAGTATGGAAGAAATGTAGCAAATATTCAGGGGATATTTGTGTGGAGTTCTGCATCGGTACGTTCCAATGAGACAGGGAAGTTATGGTAGGGTACAGGAACCGTGGTGTACAAAGGCTGTAGTCAAGAAGAAAAGAAAAGCTTACAAAAGGTTCAGAGAGCTAGGTAATGTTAGAGATCTAGAAGATTGTAAGGCTAATAGGGAGGAGCTTAAGAAGGAAATTAGGAGAGCCAGAAAGGGCATGAGAAGGCCTTTGGCAGGCAGGATTAAGGAAAACCCCAAGGCATTCTACAAGTATGTGAAGAGCAAGAGGATAAGACATGAAAGAATAGGACCTATCAAGTGTGACAGTAGGTAAGTATGTATGGTACCGGAGGAAATAGCAGAGGTACTTAATGAATACTTTACTTCAGTATTCACTGTGGAAAAGGATCTTGGTGATTGTAGTGATGACTTGCAGCAGACTGAAAAGCTTGAGCATGTAGATATTAAGAAAGAGGATGTGTTGGAGCTTTTGGAAAGCATCAAGTTGGATAAGTCGCGGGGACTGGCTGAGACGTACCCCAGGCTACTGTGCGAGATGTGGAAGGAGATTGCTGAGCCTCTGGCGATTATCTTTGTATCATCAATGGGGATGGGGAGGTTCCGGAGGATTGGAGGGTTGCGGATGTTGTTCCTTTATTCAAGAAAGGGAGTAGAGATAGCCCAGGAAATTATAGACTAGTGAGTCTTACGTCAGTGGTTGGTAAGTTGTTGGAGAAGATCCTGAGAAGCAGGATTTATGAATATTTGGAGAGGTATAATATGATTAGGAGTAGTCAGCATGGCTTTGTCAAGGGCAGGTCATGCCTTACGAGCCTGATTGAATTTTTTGAGGATGTGACTAAACACATTGATGAAGGAAGAGCAGTAGATGTAGTGTATATGGATTTCAGCAAGGCATTTGAGAAGGTACCCCATGCAAGGCTTATTGAGAAAGTAAAGAGGCATGGGATCCAAAGGGACATTGCTTTGTGGATCCAGAACTGGCTTGCCCACAGAAGGCAAAGAGAGGTTGTAGACGGGTCATATTCTGCATAGAGGTCGGTCACCAGTGGAGTGCCTCAGGGATCTGTTCTGGGACCCTTACTCTTTGTGATTTTTATAAATGACCTGGATGAGGAAGTGGAGGGATGGGTTAGTAAGTTTGCTGATGACACAAAGATTGGAGGAGTTGTGGATAGTGTGGAGGGCTGTCAGAAATTACGTGGGACATTGACAGGATCCAAAACTGGGCTGAGAAGTGGCAGATGGAGTTCAACCCAGATAAATGTGAGGAGGTTCATTTTGGTAGGTCAAATATGATGGTAGAATATAGTATTAATGGTAAGAGTCTTGGCAGTGTGGAAAATCAGAGAGATCTTGGGGTCAGAGTCCATAGGACACTCAACGCTGCTGCGCAGGTTGACTCTGTGGTTAAGAAGGCATACGGTGTATTGGTCTTCATCAATCGTGGAATTGAATTTAGGAGCCGAGAGGTAATGTTGCAGCTATTTAGGACCCTGGTCAGACCCCACTTGGACTACTGTGCTCAGTTCTGGTCGCCTCACTACAGGAAGGATGTGGAAGCCATAGAAAGGGTGCAGAGGATATTTACAATGATGTTGCCTGGATTGGGGAGCATGCCTTATGAGAATAGGTTGAGTGAACTCGGCCTTTTCTCCTTGGAGCAACGGAGGATGAGAGGTGGCCTGATAGAGGTGTATAAGATGATGAGGGGCATTAATCGTGTGGATAGTCAGAAGCTTTTTCCCAGGGCTGAAATGGTTGCCACAGGATGACACAGGTTTAAGGTGCTGGGGAGTAGGTACAGAGGAGATGTCAGGGTAAGTTTTTTTACTCAGAGTGGTGATTGCGTGGAATGGGCTGCTGGCAACGGTGGTGGAGGTAGATACGATAGGGTCTTTTAAGAGACTTTTGGATAGGTACATGGAACTTAGTAAAATAGAGGGCTATAGGTAAGCCTAGTAATTTCTAAGGTAGGGACATGTTCAGCACTACTCTGTGGGCCGAAGGGCCTGTATTGTGCTGTAGGTTTTCTATGTTTCTAAAATTACTCCACAGTCAAAGTCACTTAAATCACATTCCTTCCTGATTCTGGTGTTTGATCTGAAAAACAACTGAACCTTTTGACTACGTTTGCATGCTTTTACGCACAGAGTTGCTGCTTTATGGCTAGCTGATTAGATATCTGCATTAACAAGCAGGTGTACAGGTGTACCTAACAAAGTGGCTACTGAGTGCATGTTTCAGCATAACACTGTTCTGAATGCTGAACATTTGAGTGTTAAAAATGAACTGAGTCAATACTTGCAGAAAATATTACATGAACACAGAAAAAGAATTTGAGATGCAACCCTACGGATTGCTCAGTATGAAAGCTAACACTGATTTGACGGGCTGATTGGCAACCATCTGTGTTGTACCATTGTAAAACATCATAACCTCATTCTTTCTGCCCTGCTATGGCTCTTTCACACTTCCAACGGTTAAGTCAGACTGACATGCTGGTTCAAAGCCATCATCCTCTCTGGTCATCTAGGCACCATAGTTTTATTCAGGAAGATTACAGTCACTTCCTCTGTGGCAGACTTTTCCCAAAGTCATCATCATTGTTTACTTCTACAAGACCAGAAGATCTTAAGGTTTTAAGATATACTGTTGGAGCAGAATTAGGTCATTCAGCCCATCGAGTCTGCTCCACCATTCTATCATGGCCAATTTAATATCCCTCTCCACTCTTTTCTCCTGGCTTTTCCCCGTAACCATTGATGCCCTTACTAATCAAGAACCTCTGTTTTAAATTTACTCAATGATTATGGCTGATGTATCCCTCTCAACCACATTCTCCTACCTTCTCTCTATAACCTTTGACACTCTTACTAATCAAGAACCTATCAAACTCTGCTTTAAATATGTTCAATGACTTGGCCTTCAGAGCCAACTGTGGCATTTAATTCCACAGATTCACCACCCTCTGGCTAAAGAAATTCATCCTTATCTCTCCTGTGCCCTCTGGTCCTGGACTCCCACACTTCAGGAAACATCCTCTCCACGAGTCATTTCAATATTCAATAGGTTTCAATGAGGTCCTCAAAGAATTCCAACAGATTTGTCAGGCAAGATTTCCCCTCAATGAAACCATGCCGGCTTCAGCCTACTTTATCACATGCCTCCAAGTACTTTAAAACCTCATCCTTAATAACAGACTCCAGCATCTTCACATCCACTGAAGTCAGGCTAATTGGCCTATCATTTCTAGTCTTTTGCCCCCCTCCCTTCCTTAAAGAGTGGAGGACCTTTGCAATTTTCCAGTCCTCCAGGAACAGTCCAGAATCTATTGATTCTCTGTAGCAGACTTTCCCTATACTCCTCATCATGATTTATTTCTTCCAGTTTCCTGTAATAAGGAGGCACTAAACCTATTTAAAGAGGGATAGCATATAAATATATCAATTGTACCTCCAAGGAGAAAGGCAAAGATCTGGGAAATAAAATATAGCCTATTTAGCTCTTTGCAATTTAAATACATTCCCAGACGTTACAACAGTGTCTATGCGTTATTGTATTTGCTGCCTTATGGTAATCACTCCATTGGTGTTATTGGGCAGACCATGGATAGATTTCAATGTCTCCACTATTACTCTGCAGTACAGGGAGAGATTATATTGAATTGAATTGAATTGACTTTATTACTTACATCCCTCATATACATGAAGAGTAAAAATCTTTACATTTATAGTAATTTATGATAAATATTATGTACAACAGGATAGTCAATATAACATAAAAATACAGTTCCATCAGCATGAATTAATCAGTCTGATGGCCTGGTGGAAGAAGCTGCCCGCAGCCTGTTGGTCCCAGCTTTTATGCCGCAGTACCATTTCCCAGATGGTAGCAGCTGGAACAGTTTATGGTTGAGGTGACTCATGTCCCCAATGATTCTTCGGGCCCTTTTTACACACCTGTCTTTGTAAATATCCTGAATAGTGGGAAGACCACATCTACAGATGCGCTGGGCTGTCCGCACCATTCTCTGCAGAGTTCTGTGACTGAGGGAAGTACATTTCCCATACCAGGCAGTGATGCAGCCAGTCGGGATGCTCTCAGTCGTGCCCCTATAGAAAGTCTTTCGAATTTGGGAGACCATACCAAACTTCTTCAACAGTCTGAGGTGAAAGAGGTGCTGTTGTGCCTTTTTCACCACACAGCCGGTATGTAAAGACCACGTGACATCCTCGGTAATGTTTATGCCGAGGAGCTTAAAGCTGTTCACCCTCTCAACCCCCGATCCACTGATGGCAATAGGGGCTAACCTGTCTCCATTCCTGCTGTAGTCCACAACCAGTTCCTTTGTTTTTGCGACATTGAGGGAGAGATAACTTCCTTGACACCACTGTGTCAGGGTGATGACTTCCTCTCTGCAGGCTGCCTCATTATTATTTGAGATTAGGCCAATCAGTGTAGTGTCATCAGCAAATTTAATTAGTAGATTGGAGCTGTAGGTGGTGACACAGTCATGGGTATACAGGGAGTGAAGGAGGGGGCTTAGTACACAGCACTGAGGGGCACCTGTGTTGAGGGGCAGAAGTGAGGGAGCCCACTCTTACCACCTGCCAGCATTTTGACAGGAAGTCCAGGATCCATCTACACAAGGCAGCAATCTGATAGGTCTGGATAAAATAGTGATTTTGAATCCTGTTGGATTTTACTTCCCATTAAAATCACCACAAAGCAGGTTATAAAATCAGTATCCTACCAAAACCTGTGGGCATCCTGTGAAGTGATGCACACTAAATGCTGAGGAACCCAGTAGGTCAGGCAATATGTACAGAGACAAGCAAACAGTCAATGTTTCAGGCCGAGACTCGTCAACAGGACTTCATCACTTTCTGATGACGGGCCTCAACCCAAAACATTGACTGTTTACTCTCCTCCACAGACTCTGCATCGTTTGCTGAGTTCCTCCAGTATTTTGTGTGTGTGTGTTATTCAAGATTTCCATCATCTGCAGAAACTCTTGAGGCTATCAGTTCCTCTGGAGTGAACTATGTCAAAACCACCTCCAATGATTTTTTTTTTAACACTTTTTGACCCAGTAAGACAACTTTCTCCTTATCCCACTGCAAGAAAACCAGCTCTCAACTGAGGAAACACAATGGTACAGAAAGTAAATCATTCTTGTACTGTATTTCAAAATTAGCAGCCATACCTGAATTTTTTTTAAAAATGCAAATGCTGAAAACCCAAAATACCAACAGACAATGCTGCAAACACTCAGCAGGTCAGGCAGCGACTAGGGAGAGAGAATCAGAATCAATGTTTCAGGTTAAGGATGCTTAATCAGAATTGGGAAAGAGAGAGGAAAAAATAAACGAACTTTAAATTGCAGAGTGGATTGAATAGAAAAATCAGTTAGAGAAAGGCAATCTCCCTGATAGGATGTCAGCAGTGTCACCAAGACAATAAGATGCTTAATAGTTTAACCAATCCAATTAGGAAAAGAGAAAACAAATACATAAAAAGCTGTGATAGGCATCTGATGCAGGAAGTGACCAGAGGTCAAAGTTCAAAGTAATTCTGTTATCGAAGTACAAATATGTCACCATATACTACCCCGAAGATCCATTTTCTTGAAGGCATTCACAAAATAACACAATAGAATCAATGAAAAACTACACACAAAGCAAAAGGCAACATTAGTGGAGAGACAAAGTAAATCAAGATAATATTACAGACAGATAACTAGTGACAATAGTGGTCAACCTGACACAGACAGAGTTACCAGAAATAGCTGAATTTGATGTCAAATCTGGAAGACTGCTACATGCTCAAACAGAAGATAAGTGCTGCTTTTCAAACTCAAATTGGGTGTTGCTATAACAGTTCAGGAGACTGAGAAGTCAGAATGGGAGAGGGGTGACAACAACAGTTTAATATTTTTGGTAGTTGATGGGGTGTAGAAAGAATAGGTCACAGGGAAAACTAAAGTGACAACAAGAGTTTTCAATGAGTCCATCCAAAAACCTGTACGAGAATACAGCAGGGCTTGCACTCAAAAAATGTCAAAGACCACAAGACCTCTAGCGAGAAGCTGGATCAGAAAATGCTGCAGAGAACTCATATTAAAAACAAAAGTAATTCCAAACATTGTGCACTAACTCAGCACTCCGGAGACCACCACAGCTCCAGCAGCTTTTGATCTGCTTTTTCATTCATGTCAGCAGCCAAAGAACAGTTTGAAGTATTCTTCACATCCATCTGATTTGAAATTCAATCCCCACAACACTGAGTAATTCCCTCAGTGCTGCAATTGCAAAGGTTCATGGTTCAAGGTATCTTTGTGGTTTGAATGCAGTACACTTTGTCGGCTTTCCTGCAGCACAGAGGAGCCATAAGGGCAATCATATACAGCCCATCATCCTGCCTTGTGTGGAATTTCAGATGCACATTTTAATGCATGTTACGTAAAACTTCCTGCAAAAACAGAGGGTCAATCTCTACACCCGTGGTGTTTTCCCAGTCATGAATTTCTGTTATCGTATCATTTCATACATTTGTTTCATTCAATGTTCAAAATAGATTTATTATCAAAGTAAGTATGTATCACCATATACTATCTTGAGATTCAACTACACAAGAAAGTCTGCAGGTGCTAGAAACCCAAAGCAACACACACAAAATGCCCAAGGAACTCAGCAGGTCACGCAGTATCTATGGAAATGAATAAACAGTTGACGTTTCAGGCCAAGATCCTTTCTCAGGACTGAGATTCATTTTCTTGCAGGCATTTATAGGAAAATAAATACAATAGAATTAATGAAAAACTAAATATACACGAAGACTGATAAACAAACAATGTGCAAAAGAATACAAATTTTGCAATAAAAACAATAAAAATAAAATGTAAAAAGTGAAGTTATCTATACTGGTTCAGGAGCCTGATGGTTGAAGGTTCCTGAACCTGGTGGTGTGGGACTTAAGGCTCCTTGTACCTCCTGCCCAATGGTAGTACAGAGTACCATGAATATGATGGAATGATGAAGGTAAGGCAAATAACTTTTAAAAGTTTTACACATAATTTACCAGAATTATCCCTGGGTTCATAAAGCTAAATTATAATGCCTCGTTGCACTGACTAAGTTTGCATTCTAACCAGTAAAGAAGATTAAGATGCACCAATTGTGTTGGGCAGCTAATAGGGCTGCCATCTCACAAATCCAGCAACCTCGTGTGTCATTGACTACATGGATTATCTTCAACCCTCTGGTTTCCTCCCATGTTCCAAAGACCTGCAGATCAGTAGATTGGCCATGGGGTGCAAATGAGTGTAAGTATCTCAGGGCCGTTGAAGGGACCACGTTACAGGGAAAATTAATGGGGAAATATGATCACTCTGTGAGCCAGCATACATCCATAAGGTAGAATGGCTTCCTTCTACATTATATGAAAATAGGGAAGCCATTTCCTTAAATGCAATCAGCATGGCGTTATTTGAGGTTGACATCAGAAAACACTTCAAAGGATAGAGGTAAGCTGGGGCCCCTTTCCACACATTTCACACCGAAAATTGGGTGGATTATTGAACAAGGGTACAGGGGTTTAAGGGACTAGTGTGGGTGGACTCAACTCTTTAGCAGTAACGTAATGGGAAAACAGGCTTAATGGCTCCTCATGACAATTGTTCTTAGCAACTATCACTTTGAAACCACTTCAATGGTTAGAACATTCCTGGGAATTTTATTACAAATAAAAGCTTCATAACCTTTGGATTCCCTGGAAATGTTTTAGAGCAGTTTGTAGCGCAGTCGCTGCTGGAATGTTAGGACCATAGGAGGAAATTTGGCACAGCAAGCTCCCACAATAAATAGCTCAGTCATTCCTTGAAAGGGAAATGGAGCCGGGGATGAATTTCCCTGCTCATCTTTGCTTGGAGTCCTTCCACCATTAACATGAGGGCAAGCGGCAAGGATACCACAAAGCCTTTTGGCCAGATATCACCAGTAAATAAATATTAACCATGACAAATAAACTCTACAGTTTAGGGTTTTTGAATGCTTTATTGTATTATCACTGAGTGTCTTGTATTGGAGTTCTAGAATCATAGAACACTACAGCACGGAGTCAGCCCACTTGGCCAATCTAGTCCATGCTGAACTGTTACCCTAACTAGTCTCGTCAATCTGTATCTGGACCATAGCCCTCCATTCCCTTCCCATCCCAAACTTACCCGAACTTCTCTTAAATGCTGAAATCAAGCCTGTATCCTCCACCTCCTCCGCTCATTCCATCCTCTCGGTGGAATAGTTAAATATTTCACCTTTCACCCTTAACCTAAAATCTTTAGGTCTAGTTTCACCCAAACCCAGTGGAAAAGGTCTGCTTGGATTAACCCTATCTATACCCTTCAGAATTTTGTATACCTCTATGAAATCTCCCCTCTTTCGCCTACTCTCCAGGGAATAAAGTCTTAACCTATTCAATGTTTCTCCAAAACTCAGATGCTCAAGTCCTGACACCATCCTTGTAAATTTTCTCTCTATTCTTTCAATCTTATTGATATCTTTCCTTGGGGATCAAAGTCTTAAACAATTGATACAAAAGCCAGATGTAGTGCTGGAAATTTGAAATAAGTGTTGGAATTTGCAGGACCAAGGGAAAGGGAATGGGATGAACTGGGTTGTTCTTGTCTAGAACTATCACAGACTCAAAGAGCCGAATGGCCTCCTTCCATACTGTAACCATTCTCTGTCTAATCGCAGGGAGTGCTGGTAAGCTCAGCAAGCCATGCAGCATCCATGGAGAGAGAAACAGAAAACAGCTCAGTAACAGGCCACTTTCCTCAGAACTGCTTCTCCGTTCACATATGCTACCCGACCTGCTGTACATTTCCAGCTTTTTGGTTCAGGGTGTTACCTGAGCCTTGAGGTTCAATTGTTCACCAGAATAATAAACCCCATTACCTCCACAGATACCCATGTCGGTCCGTGGCCCCCTCTACTGCTATGATGAGGCCACTCCCAAGCTGGATGAGCAACACCTCATATTCCATCTATGTAGCCTCCAACCTGATGGCATGAATATCGATTTCTCTAACTCCGGGCAATTTCTTTCCCTCACCTTTCTCTCTTTTTAAATTTACTCAGTCTGGCTCTGGTCTTATCCCTTCTCTTCCCCTCACCTATGCATCGCTTCATTCTGGCTCCCTCCTTCACTTTCTCCCAAGTTCTACTCTCCTCTCCAATCAAATTCCTTCTTCTTCAGCCCTTTACCTTCACCACCTTCCAGGTTATACTCCTTCCCTCCACCCCCACCTTCTTATTCTGGCTTCCTCCCCCTTCTTTTCCTGTCCTGATGAAGGGTCTCCACCCGAGACATCGACTCTTTATTCCCTTCCATGGATGCTGCCTGACGTGGGTTCCCCTACCATTTTGTCTGTGTTATGCTCACAGATGAAGTATTTTGTTTTTTCCTCCGATTTGAAAAATTAATAAATGCCTGCATTAGTCCTACCCAGGCACCACTGTGAAAACAAGGCTCGTTATTAGTTGCCAGCTATTAACACTGCCAGTCAGTCAGTTATGCCTTAACTATGTAAGCAGAACCTCCCTCCTCGCTCCAACTCAGAGTCTTAAAGAACCCTCCAGCTGGGCAGAACATTATGAAGACAGCCAGCCCTGCCTTGTTCTGACCCTCTTGGTTACAGCTCTGAAATTAAGCAAGTTGGTTTAGTTACTGGGATTCTGTTGTTGAGACAGATCTGCTTTGTTAATACAGAGCCAGGTGTTGTCAAGACAGTCTAGAAAAGCAGAGTATAATAGGCAAATCACACAGAAAGCAATGAGTCAGACTGAAGCATTGCATTTGGCAGCCTTAAACATTACCTGCCAC
The DNA here is from genome assembly GCF_030028105.1 of Mobula birostris. Taxonomy (NCBI): domain Eukaryota; kingdom Metazoa; phylum Chordata; class Chondrichthyes; order Myliobatiformes; family Myliobatidae; genus Mobula; species Mobula birostris. Next base: position 140,492,541 of record NC_092378.1, on the reverse strand, counting down.
ACAGATATGCGACAGAAATGACAGTAACAAGTTCAAATAAACACTAACGTTTACTCTGTACCTTTCATGACTTTAAGAACTCCCAAAGGGCTTTACGGCCAACGCAGTCCTTCAGTAATGTGGGAGCAGAATTAGGCCATTCAGCCCAATGAATCTGCTCCACTGTTCCATCATGGCTGATTTATTATCCCTCTCAACCCCATTCTGCTGCCTTCTCCCTGTAAACTTTGACTAATCAAGCTCCGCTTTAAATATATCCAATGACTTGGCCTTCACAGCCATCTGTGGCAATTAATTCCACAGATTCAAATGCTCTACGTACAATAACCCTTTCATTCCCGGAATCACACTCGCGAACCGCCTCTGCACCCTCTCTAATGCCGGCGCATCCTTTCTCAAATAAGAGGTCCAAAACTGGTCGCAATACTCGAAATAAAGTCTGACCAATGCCTTATAAAGAAGAAAACAGAGCAGCCAAGTTATGCACGGCAAGCTCCCACTAACAGTAAAGTCATATTGGATAGATCATCTAATTCCATGCTTTTCCTCACACAATAATTGTCAAGACACCTGGAGAACTCCCTCACTCTTCTTTAAAACAGTGCAATGGGGTCTTTCTATGAGGGTGACGACAGGGCTTTTGTTTAAAAGATGGCATCTTCAGAGTGGCAGCACTCTGGCAGTTAGTAGAGTGGCAGCCCCACAATTCCAGGAGTTCAGGTTCAATCCCAGCATCCACTGCACTCTGTGTGGAGTCTGCCCGCTCTCCCCGTGGCTGCAACCATCTGTGCTTCCTACGGATGCTCAGATTTCCACCCACACCCAAAGAGCTGTGGTTTGGTGGGTTAGTCAGCCTCTGTAAGCGAAATGCGCAGCAGAACCTGGAGTGGGTTGACGAGACTGTGAGGAGAACAAAGCAGAAATAGTGTAAACGGCTGCATGACGTCTGGCAGGCACAGTGCCAAATTCAAACCAAAGTACGTTCATTATCAAAGCGCCTGTATGCCACCACATACTGATTTGAGATTCATTTTCTTGCAGGCATTTGCAGGAAAATAAAGAAATGCAATAGAATTCGTGACAAACTGGCGTCAGAATTCAGAGTTCAATTCTGGAGCTGTCTGTAAGGAGTTTGTACGTTCTCCCCATGACCTGTGGGTTTCCTCCGGGTGCTCCAGTTTCCTCCCACAGTCCAAAGACACACCGGTTAGTAGGCTAATTAGTTATTGTAAATTGTCTTGTGATGAGGTTAGGGTTAAGTAGGTGGGTTGTTGGGAGGCTATGCTGGAGGCTGGAAGGGCCTGATCCACTCCATATCTCAAAATAAAATAAAGACTGACAAATAACTAATGTGCAAAAGCAGACAAATTGTGAAAATAATATATGCTGAATTTTATGAAAAATTATACATGGACAAAGGCTGACAAACACCAAAGTGCAAAAGAAGACAAGCAGTGCAAATAAAAGTACTGACAAAAGTTGTAGAGTCCTTGAAAGTGAGTCTGTAGTTTGTGGAATCAGTTCAGAGTTGAGGTGAGTGAAGTTCAGGAGCTTGGTGGTTGAAGGTTAATAACCACATCTGAACCTGCTGCTGATCTGAAGGGCATTTACCGATGATATATGGCTCTACTACACAAACGCTCCCACTACGTGTATGTTTTGTGCTGAGGTCTCCAGGGTGAACTTTGACCCCAAGGTAGCAGTGCTGCTGATTGAGACTCAACTGACCGAAATAAAATATGCTTTCCTTACCACCAATCTCGATATGCAAATAAAATCTATTAAAATATTTGTGCAGTCATAGAGAATACTAACAGTAATAATAAATCACAAAAGCACAGTTAGAAAACCAACAGAAAGGGATTACCATAACAACTAGTGCCCAGGATTTTTATGCCAGCAGTTTGTGTGAGAGGAGAGCCTGCCCAACATTTCCTTGGCTTCAGTCGACATACTAACCAATCTAAAGGGCCATTCAATGGATTGGATTGCACCTCAGTATGAGAACCTTTTCACAGAACCCTCAACAACTCAATATCACCCTAAAACAAAGAAAATGGGAATCGATATTGGTATATTGTTGTCACATATACCGAGATACAATGAAAGACATTATCTATACAGATCAAATCATTACACAGTGCACTGAGCTAGAACAAGATAAACAATAACAATACATAATAAACGGTATAAGCTACTAAAAACATACAGTGCAGGAAAACAGTAAAGTGCAAGATCAAAACAAAGTAGACTGTGTGGCTAAGAGTCCATCTTATCATATACGAGCTCTATTTAAGAGTCTGTTACAAAGTAATTTAAGCACTGGGCCAGTTGGAATGAATATGATGGTGGGACCAGAGGCAAAGGTCGAGCCAGTTCTGCTCACTGCTCTGTGATGTTTACTGAGTCTGGGCTGAACTGAGGCTGAGGCCGTGGCCTGCTCTGGGCTTCATGTCTATGGGCTCCATAATGTTTACTCAACTCTGGGCTGAACTGAGACTGAGGCCGAGGCTGTGGCCTGCTCTGGGCTTTGTGTCTGGTGGACTCATTTTCTTTCTGAATGCTATTTGCTTACTTTTATTGCTTGCACAATTTGCTTTTTTTCCTCTGCACATTCGGTGTTCGACAGTCTTCATTTTTTTACGGGTTCGTTTAGGTTTTTTTTTGTTTTGTGGCTGCCTGTAAGGAGACAAATCTCAAGGTTGTATATCGTATACATACTTCAATAATAAATGTACTTTGAACTTTGATAACTGGGGTCCTTGAGCCTGTTGGTGAATGCTTTCAGGTTTTTGTACCTTCTGCCTGAAGGGACAGAGGAGAAGAGAGAATGTATGGGGTGGGTGTGGGCTTGGATTATGCCAGCTGCTTCACTGGGGCAGTGAGAAATTAAGACAGTCCATACAGGACATGCTGATTCCTGTGATGTGCTGTGCTGCATCAAACTTTACAACTCCTCCCTTGGAGGGTCAGACACCCTGAGCCAATAGGCTGGTCCTGGACTTATTTCCTGGCATAATTAACATATTATTATTTAATTATTTATGGTTTTATTTTGCTATATTTATACTCTGTTCTTGGTTGGTGCAACTGTAACGAAACCCAATTTCCCTCGGGATCAATAAAGTATGACTATGACCGTGACAATCCACAACCCACTGCAGCTTCTTGCGGTCCCATGCAGAACAGTAGCCATAACAAGCCGTTATGACTCAAGCAGGATGCTTTCTATGGTGCAACAATAAAAACTGGTAATTGGTAAAATGGTTTTCACACCTGGGCCCCAGAGGAACACTGCCTCATTCGGCTGTGTCCATCTATGGTTTGAATGACATTGAACTTGATTTGATTTGAGTCAATGGGGACGTGTCAAATTTCTTCAGCTTACCCAGGAAGTAGAGGTGTTGGTGAACTTTCTTAACTGTGACAGCAATGTGGCTAGACTAGGACAGGCTTTTGACGATGTTCACATCTAGGAACATGAAGCGCTCAATCCTCTCAACTTCAATGCCTCAGCCCCTGCTCTCTGAATTCAATGACCAGCTCTTTTATTTTGTTGACAGGGAGAAAGGTACAGCTTTAAATTGATGAGCTGTAGGAAATTGTCCCAATTAGCAAGGCCAGAGGACAAGATAAAAAAGGGGGCTGTGAGGTAGACAGCTCTTACTCAGAGAAGTTACAACTCAGAACTCACTGCCGGGAGAGGTGGTGGATTCTGAATCAACTGCTGCCTTTGAAAGTGAATTAGACAGCCACCTGACAGAGAATAATTTTCAGCGCTACAAAGAAATTGCAAGGGAAGAAAAATAACGGGATTCCTTTGCAAGTAACTGGCAGAGATTCAATGGGCCAAAAAAATTTTCTCTGTACCGTAGCAGATCTGCGATTTCATCAGTGCAAGAGAATGAGGGAGGTCTTATAGAGGTATATAAAATTATGAAGGGTGAATGCATGCCGACCATGGTTTCGGTCGGGTGCCGGACACTCAGAGAGATTCGGCAGGGGGCGGGCGCCCGGTGCTCGGCTGAGGGCCGTGGTTGGGTGGTCGGCGACGTGGGCCGGCTCCGCCACCGGACTTAGTCTGGTGAGGAGGGTGTGAGGACACCCGGCAGGACTGAAAAAAAAACAAGACCTGACAAAGGGCGGATGAGCTCCTTGTGAGCCAACGGCCATCTTCCGTGGGAGAGATTAAAGCCTCACCACGTATCTACAAATCATATACTATGCACCTAATTAGAAGAGACATGATGAACTTGGGCGTTGCACCGTGAGCCTGGACCTGCCCAAGGCCTCTGCCTAAGGAAGGGCAGAGCTTGAAGAAGTGGCCGCGGCTGGAGGCCGACACAGCCTCGGGCTCGAGTTCGGTGGGGGCAGCGGCGGGCAGTGCCAAGGCGGCCAGCCAGAACAAACTGGAGGAGAGGCTGTACTCGGTGCTGTTGCAAGATCGAAGAAGATGGAGGTACATAGCCACCAACCCTGGATTCGGGACGACACCCACTGACTGACTGACTGACTGACTGAATGCATGCAGGATTTTTTCCCCTCAAGTCGTGTGAGACTAGAACGGAAGGACATAGGTTTAGGGTGAATGGTAAGATATTTAAGGAGAATCTGGGAGTGGCCTGTCGAGTCACGACTAGCACAAGGCTACTACAGCACCAGCAACGTGGGTTCAATTGTGCTGCTGTCTGTAGAAAGTTTGTACATTCTGTCCTTGACAACATTGGTTTCCTGCAGGTGCTCTGGTTTCCTCCCACATCCCAAAGGCGCACAGCTCAGTAGGTTAATTGGTTACAGGGGTGTAACTGCGTGGCTCGGGCTTGCTGGGCCGGAAGGTCCAGTTACTGTGCTGTATCTCTAAATAATAAATAACTTCTTCACTCAGATGGTGTTGTGATCTGCTAGCAGAAGTGGTAAAGGTGGGTTCAATTGTAATATTTAAGAGAAGTTCAAGTGCAATATTTAAGAGTTTAGACAGGTTCATGGATGAGAGAAATATGGAAGACTATGGTTTGGATGCAAGTAAATGGGACTAGTGAGGCAATCAGATCAGCAGAGACTAGATGGGCTGAAGGGTCTATTTGTGCTTCCTCGACTGTTAAATATGTATTCTTCTTCCTTTTTTGGCTCAGTTCAGTTTTGATTGAGGTAGGGGCCCAGCAGACTTATTGTTAACTCTACACCCTCAGTGATTGTTAAATGCAACAAGCAAGATTGGTTACAGTATGCAAATTAAGAGCAAACTAACAGAGTTTCCATGGAAATAACTCATCCGACAATTGTTAAAGGGATCAACCAAGGGGAAAAGTATCTGAGGCCACTTGGTCAAGTAATCAGAAGAGATTTTCTGGTTGTCAAGGCCACCAAGGGAACACTATTGAGACTGGGATGCCAGCCTAAATGTGTAGCTGTTGAATTGGCTGTGTGACAGTGCTAAGTACATGAAGCTAGGTCAATGAGATCATACTGAGGAAAGCGCCACTGTTCTGTCAAAGCCACCTTACTGGAGTGATTTCACAGGTGAGCAAATTCGTCCTGTGTTCCCTGCTCGACATTCCGAGCTCTCCACAACTCCAGTAGCAGTGCCAACTCCTTTTACATGCATTCTGTTATTTAATTTCATAGCCACTTTTCTTCAAGATTGTAATTTTTCAGCCACTTTTAATATCCAGAGAAATCTGTTTTCACCTAACAGAGTTAACTGTGCACACAGAACTTAAGAGCAAGTGAAAACATCGGCTGCCAGAAACGTCAGCAGGAAAGGGAAAGCGTTGATTGAGATTCAGATTTATTTATCATGAGTACATCAAAACATACAGTGAAACGTGTCATTTGCTTAACTACCAACACACCCAAGGATGTCTGGGGGCAGCCTGCAAGTGTTGCACCACATTCCAGTATCATCGGAAAAAGTAGCCATAAAAAGTTTCCATGAACTTAAACTTCTCCCTGATGGAACAACAAAGTATCTTCCAGATTATATTTTATTCTTTGATAATGTATTTGTGGTAAGATTATTTTACATGTTGTATGTGAGTTTATGTTCTATGTACTATGTACCGGAGGAACATTGTTTCGGTTGGCGCTATACATGTCACAATCAGAACCAGCATCTGCTTTAATGTCACCGGCATAGTGTCATGAAAGTTGTTGTTTCTGCGGCAAGACATTGCAATTGCAATACATAATAATAAAAATTGTGAATTATGGTAACTGTATAAAAGTTAAATTAAATAAGTAGTGCAAAAAAAGTAGTGGGGTAGAGTTCATGGGTTCAATGTCTATTCAGAAATCCGGCGGCAGAGGGGCAGAAGCTGTTCCTGAATCACTGAGTGTGTGCCTTCAGGCTCCTTTACCTTCTCCATGGTAACAATGAGAACAGGGCATGTCCTGGGTGATGGGGGTCCTTAACAAGGTGTACGGTTGAATGATACTAAACTTAATCTCGAACTTGAAAGGTAAATCTCTCTGCGTTGAGCCAACCAAGTCATATTTATTGATATGGGGTGGTGACAGTGATGGTGGAGGGAGTAAGGCTATCAGCTTTCCATTAAGATATAAAGAATGAGCCAGCGCTAGGCAGGAAGGGGCAAACGAGCAGGTATCAGGGCCCCTCTGATCTTACGCTTTGCTTTGCATCATCCCCAACAGATCCAAATGACGAAGCCTAGCAGTCATCAGATCATAAAAGAAGCATCTGCAGTTCTATTCTGCTTTTGAGGAATACTGCACTTCCATTAACTTTCTTTTTAAGGTATGTCAACAGCTATATTTCACTAGCAGCTCGAGGAGATTTAATATGTCACCAAAAGATCTGGGAAAAAATCTGCGGGGAGCATTCTGACTGGGTGCGTCACCGCCGGGAACAGATGAACCAATACACAGAATGATCAGAAATGAGTTATTCTTGCGCAGTGGAAGTTACTTATCCTCAGGAATTAGGTCAGAGGAAAGGCCGATTATAGGCACTGCAAACGCGGTGAGACTCGGATAAAATGTGGGGAAACTGCTTCCCGTGACAGGGCGGGGGTGGTCAGTGCAGAGGATGACAGGGAGGGGGAGAGTTACCTGGATTCTCTGTTTCAGGAGGTAGTCACGCCCATTAGATTAGCTGCCTCAAATTCGGTCTGTCGTCAGGGACAAGAGGGTGTGACGGCGAGTGAGGCGGGTAGTGGGATCCAAGAGACAGTGCTGGAGGAGCCTCAGCCCTCGAGTCTGTCCAGCAGGTCTGACATTCTCGCTCCCTGTGTGGATGAGAGTGGGGGCTGTGGGAAGGATGAGCAACCTAACTGTGGCACTGTAGTTCAGGGAGCCATTCAAGAGGGGGGAAAGAAGAGAACCGTTGTGGTAATTAGGGATAGTATAGTCAGGGGAATAGACAGAGTTCTCTGTCGTGAGGATAGAGTATCCTGTGGGCTGTGTTGCCTGCCTGGTGCCTGGGTTCGAGACATCTTATCTGATCTGCAGAGGAATTTGTAGTGGGAGGGGAAAGGTCCAGTTGTCGTGGTCCATGTGGGTACCAACCAACAAAGGTGGAATGAAGAACAATGTTCTGCTGAGAAAATTTGAGCAGCTAGGAACTAAATTAAAAAGCAGAACCAAAAGCTAAAGTCCTGAAAACAGACTACAGGGAGTTAGGAATAAAGTTGAGAAGCAGGACCTCAAAGGTAGTAATCTCGCGATTACTGCCTGTGCCATGCGACAGCGAGTATAGGAAAAGAGTGAGATGGAGGATAAATGTGTGGCTGAGGAATTGGAGCAGTGGGCAGGATTCAGATTTCTGGATCATTGGGACCTCTTTTGGGGCAGGAGGACCTGTACAAAAAGGACGGGTTGCACTTGAATCCGAGGGGGACCAATATCCTGGCAGGGAGGTTTGCTAAGGCTATTGGGGAGAGTTTAAACTAGAATCGCTGGGGGGTGGGAACTAAACTGAAGCAACAGAGGAAGAGGCGGTTGGCTCACAAATAGAGAAAGCTTGTAGACAGTGTGAGAGGGAGGATAGGCAGGTGATTGAGAAGGAATACGCTCAGACTGATGGTTTGAGATGAGTCTATTTTAATGCGAGGAATATCATGAACAAAGCAGTTGAGCTTAGAGCATGGACCAGCACTTGGGGCTATGATGTTGTGGCCATTACAGGGACTTGGATGGTGCAGGGGCAGGAATGGTTACTTCAAGTGCCAGGCCTTAGATGTTTCAGAAAGGACAGGAAGGGAGGCAAAAGAGGTGGAGACGTGGCACTGTTGATCAGAGATAGTGTCATGGCCGCAGAAAAGGAGGACATCATGGAGAGGTTGTCTACGGAGCCTCTGTGGGTGGAAGTCAGAAACAGGAAGGGGTCAATAACTCCACTGGGTGTTTTTTATAGACCACCCAATGGTAACAGGGACATTGAGGAGCAGAGATGGAGACAGATTCTGGTAAGAAGTATTAATAACAAGGTTGCTTTGGTGGGAGATTTTAATTTCCCAAATATTGATCGGCATCTCCCTCAAGTGAGTCATTTAGATGAGGTGGAGTTTGTTAGGCGTGTTCAAGAAGTTTTCTTGACACAGTATGTAGATACGCTTACAAGAGGAGAGGCTGTACTTGATTTTGTATTGGGAAATGAATGAGGTCAGGTGTCAGATCTCACAGTGGGAGGGCATTTTGGAGATAGTGATCACAATTCTATCTCCTTTACCATAGCATTGGAGAGGGATAGGGACAGACAAGTTAGGGTAACGTTTAATTGGAATAAAGAGAAATATGAGGCTATCAGGCAGGAACTTGGAAGCATATATTGGAAACAGATGTTCTCAGGGAAATGTACCGAAGAAATGCGCCAAATGTTCAGGGGATATTTGCATGGGGTTCTGCATAGGTATGTTCCAATGAGACAGGGAAAGGATGGTAAGGTGCAGGAAGCAATGTGTACACAGGCTTTTGTAAATCTAGTCAAGAAGAAAAGAAGAGCTTACGAAAGGTTCAAAAAAAACTAGGTAATGATAGAGATCTAGAAGATTATAAGGCTAGCAGGAAGGAGCTTAAGAATGAAATTAGGAGAGCCAGAAGGGGCCATGAGAAGGTCTTGGCAGACAGGATTAAGGAAAACCCCAAGGCATTTTACGAGTACGTGAAGAGCAAGAGGATAAGATGCGAGAGAATAGGACCAATCAAGTGTGACAGTGGAAAAGTGTGTATAGAACCAGAGGAGGCAGCAGAGGTACTTAATGAATACTTTGCTTCAGTATTCACTACGGAAAAGGATCTTGGCGATTTTAGAGATGACTTGCAGTGGACTGAAAAGCTTGAGCATGTAGATATTAAGAAAGAGGATGTGCTGGAGCTTTCGGAAAGCATAAAGTTGTTTACGTCACCGGGACCGGACGGGATGTACCTCAGGCTACTGTGAGAAGCGAGGGAGGAGATCGCTGAGCCTCTGGCAATGATCTTTGCATCATCAATGAGGACGGGAGAGGTTCCCTAGGATTGGAGGGTTGCGGATATTGTTCCCTTACTCAAGAAAGGGAGTAGAGATAGCCCAGGAAATTATAGACTAGTGAGTCTTACTTCAGTAGTTGGTAAGTTGAAGGAGAAGATCCTGACAGGCAGGGTTTATAAACATTTGGAGAGGTATATTATGATTAGGAATAGTCAGCATGGCTTTGTCAAAGGCAGGTCGTGCCTTAATAGCCTGACTGAATTTTTTGAGGATGTGACTAAACACATTGATGAAGGTAGAGCCGTAGCTGCAGTGTATATGGATTTCAGCAAGGTATTTGATAAGGTACCCCATGCAAGGCTTATTGAGAAAGTAAGGAGGCATGGGATCCAAGGGGACATTGCTTTTTGGATCTAGAACTGGCTTGCCCACAGAAAGCAAAGAGTGGTTGTAGATGGGTCATACTCTGCATGGAGGCCGGTGACCAGTGGTGTGCCTCAGGGATCTGTTCTGGGACCCCTACTCTTCATGATTTTTATAAATGACCTGAATGAGGAACTGCAGGGATGGGTTAGTAAATTTGCTGATGACACAAAGGTTGGGGGTGTTATGGATAGTGTGGAGGGCTGTCAGAACTTACAGCGGGACATTGATAGGATGTAAGACTGGGCTGAGAAGTGGCAGATGGAGTTCAACCCAGATAAGTGTGAGGTGGTTTATTTTTGTAGGTCAAATATGATGGCAGAATATAGCATTAATGATAAGACTCTTGACAGTGCAGAGGATCAGAGGAATCTTGGGGTCCGAGTCCACAGGACACTCAAAGCTGCTGCGCAGGTTGACTCTGTAGTTAAGAAGGCATACAGTGTATTGGCCTTCACCAATGGTGGGATTGAGTTTAGGAGCCAAGAAGTAATGTTGCAGCTATATAGGACCCTGGTTAGATCCCACTTGGAGTACTGTGCTCAGTTCTGGTCATCTCACTCCAGGAAGGACGTGGAAACCATAGAAAGGGTGCAGAGGAGATTTACAAGGATGTTGCCTGGATTGGGGAGCAAGCCTTTTGAGAATAGGTTGAGTGAAAAATGTAAATACACTGTATATTAAAGAGAAGTGGGAGAAAGAAGTGGGGTTGGTACTTTCAGAGGAGGCTTGGGGGAAAATCTGCAGCTTTCAATGGTCCTCGACTAATTCTTTGACTGGAGAGAACATTGTTGGAAAAACATTATAAGATACTTCAAGACCCCATATCAGGAAAAATATAAAGATACAAATGTGATGTGTTGGAGAAGGTGCGGCTCCAAGGAGGCAAATCGTTTTCATATTTTTTGGGATTGCCCTAAATTAAGTCTATTTTGGGAAGGTATTCACAGAACATTAGTTAAGGTACTTAGGTCCCAGATACCTCTGAACTTTGAGACGCTCTATTTGGGGCATGAATTGTTTCTTGAACAGAAGGAAGATATAAAGTTGCTGCAGGCCCTCTTACCAGCAAGTAAGAAATCAATCACTAGAAAATGGCTAAATCCAATACCACCTACATTAGAAGACTGGTACGAAATTATCTTGGAAATATTTAAAATGGAAAAGTTGACTTACTCCCTGAGAACTCAAAAAGAAAAATTTTATCAAATCTGGAATAAATGGATTGAATATATAACCCCAATGCGAGCAGACTTTAGATGACTCTCCTAATGATTTATACTGTTCTTCTCATCAACACAGTAATATTGCTAACGTAAGCACCCCTAGTCTAAATGTTTTTTTTGTTTTCTTTTGGAAAATAGAGAATTAACACAAGTAAAGGGAAAGATTTGGGAAAGGGATAAAAAAATGAAAAAATTAAGTAAATAAGTACATAGGGATTGGATAATTATGTCTGCGGGCAGGAGCAAGCATGAACAAATTAGCATATAAACACCTACAATGGTTGATACATAGGCTTATATACAACATTTTGGACCAGTGGAAATGGTCCAGAAGGGTTATATGGAAACTATTATTACCATTTTTCTTAACAACTAATTCCATTATTTAGCCTAATAGGTTAGATTTACCACAGTACATAATTATCTATTTAAATGTTTATTTTCCTTTTATATCATCTCAATGTGTACTTAAGAATGTATAAATAATTGTAGTTTTATACATATAAAAAAATAGAAAAGGTTATATGTGTGAAAAAAGTACATGATATTTGTGAATTCCTTATCCAAATAAAAATTAAATTAAAAAAAAAAGAGAATAGGTTGAGTGAACTCAGCCTTTTCTCCTTGGAGCAACGGAGGATGAGAGGTGGCCTGATAGAGGTACAAGATGATGAAAGGCATTGATCGTGTGGATAGTCAGAGGCTTTTTCCCAGGGCTGAAATGGCTAGCACGACAGGGCATAGTTTTAAGTTGCTTGGAAGCAGGTACAGAGGAGATGTAAGTTTTTTTTAACACAGAGTGGTGTATGTGTGGAATGGGCTGCCTGCAGCGGCGGTTGTGGCGGAAACGATAGGGCCTTTTAAGAGACTCCTGGATAGGTACATGGAGCTTAGAAAAATAGAGGGCTATGGGTAGGCCTAGGTAGTTGTAAGGTAAGGACAAGTTCGGCGCAGCTTTGTGGGCCGAAGGGCCTGTATTGTGCTGTAGGTCTTCTTTCTATGAACTCTTCTAGGTAGAGGCAGAGCACATGAAAACACAGTGGAACAGTGTCAGTGTCAGGGTAAGCGTAAAGTGACAGTGCATGGGGGGGGAGGAACGAAGGGTGCTGAGGGGCTGTCGAGAGGAGTGGCTGATGTGGATTTAGTGGTAGTGGATATGTGGTGAAGTGAGTTAATGGGTGGAGGTGTTAGTTAGCCTGACAGCTTGAGAGAAGTGACTGTTTTTGAGTCTGGTGGGCCTGGCATGGCTGACGTGTAGCCTCTTCCATGATGGGAGTGGGAGAACAAGTGCATAAGCAGGGTAGGTAGGATCCTTCACGATATTGCTGGCCTTTTCCTGCCACCTTTTCTGTACGTGTATATTTAGTATTTGTTAAGTACATCGGGCGCACACTCCTACACAGAAGTGACTAGCGTGTTGTGAATGGAATCTAGTTGCAGAGTAGCTGTATTACAGGTGTATATGATGTTTGGCATCAATAACTGAGAACACACTTCCCACCTGTAATTTGCAGTTTTGCGGGGAGAAAGCAGCACAGTACGAACACTCTTTAAAAGAGCTAGCAGACACACAATGTCCATAATGGCCTCTATTTTGTGTGTGCAAAGTATATCATTGTCAGAAACCACAACTTCATGACCTCTCCAATGGACTGATAGGTATGATAATATGCGTCACTCATTGATCAGCAGAACCGGAATGGGGCGCTCTCAAAGTTTACCAACCTGATGAACTTCAAATCATACATACCAATAACATCATCTGAATTTCGAACTCGCTGCAAACTCTAGCTTAATACACAGAAAAAACCAAAATGAAAACACAATTTCCCTTGGGAGTGCAATATCTGAGGATAGGATTACCTGCACGGCTGTGAACACAATAGCTCAAATTCCAATTCAACAATGGAAAAGTTCCCCCCCCCCCCACTGTGAATGTGCTTTGAGGATCACTTCACAAGCACACAGGAGATTCTGCAGATGCTGGAAAACTTGAGCTACAGACACAGGATATGGATGGCAGAATAGTGCCAGCGACCCGGGTTCAATTCTGCCAACGTCTGTAAGGAGTTGGTGTGTTTCCCCATGACTGTGCAGGTTTACTCCGGGGGGGTCAGGTTTCCTCTCACGTTCCAAAGGTGTACTGCCTCGTAGGTGAATTAGTCACATGGGTGTAACTGGACAGCACAGACCCGTTGGGCTAGTTGGGCCTGTTACTGTGTTGTGTCTTTAAAGAATTAAAATAGAGAAATAAAAATGCAGGAGGAATTCAACAAGTCAGGCAGCATCTATGGAGCAGAATAAACAGTCAATATTTTGGGCTGGCACCCGTCATCAGGACTCATTAACTGAATTCTTGATGAAGTGTTTCAGCCCGAAATATCAACTGCTTACTCTCCTCCATAGATGCTGCCCGACTTGCTGAGTTCCTCCAGCATTTTCACAAGCACGGTTCGAGACTGGGGTCAAAATCAACTCCTATTTCCAGACCGGCTCTGTGTCAAACAAGTGAAGGGTTAATGCAAACAGACCTGCCAAGCATTTGTCATTCCTGACAACCTACTTTGAGAGACCATTTGAAATTAGCAATTGAACCAACAGAATTAAGCTGAACAAAGCAACTAAACAGCACACACACGTAATCATTAGTAAAACCTCAGACCATTCCCCCTCCTCCAAAACACTCTTCAATATATGACGTAGGTAACTATAAGCATTGTTTGTGAACAGATTGGCCTTGTTACTTTCAAGCTGCTCTTTTGCTGTGTAAACTGAGCATTCAGGCCTCAGGACCACCTTTTTATACGCCAAACAATGAAGCTAATCAGTGTAAATGGAAAATATTTTATGAAAGTGAAGCAAAAGGGCAGGTAGATAAAGCTGTTTGCCACTCTTGGGGAGAAGGCAGAACCTCACACCTACAGACTTCAGCGGAAACAATAGCAGCATTTCTGTAGAGGCAAGCCCGAGCTACTAAATTTGCCTTAAATAGCGACATTAATTGGTGACAGTGTGGTCAGAAATCAGCACTCATCAGCACGCCACCGAATGAAGTGATTATGATCATTCTCTTTCAAGATGCTTACCACTGCAGCCATGAAAGCCTCCCATCCATCCATAGGCACCAACGACTCTCTGGCAATTTTTTTTTGTGTGCACATCACAATCCGGACTCTACACTACCAACACAACTTGTCTCCTTTCTCAACAACAGAGTGAAGTCACCTGAGCTTGAGGCTCAACTGTGTGTGTGTTGTCACAATCTCCCCTATCGGTATGGTAGCTTTACAGTGCTGGTGATCGGGGTACAATTTACACCGCCGTCTGTACGGAATTTGTACTTTCTCCCCGTGGCTGCGTGGGTTTCCTCCGGACGTTCCAGTTCCAAAGGAGTACGGGTTGGTAAGGGTCAGTACGTGGTAGACATGCTTTGTTGGTGACGGAAGCAGGGAGACACTTTTGGGCTGTCCCCTACCCCCTGCACATCCTCAGACTGTGATGGCTGTTGACACAAAGAGATAAAATTTTATGGCCCCCCCCCCCATGGAACGTGTGGTTGTCTCTGAGTCCTCTGGCTTCCTCTCACAGTCTAAAGGCGTACCAGCTAGGTTAATTGGTCATTGCAAATTGTCCCGTGACTAAGTTAGTGTAGCAGCCAGCGTTAATCGGGGCTGTCAGTGCCTGTAGAAGGGCCAGAAGGGTCTATTCTGTGTTGTATCTCTAACGAAGAGTCTTCGACCTGAAAAGTTAACGATGTATCTCTTTCATCAGATGCTGCCTCACTTGCTGAGCATTCCCAGCATTTTCTGGTCTTGTTCTGTGGTTACCAAGAGAGAGGAGATTGATTATAAGGGACAGCAGCCTGGGACTCATCTCCCTGCACCCCAAATCACTCACAACGTACAATGAAGTAACCCCTACTGCTGCCATCAGGTAGAAGGTTCAGGAGCCAAAGGACTCGCACCACCAGGTTCAAGAACAGTCACTACCCCTCAGCCATCAGGCTCCTGAACAAAAGGGGTTAACTACACTCATTCTACTTCTGTTGTTCCCACACCAATAGTCTCACTTTAAAGGCTCTTTATCTTGTTATTTTATGCTCGTTATTTATTGCTATTAATTTATATCTGCATTTGCACAGTTTGTTTACAGGGAACAGTAACTGATGTTTACTTATTACAGTTACTCTTCTACAGATGTGCTCAGTATGCCTGCAGGAAAAAGAATCTCAGGGTTGTATGTGGTGACTTCGATAATGAATTTTGCTTTGAACTTTGAACTACTTGCTTGGATGATTACTCCAGCATTAATATGCAAGAAGCTTAATAACATTCAGAATAATACAGGACGACGAAGGGCTGGGAATGACAGACCAGAAGTGGTGCAGCAACGCCATGTAGATGTACGTGTATTTGGACAGATTCAGATCAACTGTAATCTCCCCAAGCAAGTACCCTGTTGTTACACACCCCAACAACCACACTGAGCATTAACCAATGTAAACTACAGATGTACCATGGACAGCATTCTGAGAGGCTGCATCACTGTCTGGTATGGTGGTGGGGCGGGGGGGAGGGGGGCTACTGCACAAGACTGAAAGAAGCTACAGAAAGTTGCAAATTTAGTCATCTCCATCTTGGGTACTGGCCTCCGTAGTATCCAAGACACTTTCAAGGAGTGGTGCCTCAGAAAGGTAACACACGGAGCATGCCCTCCTCTCATTCCTTCCCTCTGCTATCTGACATGGAAACCATGAACACTACCTCACTTTTTTAACATATATTATTTCTGTTTTTGCACTACTTTAATCTATTCAATATATGTATACATATTTACTGGAATTGATTTACTCGTATGTTTTTGTCTTCTTTCTATATTGTCATGGATTGCATTGAACCGCTGCTGCTAAGTTAACAAATTTCATGACACATATCTGTGATAAAAAAAACCTGATTCTGATGAACACTTGTGGCCAACAGATGCTAAAATGTTGAGAATGGGAGAAAGAGTTGATAGATACTTGTCTAACATCACGTTAACCACACCAAGCTGGCTCTCCCTCCTCCCCTCTCTTCATCAGTATCTAAACAGTGACCTGCCCATTGAGAGTTGGAGCACTTTTTCACGGGCTGATGGAGAAAAGTTACTGCAGAGAAAGAGGAAATTTGCCCCAATGATTCTAAATAAATGAAATTGTGTTTTTGTTTTATTCAGGATAGGCACAGCTGAATGCATGGACACCATTCACAGTATTTCTCAGTACCCAAAAAGGACAAATGATGGAAGGAGCCCAATAAACCTTGGATTCAGAGAAAAGAGCAGAAACTCAAGGAACACAAGAACAGAGCTGCTCTGGCAGGAGTTATTTGGGTTCTGTCCAACCCCACACAGCCTCAACTTTACACAGGGTGTAACACAGAAGATAATACTGCAACAGCTAGACATCACAAGCCAAATAAATTATCTTTTGGTACACACACACACATGTACAAAAGATTAGACAATGACGAAAGCCGTCGATTACATGGACTCAACATCTTGTTATGTCGTTAATGCTGTGGTCCAGCAGTTTACTGTTGGCACATTCCTTCAGAGTGAGTTGTAGCACAATAGTTCGCAATTATTAACAATAACAACTTATTTAAAGAGCACTTTTCATACATATTATTTAATTCAAGGTGCTTAACAATGGGATAAGTGCAAACATGAAAGTAAAACACAAAAATGATATTCGTTAAAAGCAAGGTTAAGTAAATAGGTTATGAGTTGATGTTTAATAGTGTCAACTGAATTTGCATCCCTGATAGTTTTGGGTACTGAGTTCCACAGTTTAGGAGTGTAGTTCAAAAAAGATGACCTGGCGATTATCTTTTGAGTGAGATTGTTTAAATTTTTAACATACGATTCATGTGAATGCTACAACAGTTTGGAATGGGTTGTGTTCTCGAGCGGGTCAGAGGCTGAGGGGAGACCTGATAGAAGGGGATAGTTTAAAGGATTGACACAAGAGATTCTGCAGATGCTGGAAATCCAGAGTTAAGCGCGCGCGCACACACACACACACACACACACACACACACAATGCTGGAGGAATTCACCAGGTCAAGTAGCATCTATGGAGAGGAATAATTAGTCACATTTCAGGCCAAGACTCTTCATCAGCACTCAGACTCAAAATATAGACTCTTTATTCTTCTCTGTAGATGCTGCCTGACCCGCTGAGTCCCACCAGCATTGTGTAAAAGTCTAAAGATGTGTTGGGCAAGTTTTTTTTTCCAATACAGAGTGGTATGGGCTACCGGGGGGTACTTGTGGAAGCAGACACAACAGAGGTGTCTAATAAGAATTTTAAATAGGCACATGAATATGTATGAAATAGAGGGATATCAATCACATGTAGGCAGAAAAGATTTAGAATAATTTGGCATCATGCTCAGTGCAGAACTTGTGACCTGTTCCTGTGCAATACTGTTCTATGTCTTAACACAGAGAAAGGCGATTCAGCCCTAAGCACTAAGGCTAGCAAAACCATTTGTATTTTATTATTTCTATGCAGCTGACCCACCGTGAAGGCTCCTTCATGACTCACCATCTACCTGATGCTCAACCTGAGTAACACTTGCAAATGAGTGTGGGTGGCAACCAGCCCACGCCCTAGATCCTTCACTGACAGCTGCGGCACAGCTCTCTAGCCTTGGAAATTCCACATACCCACGTTCCTCCCTTGAAGTTTGCTGATTTCCTTTTCTGTCTGCATCCCCTTGAGCACAGGCTGTTGAACCCCATTCCCCATCTTACCATGTTGTGCATGCAGTAAAACACATCAACGTTGACTACACCACTCCTGAGCCAATATTGGAGTGCAGACCAATAATTCATTTTATTAAAATATAAATACTGTTGTCTTCTTAATGACGTGCAAGATTAAGTAAAATATATCAGAAGATGAAAAAAAAATCACTGCTGGAGAGATTACAAGTCAGAGAACCATTTTAATAAAACAGAGAAAAGTCAAATCAAAATCTTAATTATATATATTGCACACTGTGCCCTAATTTTAAATATGCAAAATCCAAAATTGTTTGCCATTTCATGAAATTTTCATGACAGAAATTTAGCAATGTAATTGGTATTATAAGTTTAATGATTTATTAAATATTGTAAACTATAAGTGCCCTGATTGATTTTACATGGAACAAATGAACATAAATATCTCAAAAAGTGATGTTTTGGGATCTAAATTTAATTATGCTCAATTAAGTTTCAGAAAGTAATTATATTACTAAAGTTTGAATCTCATGCACTAAAGTCCATTCATTATATTCCAATGGATAAAATTATATTTCATAAATGCTATATAAATTGTATATTATTTTAATTATCTATATACAGTTATTATAAGATTACTTAGCTGAGTCTTTAGTGAGGATGATTCTGAAATTCCCTGTTATTTCCAGCAGAACTTCCCAGAGGAGATACAACATCTACAGTATATGCATTCAGATAGCACCTTCGACATAAAGCCTCCCAAGATACTCCAGAGGGATCAGCAGGAAAACTTGGCAATGAGATGCATAAAATGGAATGGTCAAAAATACAATTGTTAAGTGGAGTCTTAAGAGAAGAGATGGGAGGATGAAGAAGACAAGGAAATTTGTGGAAGGGATTCCAGAGCTGTGGATCTAGGCACGACTGCCTGTGAAGATCAGGGATGCATGACAGGCCAGCAGTGGAGGAGGGTAGGAGGGTCAAGGTCTCAAATGGCTGACAAATTGGAAGAGCCAGGGAGGGGTGTAGGCACAGAATGACTGGAAAACAAGGAGAATTCTGTGAACCAAAGTAGTCAATTCACATTGGCCAATAGAAATGAGTATACGCTTCCTTACGTCGTTGCTCCCTTCAGGCTCAGACTAACCACACCTGACATGGGCAAGGACTACAATGCATGGGCAGTAACAGGGCAGTTTAATTGGTGATCTTAAATACAGAACTCCAAAGGTTATTCAATAACCTGGGATATGTTTTGATGTTGGACAAGGGCACTGACACATACTGAAGAATACAGAGTGCATGAATAAGGGCTTCGTATGCTTAATGCAGCTCAGTTTTGTACGAACAGAGCGTGGGTACCAGTCTGTGCTGTGGTATGCAACTTATAGTTAAAGTCTTCTGGACATGAGTATCCCATGCAGTAGAATTCCTCTTTGATGTCAGCAGTAGACATTAAAATTATGTGTAGTTAAACAGGATACCTTCAACAGGCATGATCCATCATTAAACGCCCCCTGACCACAGTACATGCCCTCTTCTCATTACAACCATCAGGAAGGAGGTACAGGAGTCTGAAGATGCACATTCAATACCTTTTGTATTTCGCAACATTCTCTGTAAACTCTAGAGCAGGGGTTCCCACCTTCCCTAAGCCATGGACCCTTATCATTATCCGAGAGGACTGTGAATCCCAGGTTTGGAACCCCCGCTCTAGGGACTGTTGTGCATGAAAATCCCAGGAGATCCACAGTTTTGGAGACACTCTAACCACCCCGTCTGGCACCAACAATCATTACACTTACAAACAAGAGAATCTGCAGATGCTTGAAGTCCAAGCAACTCACACAAAATGCTGGAGGCAAGTTCACTTAGATTACATTTCCTCCCCATACTGATGTTTGGTCTGAACAACTACTGAACGTCTTGACCACGTTTACATGTTTTTATGCTTTAAGTTGCTTTCACATGATTGGCTGATTAAATATTTGCATTAGCAAGGTATACAGGTGTACCTAATAAAGTGGCCACTGTACATTGCCTGGAGTAGAAACAATCTTGAAGAAGGAAGAAAACAAGTACCACTTAAATGCAACACTCTCTGCACAGACACATTATACAGTCAAACTCATTACATCCAAATTTTATCTGAAAGAGGAAGGTTATGACATAACCTAAACTCTGTAGTAGGGGAAATATTCCACTGCTTAATCATCACTCTTTGTCATCAGTATTGCCTTACAGAATCAACCACAGAACTTATATTTAGAAAAAGCATACAGAAGATTTGGAACTTTGTATGTTGGGCCATTACAGTGAATTATGCATCAAACTGTGCATTGTGCCAGGCAAATCAGCCCATCCAAACTTTTCCAGCATTTATGCTCAACTCAACCAGTTCTATTCACCACATCCTCTCTATCACAATCTTGTTTCTTTATCCAGCCTGTATAATGTTCATCTCAGTCACTCCCAATGACAATGAGTTCTCACCAGCCTCCGTGAAGAAATTTTATTTAATCCCTTACTGGATTTATTAATGATTATCTTACATTTATGGCCCCAATACAGACAGAACGTCTTGTCCCTTTCAGCACAATGCTCCAAAGTAATCCATCCCAGCCAGGAATTTAACAAACCCATAACATAAAGAGTAAGTTAATTCCCTGCTGCTTCTACTCTAGTGAGGTAACTAGACTGGGCTGAACTTGTAAGATAGTGAGGTTACCTTCATACTTCACTAAGGTAGCTAAATTGGATCATATTTGTAGACCGTAACAAAATAGCCAGACAGGGTCAAATATTTAAGTTGTAGTACCATAATGGCATCAGTAAACAGATTTCTTTTAAGAAAGGCTAAAAAATTATTATCTGAATTTTTAGAAATCTTTGGTCTGGTACAATATCACCTGAAACATTTTTTTTATTCAGCATTAACAACAGAGATTCATGATCGCTTCCTGATAGTAACTTATAGTAACTTATAAAATTATAAGAGACACAAATAGGATAGATAGTCCTTTTTCCCAGGAGAGTAATGTCAAATCATAAAGGGCACAGATTTAAAGAGAAGTTTTGAGGGAAGTTTAAAGGAGATGGTGCAGGGAAGTTTCTTCTTACACAGAAAGAACTAGAACGTGCTGCTAGGGGAAGTGATACACGCAGATAACCACAAGGGCGCTTCAGGCAAGCATGCAAATATGCAGGGACTGGAGAGACCACATACGGGCAGATGGGGTTAGTTTAATTTCAAGGATCAATTTTATTCGCCATATACCTTTACATGCATTAGGAATTTGCTGAGGTGTGTTGGCGCGACATACTACAAAACATAACAACGTTCAACAATTACAACAATAAAGAGTTATATAAAAAATAAACTTAGAAATATAGATATGGAATAAAATGGGCACAAATACATAAATACCATCATGCATTCCAGAAGATGGCGAGGTGCTCGGATGCAGCAGCTTCTATGGGGCCAATCAAAGGTGTTATTGTCTTTTTTCAACTTTCTTTTATAATGGCAAGTCCCTAGTTAAAGTACTGCACATCCACCCCATCGCCGACTAGCTCATTGATGGAGAAATTAAAGGAGCTGGATGGTGTGGATCGTGCTGCTGGCTGCGTCAGAGAGGCTTTGGAGTGGATGCACGAAGGTGGTGTGCAGTCTAACAGCAAGTGATCATCTTAGTCACTACTCTTGTGATCACAAGACCCTGTTGGATGTTGTTAATGTGGAACGCAACAAGCCCGGTTGTCTGGTTTACTGGCGAATGGCAGGGCCCGACAGTGGGGTCTCAGTCAGAGCGAGGGCTAGGACACAAGCCACGATATCACCCATTTGCAGCTGCCCAGGAGAGAAGCGTCAGAGTCGGTACTCTCCACCAGACTGCCAGAGGCGGTATTGCGCGGTGTACACACTGGAGTCAGTGCTGCACTCCCACATTTGCCAGGCAGAAGACAAGATGTATTGTGTTTTACTGCACACTGCTGTAACATTCATGGACTTGGACTATTTTTTGTGTCGCTATATCTTATTGTTGTCTTATATGTGCTATGTGTGCCTTGTGCTGTGTATGACTGTTAGTATTGTGTTTTGCACCTTGGCCCCGTAATAACGCCGTTTCCTTTGGCTATATACATGGGTGCTCGTGTATAGTTGAAAGACAATTAAATTAGAACTTGAACAGCAATGTAAACAACATATAAAAAGTAGTTTTAAAGTGTTTACAGTGCAGTGATTGAGGTAATAGAGGGGTGGGGTTGGCTAACTAGAATGATTGATCAGATTAAATGTCTGGGGGAAGAAACTTTTAAAATGGTGTGAAGTTTCTGTTTTAATAGCCCTATCACACTTTGCAAAACAGAGCTTCTGGAAAATGCAGGTTACTGAGTGGGTGATGTCCACCTCTTTGTCCTGGACACATAATTTGACATCGCATTCAGCACAAACATAGTGAACTGAAGTGTTGCACTGTGCCATGTTGTCCTTAACTGAAATGAGTTGTACTGACTTCCATAGTCACCCCCAAAGAGACAGATTAGTATAATTCATGTGCCTGTGTGTACACAGGATTTCTAAGTAATCCATTTCAAATGAAAAATCAAACACTTTCAGCCTATCCTTAAATGCAAATAACAAAAATAGTTTCAATTTTTTTCACCCTCAAAATTCACAAGTAAGTTCTAAGTTCTCATCCCAAGACTATACAGGAAGTTATAACCATATAGTGATAATTGGAACCACTAACCTCTTCCACAGTGAGAGGCATGCAGATCCTGTATTCTTTCAGTAACATAGTGGTGTGTCAGTCTGGGAGGAATAGAAAGTTGTTGAAGGCACTCTTAGAGGATCACTTCTGAAACCACTGCTGCTTAACTGATGTCATGCATTTAGTCCCGTCAACCACTTGATGGGTTTTAAAAAAATCAGCCGTGCTGGGTCTACAGTCACGCGGCGGCGAAATGCTGCAGCAAACCTCAACCCCGTGGGACGCGGGGTTTAAAAGTTCAGCTTTTTGTTATTCTGCAGAAAGAGGGAAAAGAAGAACACAAGCCGATTTAAAATAGGTAACTGACCTCACAAAAAAAGTGTATTTAAAGTAAAACTAGAGAAAATGGCAACGCTATATTGTAATGCAACTGCTGAAGTAAACAAACCAAGTCGGCAGTAAGGGTTAGATAAATCATCTTTTGGTAAAGGTCAGGAATCAGTTCTTGAGAGTGACACAATGACGCAACAACAGCGAAGCTTTGAAGCGGTAAACACTCCTGCTCTAAACGTCTATAGCAAAGTTACCAGCCCAACACTTTCCCGCAGGCCAGACACTTAAATGATCTCCAGAGCGCTCAATGGATTACACATTTTACTGAAGCAAATGTGTGAAATATTAGCGGTCGATATTTTGGAAAATGCAACATAGATGTAGCCGCCCTGGGGATGAACTAAAAGGTTTGCTCTTTCCTCACTCAGATCAATCTTTTCAATTCAATTCAAAACTCTCCGAAAAAGTCATCTAAAGCACACGCGCACACAAATGCTGGAGGAACTCAGCAGGTCCGGCAGCATGTGTGAGAAGGAATAAACAGTCGACATTTCGAGCCGAGACCCTTCATCGGGACTCGTCAGCACAGAATCCCATGTTTTTTTTTAAATCCCGAGGAATAAAAAAGAGAAATATTTTAATAAAAGATTATTTTAATCACTAGTTTTTTTTGCTGTTTTGATCTGTGGACAGTCTCATCATAAATAGGAATAAAATGGTTCAGTTGGAACAATTTTATTTCCAACAATACTGAGTTTACTTAAGTACCTGTTTTATTTTCCATTCCGTCATTTAACATCGACATATCAAGTTTTATTTTCTGTGTACAAACGTGTACAGGAATTTAAGTGTGACGAGTGTCAGAAGTCCATGTCAAACGTGTTTAATGATGATCGGCCACCCCCCCCCCCCACCCCCTACTTCGTCTCCACACCCTCTACTCCCGTTTGTACTTGAGCGAGTTTGTATTTGAGAGTTTACCGAAATGAGTACCAGTTTGAATAGTTCTCTACTTTCAATGACTCCCGCTGCCAGCTGCCCTGAACTTTCCCGCCTCTCCCGACACCAGCATCGCAGTGGAAGGCATTGCGCCCTCGAGCACTCACACCGGCGCCCCCCGTGAACCCGACCCGACCCGCCCGCACGGCAGCTCCTTTCCCGCACTCCGCACCAAGGTGCAATTCTGTCAGCGCCCACTCTGCCGCTCGGCAAACATCAGCAACACCGTGAAAGGTGAAACGTTTAAGGGTAAACTTGTTCACTCAGAGGGTGGTGAGCGTGTGGAACGAGCTGCCAGCGGAAGCGGTGGATGCGGGTCCGATTTCAACGCAAGAGAAAATTGGGTAGGTACATGGATGGCAGGGGTCCGGGTGCAGGTGGGTGGACCTAGGCAGAATAATAGTTAGGGAGTGATTAGATGGGCTGAATGGCCTGTTTCTCCGCTGTATGACTCAACCGTACTCCCTTCGAACCTTGTGCCCACTGGAACCAAACTCACAGGAGCGGTGGAGGGGGAAGGGAGCGTCGTTTCAACCTAGCCGGCGGCCCAAACCAGTGTTTACGTCTCGACACGAAAACTCTCCTCTTTATTTAAACCCTAATCCCGCTCGCTGCTGAAAGTATCAATGTCTCGCCACGTTTATTCATGAATGGTCAGGATTAAATCTAGTCAATGCACTCATTCAATAGTTTGTTCAACAATTAAATCTAAAGTTTTACCGTCACATTTAGAATCATTTGTAGCTGTTTAATATTTGCTGTCAAATATTTATGTACTAAGATTTACAACAGCATTTCTGCAGTTCTAAATTTTACAACAGAAAAAAAAACAAAAAATCGTGATTTATTCGGGTTTTTAAGTCCCATTCAATGGAGAATACAACAATGCTCTCTTTATCAAAAAAAAACATGACTTTAAAACATGCTAAATTGTATAATGTCTCACTACACACTCTGGGATAGCCTCTCACGTTTTATGAAGGAAAGAATTTCACTGCTTAGTACCCAGTTTACATCACTGCACACTGAGTTCTGTCAGCGACCAACGCTAGCAACTCCCTTCCTTAACCACTCAACTTGCCAACACAAAAATTCCCGAGTACCAAAAAAAAACAAATCAGTGGAATTTTTCAGTGAATAGTCGACCTGTTCTTAGAAAAGGTCATTGACCTGAATTGATAAAACTGTTCCTCTTGCCATAGAAGCTAACGAATCTGCTGAATGTTTGCAGCATTTTCCCTTCCTCAGTTAATATATATCTTACAATGGTGCAGTTTTACCTCAGAGAAGCAATCAGAAGCATTTACTAGGCATTGACATTCTAAAATAAATTACACACACAATTATCTTCAGTCAAAGTAAATTTATTATCAAAGTACCTATATGTCACCACATGCTACCTTGAGATTTATTTTCTTTCAGGCATTTACAGTAAAATAACAGAATTTATGAACAATTACACTTAAACATGAAAGGCTTCTATTGAGTGGATGTGGAGGGGATGTTTCCTACAGTGGGAGATTCTGGGACCAGAGGGCACAGCCTCAGAATACAAGGATGTCTCTATAGGATAGAGATAAGGAATTTTTTTTAGCCAAATGGTGGTGAATCTGTGGAATTCATTTCCACAGACAAATGTGTAGGCCAAGTCATTGGATAAATTTAAAGTGGAGGTTCATAGGTTTGACCCGGATCTGGGCCGTACCCTCCAAATATCCGGACCTGCCTCTCGGTTTATTTCCACTACCTTACTTTCCATTTTATATTTACGATTTGTAATTTAAATTTTTAATATTTACTATCGATTTGTACTTCAGGGAGCGGGAAGCGCAGAATCAAATATCCCTGTGATGATTGTACATTTTAGTATCAATTGTTTGGCGACAATAAGGTATAAAGTAGTCATGGCATCAAAGGTTATGGGGAGAAGGCAGGAGAATGGGGCTTAAAGTGAAAATAGATCAGCCATGATGAAACAGCTAGGCACATTCGATGGGCCAAATGGCCTGATCCTGTTCCAATGTCTTATGGTCTAAAGAAAGTCTGGCATTGGAGGCACAGGAGAGTGCAGATGCTGGATTCTGGAGCTACCAAGAAAAACTGCTGGGTGAACTCAGCAGTCCAAGCAACATCTGTGGTGGCAAACAGATGGTGACCATTTCAGTTCAAGAGCCTACTTTTATGTATTCTTTGTCCGAGTATCATAAACATGAGGCAACTTAAATACTGTGCAGGGTTAACTGCAAGATGGAGGTTTTCTCCCCGCTTAAGCTATCTCTGTCTGGAAATACTTAACTCCACTGCAGTTCTGTGGGCTCCGATGTGGCCAATCTGGGATGCATAATCTCCGCTATAAATGGAACAGGAGGTGTGAGGTGGGACGGATGGCTGAACGTGGCTGCTCCTTCTATTGTGTACAGTTGGCTTCTGACGGAAGAGCTCCAAGTTCTCAGTCTCATCCTGAATGCTCCTTCTCCATTTTGGATGATCATGAACTAGGGAATCCTGTGAGGTCGGGGTGGGGGGGGGGGGCACTCACATCCATGAATGCTTTCCTCTGGCCAACTGTTAATCTCTTACCACAAATCTGCATACAACAGAATGGCCGCTTCAGCAGAACGGTGTTGGGCATATGGAGGATGTGACCTGCCCGTTGCCGCCAAATTAAATCGGGACGGCCTCAAGGCGGGAGATGCTGACTTGGGAGAGGTTGTTTACTTTGAGTCACTTATTCTGCCAGTAAACTTGGATCATTTAGAGAAACAACATTAGTGTATAAATGTGCAGATGCATCCGAGACACACATTAAATGTGGATAGAGATTTCATCCGTTCGAATAGCTTACGTGTAACATTACATGAACGTGCAGACATAACAGTTAAAAGGACAACTTAGGAACTTCATGCGTTTATAAAAAGCAGGGATGACATAAATTATCGTTATTTATGAAGTAACTAAGAGCATATAAAATTATGCATGCGTCTATGGAGATGTATATTTTGACAACCTGGGTATTGCGCACGCCGTGCTCACACACACACACGTTTATATAAAACAATGGCATAGATTATCGATATTTATAAAATAACTATTAGCACGTAATAGTGTGCATGGGTCTATGGAGATGTATACATAGACAACTTAGGTATCACACACACGTTTATATAAAAACATATGACATAAATGATCGATATTTATGAAATACAAGCATGTAATAGTTTGCATGTGTCTGTGGAGATGTGTGCATGTGCCTGCTGTCATCCCTGTATCACTTAAGCTGCTGGAGTTGCCTCGGTTGTACGATCTCAGACACAATGCTTTGCATCTTCAGTTAACAGCCATACAACGTACCTAAGGACTGCCTAGCTCATACAGAAAACCCCCACGCGATATCCACAAAAAAGAGCTTTAAGAGCGTAGTAACTACACGCACAGCAAAGTCACGGTCACATTGTTCAATAATGCGCTTTGAAAAGATAAACTAAAACGGCCTGAAATAATTAAATACAATATCCAAATACTGCCCACGCTGCGAACAAAGCACGAGTGAACCGCAGATAATTTACCAGAAAGTGCGTCCTTCGGATAAAACTGCAGCATTGGGAAACTTCACCCTCGCTCTCCTGCCTCTCTCGGAGTCTCTCGCTAGTGTGCGGCGAATAGAAGTCTCGGGGAACCGACACACGGATCGAAGAATTAAATATACCAAAAAAGAGAGAAAGAACTAAAGTGATGCTTTTAGTTTGCACACTCAAAGATGCATGCTCAGGCTCGGCAAATGTTGCCCTTCCGGCAGTGCGGAAACTTTCTCACTGGGTTAGACAGGCCATCAGCTTGCATTCTTTACGATTCACTCCGTGTTCTGAGCCTCAATCCCCGAGCTGTGTTGAGAGTGGCCGCACCGTTGCGTCCTCCAGCTCCGTTCAACTCTCCATGGTTGAACAGCGTTGCTCTTGACTCTTTAACTCTTCCCCTGCCTTTATATCTATTGATTTCTCTTTCTCTTTCTCTCTCTCTCTCTCTGTCGCTCTCGCTCTCCCTTCAGCAACGTGACTGAAACCCCCAACTTCTCGACGATTCCTTTTCCTCCACTCTCAGGACCCGTTGTGGGATGTCGAGAAAGAGCCTGCTGGCAAAGCAAGGGGTAATAAAAAAGGAAAAAAACCCTTCAGAGGTTTAACAATGCGGTCCCCGGGACTGGGGTGTAGCATTTTGCTCTTAAGGATGCACACTCCTACCTCCTACAGGAAATATTCTGCAATTGCAAATTCCGGGTGACCCAAACCTGCAAAATCAATGTGCCTCAAACTGAAACCCCGCTCCTGGGACACACCGAGGGTCTATTTGCATAGTTTGCTCTTAAAGAAATTAAAATTAGGGTACAATCCAATTAACTAGGCCGGTTTTGCATTGGAGGTTTGCATATTCAAATATGCCAAGTATGTAGAACGCTCACTGTGAAAAAAGTCTTTTAAAGACGATAAACAAAATGCTTGAGGGAGAAAAAAGTTTGGACAGCATCTGCCGAGCAAAAAAAAACAGTTAAATGTTGAGGTTGATAAACCTTTTAATTCAGGTCTGTTGAAGAATCTCAGCCTAAAATGTCGGCTCTTTATTCTACTCCATAGATGCTGCCTGACCTGCTGCCACTCTATTTATGTTCAAATTCAGTATAAGAGATATTATATTTCTGCTGAAAGGTTATTGGTCTGACAAGTTAGGTCCGTTTCTCTTTCCACAGATGCTGCCTGATGTGACGAATAATTCCAGTATTTGCACTTGTTTTTAAATCTTGCAGTTTTCTGGCCAGTCTAGCAAATTAGCTGTGGTAAACCATGTATATATGTTGTAACTCGGTTACCTGTCTGGACACACCCCTCTGCTGACTGTCCCTGTGGCTTCTCCCACAGAGTCCTGTATAAAGGTGTTTGCCTTGCCCCTCCCCCTCAGTCCGGGGGCAGACACTCACTGTGGAGGTGGTATTGTACAGCGAATAAAAGCCTTTCAGTATTTTACCAAACCTCAGTCTTTTGGAGTAATTGAAGGTGCTTCATTCGCATTCCCCCCCCCCCATGTTCTTTTTATCAGAAACCCAACAAAATCAAATAAAAGATTGAAAAGATAAAATGAAATGGATGATGCAAGCCTGGGATCTTAAAGGAAAGAAAACTGCAGATGCTGGAAATATGAGATGAAAACAAAAAGAAATAATGGAAACACTCAGCTGGTCAGTCAGCATCTGTGGAATGAGAAACAGAGTCAGCATTTCAGGTTGGAGACCTTTTGTCATAAACACCCAAAACATTATCTCTCTGTTTCTTTTTTATCTATTCTAAGTAGATATATTTCTATTTTTATATCTATTGCTAGTAGATATATTTCAACCATTTGTTTTAATCTTTTCAATCTGTTTTTTTTTGTTTAGGGTGCTTTCTTAAAAATATTTAATGGGTACTGGCCCCTGTAGTATCCAGGACATCTTCAAGGAGTGGTGCCTTAGGAAGGCGGTGTCCATCGTTAGAGATCCCCATCACCCAGGACATGCCCTCTTCGTACTGTCACCATCAGGTAGGAGGTACAGAAGCCCGAAGGCACACACTCAGTGATTCAGGAACAGCTTCTTCCCCTCTGCCATCCGATTCCTAAATAGACATTAAACCCATGAACATTACCTCACTATTTTTTATTTCTGTTACTTTGTATTACCTATTTCAACTTAACTATTTAATAGACATATATGTACACTTAATGTAACTCAGTTTTTTTCTCTATATTTATTATGTATTGTACTGCTACCGTAAAATTAACAAATTTCATGACCTATGCCAGTGGTATTAGATCTGATTCTGATTCAGATTCTGAAAAAAAACATGCCATATCTGCAGGAGAGTAAACAGAGTTAATGCTTCAAGTACTTGTGTCAAAGGGTTTCCAACATGAAATGCTGTCTCCGTTTCTCTTTCCATAGATCCTGCCTGACCAGCTAAGTGTTTCCCAGCAATTTCTGTGGGTTTATAAGTGTAGTGGTTTAAAGAAGAGAAATTGGCGATATACTAACTACAGTAGTACATTGTAGTTAGTACATAACAAGTACACACACTTTGAAGAAGAGATGGCAAGTTGCATTTGAATATTTTTGTTAAAGTTTTACTTTTCAATGATTTAAAATGGGCCAATATACTGTGCTATAAATAATTTCTTGCAATTAACCATTCCTCTGGATCTGGAGGCTTATACTACTGATAACACAGTTTCCCTATTTATTGCATCAAAACCCCTCCAGAACATAGAACTGTGCAATACAGTACAGGCCTTTCAGCCCACAGTGTTGCACTGACCTTATCCATGATCAATCTAATCTTTCTGTCTTATGCAGACCGTGACCCTCCAATTCTCATACACCCACATGCCTATCGAAGAATTTCTTAAACGTCCCTAATGTATCAGCCTCTACCACCACTCCTGGCAGTGAGTTTCAGGCACCCACCACTCTCTGTGTAAAAATTAACTCTGTCACCTCAATTAAATTTCTCTCCATTCACCTTAAATGGATGTCCCGTCGCATTGCCCCCCATGGGCACCCTAGGATTAAGGCACTGGCTGACTACTCTGTCTATGCCTCTCATAATCTTATACACCTCCATCAAGTGCCATTCATCCTCCTTCATTTCAAAGTGTAAAGCACTAGCTCGCTCTAACTTTCCTCATTGGTCATGTTCTCCAATTCAGGCAGCATCCTGATAAATCTCCTCTGCACCCTCCCCACAGCTTCCACATCCATATAACGAGGTTCCAGAAATGAGCACAATACTCCTAGTGTGGTCAAACCAGAGTTTTATAGAGCTCCGACATAACTTCTCTGTGCTTGAGTTCAATCCCTTGACTAATGAAAGACAACGCGCCACTGACCTTGTTAGTCACCCTATCAACTTGTGCTCCATAGGTGATGTCTAACCTTCTGAGTTTCTCCAGCATTTTCGTGTGTTGCACTAGCAACTTGCATGGCAACTTTGAGATATCTGTGGAATTGAACCCCAAGATACTTCTGTTCCTCAACACTGCTAAGAATCCTATCATTATCCTACTCCTCCACCTTGAAGTTTGATCTTTCAAGGTTGAACGCCACCTGCCATTTTTCTGCCCATCTCTGCATCCTGTCAATGTCCCACTGTAATCTATGACAACCTTCTACACTGTCCACAGCTCCACCAACCTTCATGTCATCTGCAAACTTGCTAACCCACCCTTCAACTTCCTCATCCAAATCATTTATAAAAATCAAAAAGAATAGGCAATCCAGAACAGATACCTGTGGAATGCCACTGGTCAATGACCTCCAGGCAGGATATGTTTCATCTGCTGCCACCCTCTACCTTCTGTGGGCAAGCCAATTCTGAATCCACGCTACCAAGTTTCCATGGATCTCTTGCCTTTGAATATTTCTTTCAACTCTCTCTTAAGCTTTCACACTTTAAGAATACTCCCGATTCTCAATCCCATTCTTCTATGTGATGACAGAAATATTGAGGTAAATCTCCTCCATGTCTTCTCTCAGGCCATATCATCATTCCTCAAGATGACTATAATAACCAAGCTGGACACCATCTGGAGTTTCATGAACGTTTAACATTGTTTCCTTGCTGATATAGAGTCATAATCATAGAGTAGTACAGTGCAGAAGTAGGTCCTTTGACTTATCAACACACGCAAGATACTGGAGGAACTCAGCAGGCCAGGCCGCATCCATGGAAAAGAGTTAAACATTTCAGGCCACGGCCCTTCATCAGGACTGGAGAAAAGAGATGGGAAGTCAGAGAAAGAAGATAGGGGGATGGGAGGAAGAAATACAAGTTAGTAGGTGATAGGTGAAACCAGGAGAGGGGGAAGGGTGAAGTAAAGAGCTAGGAAATTGACTGGTGAAAGAGATAAAGGGCTGGAGAAGGGAGAATCTGATATAAGAGGACAGAAGGCAATGGAAGAAAGGGAAGGGGGAAGAGCACCAGAGGGAGGTGATGGACTGGTAAGGAGATAAGATGGGAGAGGGAAATGGGAATGGGGAATGGTGAAGAAGAGGGGAGGCCATTACCAGAAGTTCAAGAAATCAATGTTCATACCATGGGGTTGGAGGCTACCCAGATGGAATATAAGGTGTTGTTCCTCTAGCCTAAGTGTGGCCTCATCATGACAGTAGAGGAGACCATGGACTGAGATTTCGGAATGAGAATGGGAAGTAGAATTAAAAGGTGGCACTGCGAGCTCCAGCTTTTTCAGGCGAATGGAGTCTAGCTGTTTGGTGACACATCTCTCAAACTATGTTGGTTCTCATCAATATACAGGAGGCCACACCAGGAGCACTGGATACAGTAGATAACTCCAGCAGACTCACAGGTGAAATGTCGCCTCACCTGGAAGGACTGTTTGTGGCTCTGAATGGTAGTGAGGGAGGAGGTGTAGGGGCAGGTGTAGCACTTGTTCCATTTGCAAGGGTAAGTGCCAGGAGGGAGATCAGTGGGGAGGGACGAATGGACAAGGGAGTCACGTAGGGAGTGATCCCTGCAGAAAGCAGAAGGTGCAGGGTGGGGGTGATAATGTGCTTGGTGGTGGGAACCTGCTAGAGATGGTAGAAGTTACAGAGAATTATGTGCTGGGCGCAGAAGCTGGTGGGGTGGTAAGTGAGGACAAGCAGAAGGGTGGCAGGAGGATGGGGTGAGGGTAGACGTGTGTGAAGTGGAAGAGATGTGGTTGAGGGCAGGGTTGATGGCGGAGGAAGGAGAAGAAGGAGGATATCTCTTTATTTCAGAAATGAAAACCCTCATCCTGAGAGTAGGTGTGGTGGAAACAAAGGAATTGGGGGGGGGGGTGGCATTTTTGCGACTATCAGCCCCTCCCCCTTGGGCCCACGTATTGTGCCAACCTTTTAACCTACCCTTCAGATCAATCTAGCCCTCCTTCTGACAGAGCCCTCCACTTTTCTATCATCCATGTGCCTATCTAGGAGTTTTTTAAATGCCCCTAATGTATCTGCCTCTACCACCACCCATGGCAGGGTATTACACACGCTCACCATTCTCTGACACCCCCCTTATACCTTCCTCCAATCGTCTTAAAATGATACCCTCTGGTATTAGTCATTTCCACCCTGGGAAAACGTCTCTGGTTGTCCACTTGATCTATATCTTTCATCATCTAGTACATTTCTAGCAAGACATGTCTCATTCTCCTTTCGTCATCCAAATACCTTTTGACATCCAGAGTTTCCTCATCTTGCCGTTTTTTTGCCTGTAGTTATAATCCGAAGGTCCCTTGTGCTTTTTGAGCAAACTATGCAATTCATTCTGCTGCTTTCAAAAGCTTATTTCCCTTTGAAAGCCAAAAGATGCTCCTGAATAATGTATTGTTGGTCAACAATAGGGACTGT
Source organism: Mobula birostris (assembly GCF_030028105.1). Taxonomy (NCBI): domain Eukaryota; kingdom Metazoa; phylum Chordata; class Chondrichthyes; order Myliobatiformes; family Myliobatidae; genus Mobula; species Mobula birostris. The sequence goes on along the minus strand of NC_092378.1, from coordinate 140,459,232 downwards.
GGGCCATCCATTCCACAAATGCTGACAGGTGGAAATTGCTTTGCACATGTCTCAGAAGTCTTCAGAGCAGGAAGAATCAAATTTATCATCTGCCATTCGTTTGACCTCATCCAACATTGCTCACACTTTTGGTGAGTATTGCAAAGGACCATGACCCAAAGCAGCAGTCTCTGATGAGGCACAGTGCTATCAAAATGGCAAAATCAGATCAAAGGTCAAAATCATTAATTTTGACTCGGGTATGTTGTTCCTCGTCCTAAACTTGAAATTAAACATTGCAAATACTTTGCAGAGCCCAAAAAATGGCAAAGTCAACATGACATAAGCACATATTATAGAGTCAGTGTATATGAATTACAGTCCTTGGAAAGCAATTATTTTTATATCTTTACAGCCCCAATTGAGTTGCGACTTCAAGGGTGGAAACCATTGGATAAAGCCCAGCCAATCTACACAACTAATCAGCCAGTGGTGTAGTGCCATTAGCGCTGGACTTCAAGGCGAATGGTCCGAGGTTCAAATCCGGCTAGTTCCTTACACACTTCCCATCGGTGCTGGGTTGAGCATTGAGCTAGCCAGTCGGCCTCATAAAATGCAGACACAATTCTAAAAAGGTGGCAGGGTTGCTGCCCGAGGCATGGGGATGAACACAAATCTGTACAATTATTTGTCCAGCCTCTGGGCTGACCTTGTTGCTCATAATTGTGGTATTGATAGTCCCAAATGACTGACAAAAATCTTTTGGGCCTAAGAGACCAATTAATTTTCTATTTCCACAAGCACAGTATCTTGTGGGCAGCCCAGCAGTATAGCGATTAGCACAATTGGTAAGACTGAGGTTCAATTCCCGCCACTGTCTATAACGAGTTTGCACATTCTCCCCTTGACTGTGAGAGTTTCCTCCAGTAGCTCCAGTTTCCCACCCCCTCCAACATTCCAAGGATGTCAGGATGTTGATTGAGTTGTAGGCATACTTTGTTGGGGCCAGAAATGTGACACAAACAATGCATTTCAGTATATGTTTTAATGTTTCGATGTACTGGTGACAAATAAAAATAATCTTTATCTTTATCACATTTTGCTATTTTAGAACATTAAACATTAGCCTTGGATCCTTTTCAGAAGTATACTCTGCACAATAACAAGAGCCCGCTTGTAAAATCAGGAAGATTCATCTTCTACTTAAAAATTTCATAAACTTGCATTCAGTTGACTTGTGTCTGTATCAGACAAAGAGTCTATTAAGAAAGCTCTACAGCATTGCAATATACTTCCAACTCCAAAAGTATCATATTTTAGGAAACTGTAAATGAATATTTGGCTTGGAGTTAGTGTTGCAATACTTGGGAAGTATAGGCAATCTTGAACCTATAGTTCCCAAAGCTCTTTTCCAATGGAATTTTCCTGTTTATAGATCATTTAATCAAGAACTCCAGTCTTGTTTTATGAGACTGCTGGGGTGACTAAAAGTTAATTATTTTTGGTTCATTTAAATCTGTTAAATTTTAAAATCATTGATAAAACATTGGCAAGAAATAGTGTTTCTCTTAGGCAATGATCTGTTATAAAACCTAGCCTGATTTACAGTGAAGTAGAAAGCACAGCCAAAATGGAAATAGTTAGGAGCTTGAAAAGGAGGAATAAATTAGACAGCATGGAAAGAACAGGGTAGAATGACCAATTGGATACAACAGCTAATATCACCAAAACAGAATGGCCCTGTTTCAGTGATGTTTTACTGATTGGTGAGATTCTTACGTTCTTTAGACCCTTTCTCTTCAACTTTCTTCCCATGTAAGCTAGGTCTCCAGGCACAGTCTTTAACCAGGAAGATAAGAAACCAAAGCTTGACCCATCTGGTGTCCTGATGAAAGGTCTTAGCCTGAAACATCAACTGCTGTCACTTTTCCATAGATGCTGCCTGGCCTGCTGAGTTCCTCCAGCCTTTTATGTGTGTTGCCTCCCTTTTGATGGTAACTGACACTGCCTCCTCCCAGAACTGCTTTGAGAACAGGTTATGCCATTTCTCCAGAATGACATTGTCAAAGCTGTCAACTCAATTGAAAGACCCTGACATCCATAAACATTCTAAACCCAATAAGCATGAATAATATTGAAAAGTTTTGAATTCTTTAACAAGTTACAAAAATGATCACCAAGTGTAAACACCTGGAAACAATTCAAAACTACCAATCACAATTGAATCAAGGAAATGAAATTACCCCACTAGAACTTCCAGGCTATTCATGTAGCCACGCAGAATAATCAGCTTTTAAGTGAATCACACAGATCATACTCTCGTTGTTGCCCTAGAGGTGTTCTTGGAAGCTTCCGGTGTGCAAAATAACTAGAGAGCTCTCTGTATTAAATCAGAGATACCCTTGTCTTGGAAGGGATTTCACATATCACGACGGATTCTGTTACAGAGTCTGGGTGCGCTCGCAAGGGGTCAGCAATGAGGCTCGTGAGAATGCACATTGCAGCCAATTAGGGTTTCTTGGAGGTTGTATTTAACTCTCTTCCTTTCGCTTCAGTCTTGTCGAGTCTTGACCAAGGCACAGTGGTGGCAACGCTCCCTGCTTACCTTAGTCCATGTTCTGGGAAAGAAGGCAACAATTTAGATTGACGCTGCAAATAAACGTGATTAATTTGGTATTAAGTTACTGTTTCCTCGCTGCAGTGACAGCATTACATTTTGGTTTGTGAGTTTTCGTTAGCCAGCTTATTGGCCCAGCATTTATTATTTTCCTTTTGTTCTGTGCAGTTGTTATTAAAATTCATTCCACTTCTGTGTCTCTCCCTCTGCACTTGCGTCATCACTGAACACCATGCTAACAATACCCGACAATCAAAATGGACCCAGCGGAGAGAGAACAGTTGACCTCAGCCCTGAATTTTGTTGGTCAAGTAGGAGAGAAATTGAAGTCAATGGAGACCAGGTTGACAGAAGTGGCTTACATAGTGCGGCAGCTACTCTCACAGTGGCAAGCTCGGCCCAAACCAAAGTTGGTTGATCAGATGGAGGAGAAGTTAAAGTCAGTGGAGGCTGGGTCGGCTGAAGTGGCTCATGCAGTGCGGCAACTCCTCTCAGAGAAGCAAGCCCAATCCAAGCAAAAAGGAAAGGTCCAACTTTGGTTTAGCAACTCACCACAGACAGCCAGAATCAAGTTACAGCCATTACTGCTCTCACTGATACGGTTCAGCAGCTGTCATCAGGCAGCCAGAATCAGGTGGTAGCTATTACTTCTCTCACTGCTGCTATTCAGCAGCCTTCCACCAGGACAGTCCCACTCCCGGCATCAGTACCTCCCAGGTCAGCCTCTATAGCAATCTCATCAGCCTCAGCCACGGATACACCAATTCCCTTGGGAGCTTCTGGACCTTAACTGAGCTTTCCTCCAGTAACCCTAACTGCTGCAGGAATTTTATCACCCATTGTGAGCCGACTTTCCAAACCCAGCCAGATTGATGTGGTGATGATGCACGTAAACCGGCTTACATGGTGAACCTCTCAGGTAGACCTCCCCCCTCCCCCGCTCAGCCTGTTCAATGTTCTACGGGAACAAGGTTCTTCCGCAGCCTATTCTGTTCAGAAGTTTGTAGTCGAGTTCAACAGACTGTTTGATCTTCCAGTATGTGGTCAGGAGGCTGCCCACCGACTCCTGGACCTGCGCCAATGGAAAGGGTCAATGAGGGACTACGCAGTAAAGTTCCGCACTCTTGCAGTTGAGAGGGGATGGAACGGGAGATCCCACATCAACTGCTTTCCGGCGTGGGCCAAGCACAGGGGTCCGGAATGAGATCACGGTGCATGATGAACAGGTCAGCCTGGATGACCTGACAAATCTGGCCATTTGAATAGACAACCAGAGAACTGTGTGGCCTAGAGAGAGAGAGAATACCCTGAGCCTCCGATCACCACCTGTCTTCACCCTTTCTCTCGTCACCCAGTACACAGGCCACGGAGTAGCCCATGCAGATGCACCTATCTCAGGAGGAATGAGGTCAGTGCAGAAGAACAGCTTGCTGCCTCTACTGTGGCTCTCCAGGACACCTCTGGGCATCATGTCTCAAGTACCCAATAAAAGAACATACCCGTCAGCAAGAAGCAGACATCTGGTGGGTTGATTCTCCCTGCAAGCAACTTCCCCTAATCAAGTAATGCTCCCAACTACTATGTTGTGGGGGTCCCAGACCCATGAACTTCAGGCATTTATTAACTCCAGGACAGCCAGAAACCTCGTGCATATCTCTGGTTCAAAGATGGAGAGCTCCGACTCAGTAATTGAGAGGGAATATCGATGTCAAGGCTCTGGATGGATAGCCTCTGAGCATTAGCAGGATCTACCTTTCCACACACTACCCCTCCAATTTATGCTAGGAGGCAACCATAGGGAATAGCTCTCCTTCTGTCTTGTTGATTCACCTGAACTACCATTGGTGCTTGGCCTTCCCTGGTTATCTCAACACAGCCCACAGACTGATTGGTCCTTACAGGCACTCCGAGCATGGGGAACAGCATGCCCGTCTACCTGCCTGAGTCTAGCTCAAGCCTCTGTCCCCTTATATATCCCCTTGTATGCCAACTGCTGGAGTGGAATGTTCCAGTTGAATATGCTGACCTTCCTGAGGTCTTCTGTAATAAGAAGGCAACTTCCCTGCCTCCGCATTGACCATATCCCTGTGCCATTGACCTCTTATCCGGTACTCGTCTTCCCTGGGGCTGGCTTTTTGTCCTCTTATCCTGAAATGGTGGCTTTGGAAGAACACATCAAGGAAGCATTATCCATCCATCAACCTTGCCTGCAGGAGCGAGCTTCTTTTTAGTGAGCAAGAAATAAGTTCCTTCTCTGCATTGATTATCAGCTGCTCAGTAATATCACGGTGAAGAACCGCTACCCTCTACCCCTGCTGGCCTCTGCATTTGAACATCTCCAGGGAGTAACCATATTCCCCAAGATAGATCTGTGCAATGCTTACAACCCGGTTCACATCCAAGAAGGGGATGAGTGGAAGACAGCCTTCAACACCTCCACTGGCCACTATGAGTACCTCATGATGCCATTTGGTCTGGCCAATGCCTCTGCTGTGTTTCAGACCCTGGTCAACAATGGGCTCTGGGACAGGTTGAATCATTTTTTTTTTGTGTATTTGGATGACATTCTTATCTATTCCCACTCTCGGCAGGAATGCGTCTAGCATGTCCAGAGAGTTCTCAGATGGCTCCTCGAGAATAACCTTTATGCCAACCCGGAGAAGTGTGAGTTCCACAAAGAGCAGGTGTCATTCTTGGGCTACATCGTCTCCCTTTCCGTTGTTCAAACGGGCCCATGTAAAGTTCGGAGTGGGTCAAACCGGTTAGACACTTCATGGGGTTGGCAAACTTTTATCACCACATCATCAGTTCCATAGCGGCTGCCATAAGTGCACTAACCCACAGGACTCCTGTGGACAAGAGAAGCAGACCAAGCATTCTCAGGGTTAAACTCATGCTTCATCACTGCCCCAGTGTTGCACCATCCAAACCCATCTCATCCATTCATCATCAGATGTATCAGATGTTGGCATTGGAGCTGTTCTCTCCCAGTGCCCTTTTGTAGGTAATCGACTGCACCCTGTGCTTTTCTTTCCCATCACGTGACTCATCCTGTAAAGTGTAACTGTTATGTTAGGAACTGAGAACTTCTGGCTGTCAAGGAGGGTTTGGAAACATGGCAATACTGGCTGGAGGGTCAGGGCACCCCTTTCTGGTATGGACAGACCCCAGGAACCTCTGCTACGTCAGTGGTGCTTAAAGAGTCAGTTCTTGTAAAGCCTGTTTGGCTCTCTTCTTCATCCGGTTGAAATTCACCCTCACCTACCATCCTGACAAGAAGAATAACAAGGCCAGTGCTCTCTCCCAGCAGCTTGACATCTCTGAGGACAACACCAATCCAAAGCTTATCCTCCTTTGTTCGTGTAGAGTTGCTCCAATGATTTGGGGAATAGAAAGAGAGGTGAGGGCTGTCCAACAGTCAGATCCGGGACTAGGTGGGGGACTTCTGAACCAACTGTTTCTCGCTGTCACTGCGCACCCCAGAGTGTTGAAGTGGGGTCACTCTTCCCATCTGGTTGGCTATCTGGGGATTCCGTGGACCCTGGAATTTAGAAAGAGATGATTTGGTGGCCATCTATGTCCCAAGATGTTCACACCTTCATCTCTACCTGCCTTCAAGATGCCTTCATCTCTGCCTGTCCCATTTGTGCATAGTACGGGATGTCACATCCGCTCCCTGCTGATCTGCTCTGACCACCTGTGCTTCACTGCCCCTGGTCCCTCCTCTTGGTGGATCTCATCACTTGTCTGACTCTGTCAGATGGGATCGCTATCATTCTGGCAGTTATGGACTGGTTTTCCAAAGCAACCCAGTTCTTGCTCTCCCCAAACTCCCACCAGCTTGCGAAACTGGCACCCTAATGGTTCCGCATGTGTTCAGGCTGCACAGCTTCCCTCAGGACATGGTGCCTGATTGAGGACCACAGTTCAGCACCCATTTTTGGAAGGCCATCTGTTCTCTTTTGGGAGCCACAGCCAGCCTCTCATCAGGGTTCCACCCCTAATCTAATGGCCAGACTGAGAGAGTGAATCAGGAGCTGGAGACAGACAACCCTCCACTACTTTGTCTCTTCCCACCCCACGACCTGGAGCTCCCAACTTGACTGGGCGGAGGTTGCCCACAGTAACCTCCAGTTGTCGTCCACTGGCATGTCTCCCTTTGAATGCCTGAAGGGATTTCAGCCACCGCTCTTCCCTGACTGAGAGATTGACGTGGGAGTTGGACCAACAAATCTCAAATGGAGGCAACGCAAAGCTTCTCTGCTGCACAGTCAGAAGCAAAATCCCAAGAAGGCTGATCAGCTCCGCCAACAGGCGAGGCCTCTCAAGCCAGCGAGAAAGGTCTAGCTGATGTCTAGAGATCTTCCTTTGCGAGTAGAGAGCAACAAGTTAGCCCCATGCTACATGGGACCATTCATAGTGGAGAGTATCAACAGAGCCTCCTATAGACTGCACTCACCTTCATCTACGAAGGTTCAACCAGTGTTGCATGTATCCCAGTTCAAGCCAGTGACTTCTTCCCCCTTTGCTCCTGTCATCCCTCTACCCTTCCTTCCCACTTGGATGGGTCTCTGATCCATTCTGTGCGGCACCTCCTGTCATAACGCTGGGTGTGTGGGAGTGTCCAGTACCTCATGGATTGGGAGGGTTTATGACCAGAGGAACATTCTTAGATTCCAGCTCATGACATCCTGGACAAGTCCCTCATCCGGGATTTCCAACCTGCGCAAGTCTCTGGCATCTTGAGAGCTGCACCTAGGGCTAGGGGCTCTGCCACGGAGTCTGGGTGCCCTTGCAGGCGGGCAGCTGAAAAGGGTCGGCAACGACACTAGTGAAAATGTATATTCCAGCCAAATGGGGCTTTTTTGGTGGCTGTATTTAACTCCTTTCCTTTTTGTTTCAGTCTTGTTGAGTCTTCATAAGCAACAGCAACACTGCCTACTTACCTTAGTCCATATTCTGGGAAAGAAGATTTAGATTGACGCTGAAAAGGAGCGATTATTAATTTGGTCAACACACGCAAAATACTGGAGGAATTCAGCAAGCCAGACAGCATCTGTGAAAAGAGTACAGTTGACATTTCAGCCCAAAACATTGACTGTACTCTTTTCCTATATGCTGCCTGGCTTGCTGAGTTCCTCCAGCATTTTATGTGTGCTGCTTGGATTTCCAGCACCTGCAGACTTTTTCTTGTTTGATCTTAAGGCGGTATTAAGTTACGACTTCTGCATCACAGTGACAGTGTTAGATTTTAGTTTGAGAGTTTCAGTTAGTTTATTATTTTCCTTTTGTTCTGCATAGTTCTTGTTAAAATTCAGTGAGTTGTTCAGTCCACTTCTGTGGTTCTCCCTCTGCAGTTGGGCCATCACCGAACACCGTGACACAGAGACTGTGAGAAGTACGATAGTAATTCTCTTACACTGTCCTTCACAGAGCTATCACAATCCTAATAGACTGGTCCAAGTTTAAGTACACAGTGTATAAACACCGTGAGCATTAGCTTTTTGCAACAGCTGCATAGTACATTACAGATGAGGACAAAAATAAGTTAATATAAACTTAAGTTAACATAATGTATACATAACTTATATGGCGAAATAAACATGACAGTACCAGTGCAGGTTGAGAGAGATCAAAAAAGGTCTGAGACAGTGTTAAGGTCTTTCAGGTCAGTTCAAGAACCTGATACTGCGGGGAAGAAAATGTAGTTGATCCTTGAAGTGAAGGTCTTCAGGCTCCTGTACCTGCTGCCTGATGGCAGCACTAAGAAGAGGATGTGGCCCAGATAATGGTGGTCCAGGTGATAGATGCCACCTTCCTGATTCATCGCCTCTTCTGGATCTCCTCAGTGGTGGGGAGAGCAGTGTCTGTGATGGAACTGGCCAAATTCACTACTTTTGTAGCCTTATCTTCTTCTCTGTAATATGATCCTGTGAGAAGCACCTATGTTCCTGTATAACCTTCCCCAAAAAGCTCTCTGTGTGCATTCTCCTTATCCATATATGGTTGTTGGACATTCACTACATTCCTTTCTTCCAGCTCTGTACATCCACTCTTCTATCTTCATTATTGACTTTATACCATGATTAACCATGATCAAATGGCAGAGCAGACTTGATGGGCCAAATAGCCTAATTCTGCTCCAATGGCTTATGGCCTTAAATCTGACATACACTAAGTAGCCACTTTATTAGGTCCACCTGTACACCTGCCCGGTTATGCAAATACTGTATCTAATTAGCCAATCACATGTCAGCAATTCAATGCAGACATGGTCAAGGGGTCCAGTTGTTGTTTAGACCAAACATCAGAAAAAAGAAGAAATGTGATCTAAGTGACTTAGATTTTTGGTGCCAGACAGGATGAATTGAGTATCATAGAAAATGCTTCCCTTCTTGGATTTTCACATACCACAATATCAAGTTGACGGACAATGGTACGAGGGGCAAACAAAAGCATGCAGTGAACAGCTGCTCTGGGGCCGAAAATGCTGTCAATGAGAGAGGTCAGAGGAGAATGGTCAGGCTGGTTCAAGCTGACAGGAAGGCAACATTAACTCAGATAATCACACGTTACAATGCTGGTGTGCAGAAGAGCATCTCCGAATGCACAACTCATCAAACCTTGAAGTGTATGTTCTGCAGCAGCAGAAGACCATGAACATACACTCAATAGCCACTTTATTGGTACAGGAGGTATCAAATAAAGTGGCTATTGAGTGTACATTTGGAAAAGGATTCTAAATCTTCTAATTGGTTTTGGTCCCTCTTTTTCCATTTTCCTAATTCATTTCAGATGTTTTCAGTTCCATTTTAGGCATCACTAGTTATTACTCAACCATGGGCTTTGCTATTATCCTGTATGAAAATATTTTGGATTTGATCTGAACTCTCTCCATGAATATTTTTCATTTTTTGAAGTTTCAATTTGCAGCTGTTTTGTTTTTCTCTTCAAATATACAAATCCCTCTGCTTTAAATTAGCCGTACCACCAAACTCAATAAGCGCTTCTGTAAGACTATTATAAAACTATTGAATGGTTCCCCAGTGCATTAAGATGGACCTTTGACCTCACAATCTACCTCGTTGTGACCTTGCACCTTGCTGTCTACCTGCATTGCACTTTCTCTGTAACTGTAACACTATTCTACTCTCTGCTATTGACTTCCCTTGTACTACTCAATGCACTGTTATAACGAATTGATCTGCCTGGACTGCAAGCAAGACAAGCTTTTCACTGTACCTCAGTAATGGAGGAGAAGGTGGCGACATGACGCAGCGTGCGCGGCCACTTCGGTGGTGAAGTCTGTTATTTGTCAAGTAGGGGACCGTGCACAATTCTGATTTGATGGAGACAGACGTGAGAGTACAGAGGAACATCTGGAGAAACTTCTGAAATGCCCGCTTTGCTGCCGCTGTTACTGTGTGGTCCGGAATCTCTGGAGGAGAAGGCCCCGAGTCCTTGGCTTTGCTTGTTTTGGCGGCCAGGACGAGGTCGAAGGCGCTTAGCAGAGGATGGTGCTCAGGGACTGGTCGGAGGCTCGAAGTTTTCGGACGGACGGACTCGGTGTCTGCTGTTGTCGGGTGCTTCCAATGCATCAGCAGTTGTCGGTGCCTGGAGGTTTATGGCAGGGAGTTTCTTCCTTTGCCGCCTGCTATCGGGGACTCGGGAGTCAATCGACTTGGGACCTTGAGACTTTTTTTTATCGTGCCCATGGTCTGTTCTTTATCTAATTATGGTATTGCTTTGCACTGCTGTAACTATATGTTATAATTATGTGGTTCTGTCAGTGTTAGTCTTTGGTTTGTCCTGTTTTTCTGTGACATCACTCTGGAGGAACATTGTACCATTTCTTAATGCATGTATGCATTTCTAAATGACAATAAACGAGGACTGAGTGTTCTCATAATCTAATGGTGACAGCAGATAAACCAATTTACATTCGCTAATACATGGTCTATAACAAAGTTTGTTCAGGGGATTTGTGCACAGCCTGTAAAGGCCAGGATTAAGGGTCCAGATCTAGGGTCTTAACCCGGAATGACAACTGTCCATTTCCTTCCACAGATGCTGCCTGACCCACTGAATCCCTCCAGCATCTTGTGCATCGCTCCAGATCCCAGGATCTGCAGTTGCTTGTTCAAAGTAAAATTTATTATCAGAGTGTATGCACGTCACCATATACAACCATGAGATTCTTTTTTCTACGGGTATACTTAGCCAATCTATTGAACAGTAGCTGTACACAGGATCAACGGACAACAAATTGTGCAAATGCAAATATAAGTAAATAGCAATAAATAATCAGCATTCACTGTCCATTTTATTAGACTCTGCTAGACTGTTTCAGAGGTGAAGAATCGGCCACCATGCCATGGATTTGTAGTCACGTATTTACCAGGCCAGGTGAGCGTAGCAGATTGCCTTCCTCGAAGGAGATTAGAGAACCAGATGAGCTCTCTAGCAACACAGACATTTCACTATCACTTACTAAAGATGTAACCACTCTCCCCTAACCGTTGCCAAACCTTTTGTCAAAGTGGATTTACGTTTAAGCCCAATTTGCCATGACTCATAAAGGCCTCATTGAGACGGAAAAGCAGCACAAGTACATCACTCCACACCTGTCTGAGCTGCTGTCTGCTTGAAGCATCTACAAAGCAACTTTACAGACTGTTTCCTCATAGAAAGTCAGGCAGAGGCTGTGTTTTTTTGCTTTTTGTTCCTTCACAGGATGTGGAAACGCTGGCGGTATCACCATTTACTGAGCCAGGTTTTCCCATGGCAGGATCAAACTGACTCACAAAGAAGTTGTTGACCTGTGGAAATTCCTGCAGCCGTGAGCCTGATTCCATGCATTGACCACCCCTGGTTGCCTCTTGAGCCCAGTGGGTGCCAGGCCAATACAGACAGCTGTGAAGAGTTAAGCATGGTACTTGAGTTGGAGGCATGTTTAACCAGAATTGACAAAGAAGTTCAAAGAAGTCTAGAGAGGTTTGTACAAATATCTGGAAGTTTTACAATCACCATTGTTGTTCATTTCAAATTTATTCAATGACATCAATTTAAATCCACAGCTGCTTTGATCAAACATCCAAGGCTCTATGTACATATAACTTAATAATAACATACTTTTTAAAATAATAATTTTGGTACTTGGTAACCCTTTACCATTGAAAAGGGACAAGTCACTCTCCCTGTTAACAATAAACAGGGTTTATTCGACAGCTACCATCCAGCCATGTATTTCTTTGTCTTCTTTTGTGTAAAAAAATTCTATATTAACCATAGGTTGCCATGTACTGATCAGGATGAGGCACTGAACTGTCTTAGAACAGTTAAGAAGTGAATGCTGACCCTTAAAGAAAATGTATGCCTCACACACACTGCTCTTTGTAAAATGGAGACACAAGAGAGAGGAGACGTTGGGAATTTCCCTCAGCCTGCTGTACCAGCCTGTATCGCCTGGTAGCCTCCATTTTAGTTGTATTTCTCATTCTCACCCTAACATGTCCGTCCATGGCCCCCTGTACTGTCAAGCTGAGGTTAGATGCAGATTGGAGGAGCAGCACCTCATATTCCGCTTTGCTAGTCTCCAAGTGGATGTTATGAATATCAATTTCTCTAACTTCCAGGAACCACTCCTCTCTCTCCCTTTAGTTTTATCTTTCCACTGGCCCCCATTTCTTTTCCTTCCCCTGTCCTCTCAATTTGCCTATGCTCCACATATTCCTCCCACCTCTCTCCCTTTATTCCATGGTCTACTGTCCTCCCCCATCCGATTCCATCTTCTTCAGCCCTTTGTCACTTCCATCTATCACCTCTTAGCTTCTTACGTCATTCGCACTCTCTTCCCTCCCTCACCTGCCTAACAACCCCTTCACCTGGATCCACCTATCACCTGCCAGGATTTGGCCCACCCCTCCCTCCCACCTTTTTATACTGGTACACCCTTCTTTCTTTCCAGTCCTGGTGAAAGGTCAACGTTAGAAAGACCAAGGAATTGATTGTGGGCTTCAGCAAGGGGAAGTCGAGGGAACACACACCAGTCCTCACCAAGGGATCAGAAGTTGAACGGGAGAGCAATTACATGTTTCTAGGTGTCAACATCCCTGAGGATCTATCCTGAGTCCAACTTATGGATGCTGTTACAAAGGAGGCACAACAGTGGCCTTATTTCTTTAAGAGTTTGAGGAGAATTAGTATGTACCAAAGCCATTCGCGGATTTATACCTATGTACTGTAGAGAACATGCTAACTGGTTGCATCATCGTCTGGTATGGAGGGGCCACTGCACAGGATTGGAAAAAGTTGTAAACTCTGCCAGCTTTGTCATGGGTACTAGCCTTCCCAGCACTGGGGACACCTTCAAAAAAGTGGCATCCTTCATTGAGAACCCCTATCATCCAGGACATGGCCTCTTCTTATTGCTACCTCCAAGGAGCAAGTACAGGAGCCTAAAGATACACACTTAGCAATTCAGGAACAGTGTTTATCCCTCTGTCATCATAATTATGAATAGACAATAAACCCATGAACTCTACCTCAGTATCTTCTTTCCTCTCTTTTTGTGCTACTTATTTAATCTATTTTTATTTAATTTATTCATTTATCTATCAATTTATTGAGATTCAGCTAGGAACAGGCCCTTCCAATCCCTTGAGCCACACTACCCAGCAGCCCCCGGTTTAACCCTAGCCTAGGAGGTAAATGGACAGTCACCATTTCAGAATCAGAATCAGGTTTAACATCACTGGCATCTGTCGTGAAACTTGTTGTTTTGTGGTAGCAGTACAATGCAACGCATAATGATTAAAACGATAAATTAAAATAAAAATGGCACAATGGCATAGTGATTTGCATAACGCTTTACTGTACCAGTGACCCAGGTTCAATTCTCACTGCTGCCTTTAAGGAGATTGTACATTCTATTCGTGAGACATATGGGTTTCCTCCGGGTGCTCCAGTTTCCTCCCACAGTCCAAAGAGCTACCGGTTGGTCGGTCAATTGGTTATCGTAAATTGTCAGAGGACTGCTGGGCAGCACTGCTTGAAGGGCCAGAAGTATTTATTCCATGCTGTATCTCAATAAATAAATAAACAAACAAACAAACAAATAGAAAAATACATAAATAAGTAGAAGATCAGGTAGGTTGTTGCAATAATCCTCATCCTTCCTGGAATAGAAGTATCAGGTAAGGATGCTTAGATCATTGTCCTAATTTGTTGCTCTGACTCCTTGTTCACCAATGAAATGACAAAGAGAAATGCCTGCTTTTCTATAGCGCTGTTTGGGAGTTTTTGGGGTGACCACATATAGCAAATAACTTCAGCCTTCAATCTTCAGATCTGAATATGGACTGTAGATTAAGTTTAAAGTGCCCCTCCGAACAATGAGTTCCTCAGAGCCATGAACCACAGTTAATTGGAAAACCAGACAACGCTGATTTAAATTAATTTGGGTGTCTGTAGTGTGGGTGTGAAAGAAACATTGTGGATGCATTGTAAATATGGGAATTGTCCTTTGATCTTTAGTATATATTATGTTGCATAGTGTTGGGTCAAGCAAGTTTCCTCCTCCAAAAGGGTCTCAATATGATGCCTGCTGTGTCTCATTTGTCAAATAAAGAGACTACCATATCTACCAACTACTTCTCTCTGGTGACTTTGCTCAGGTGACAACATGTGCCTTTGAAAGCAACATGTGCCTTTGAAAGCATCATGTATCCCTAAACATCTTACAGCTAACAACTTTTACAATATAATGACTGTTGTGATGTAAGTGTGACAGTCAATTTATGCAAGGAAAATTGGTAGAAGCAGAAAGATTTTAATGAACAGTGGTACTACAGGATAACATGTGACCCTGATAAAGGGTCACGACACAAAACGTTGACTGTTTATTCCTCGCCATAGATGCTGCCTGACTTGCTGAGTTCCTTCAGCATTTTGTGTGTGCTGCTCTGGATTTCCATCATCTGCAGAATCCCTTGTGTTTATGGTACTCCAGTGTTTTGGAAGTTAGTTTAGGCTACCAAATTAGCATTCAGAAGCTGAAGGCAATAATCCACAGGTGTGCAGACGAATCCCACAACTGAAGTTTGGCAGTTTAAATTTAAATTTAAATTTAAGCAGTTGAATAAATCTGGATTTTAAAACAAAACTCAGTATCAGCAATGGTCATGTTGAAATTATTGGATTACCATCACTATTGCCTTTCAGGGAAAGAAATCTTCACCCTGTGTGTACTATATGTGACTCCTGATGCTTTTGCTAACTAAACCAAATTAAATATATCATGCAACAAGCCACACTAGATAATGATTTTGACCATTAACTGTATGTCTTTTTTCATTGTAATTAGTTCAAACAAGTCAGTGATTCACTATGCAGCATTAAAATAAACTTCATTAATTCTTTTCTTACACAACTCTTTTAGCAGTTTCACAGCATCCAAAACTCATTAAGTTTATTCAGATATTCTCCCCCAGGACAAACCAGAGTTTGATGTGCTGAGTACTCTCTGCGTCAAAGATTTAGAGTCTTCTTCCGCATTATTGGTCTTTGAAGATATTGTTATCAATCGTACAATGAGGAACTTTTTTATACATTCCTTTGTAAACTTTCTGACATTATTTGATTTTGTAGCCTATTCTATGGCTAAAGTCAACCCCTTTTCCATATATTTACTCCCATATTTTGGTGGGTCTCGTAATTACCTGGTCCGCTGTCATCAGAGTTGAGATTTGTACAATTCTGTCCGTGGTACACAGCATCCAAAAATTGTCTGTGTATTTTGGTCCCAGGAATACTTGGGGGGGGGGTTTGGAAACAGCACTGTAAGATTGTCTCAGGTGGAGAATTACTGCAGCTACACTGATACTAACTAAATGTTCAAAGGTCAATGCAACCCCACTTCACGTTCTACTTTCAGTTTCATACTGACCAAGTCTCTTCTGTTGCTTTCAGTTCTTCCATTTAACTCCTTCTTCTTTCTATTGTCCTTCCTAAACAAAGGAACACCGTAGCCTGTTCTTCAGTCTTCTGGCTCCTCACTTGTAACTAAGATATATGTCACTGGCCAAACTATTAATTACTTGCCCTCTCATCTTGTAGGTAACTCTTACAAATCTTGTTAGGACTTCTATAAAGGGCTTTTGGAATATTTTGCTACATTAATGCTGCTTTCTATTCATAGAAAAACACTGATCTCAAACCACTGCCTTGCTGCTATACCCATCCGTGGGGAAGGCTTCAGGAGTAAACTCCACGGAAAAGCCCAGAGCTGGAGTACCTAGGGCCGTCCTACATTAAATTCAATGTTGACTGGCAACTCCTGCAACGCTGCTGGTGCCAAACTATGTCAGTCTCTGCCGTTCCTTTGGATTCATCAGCTGCACGGAGAGGGTGATCCTGCTGGAATGGGTAATGGCTTACTCTCCATATCACACCGCCCTGGCTTGCGTGTCATGCAGGCATCTGGAACACAACATCCATGGTCAACCCCTACCACCGGAAGGCTTCAATATTCGCAATGTGATGGAGAAGGTTCAGGTCATCATTATCCCAATTTGCTGGGGGACAGGATCAGGGAATGTATGATCCTTTTCTCGAGTCAGGAAGAGAATATTTGAGGTAGTTTTCGGGTGGTTGAATACAAACGTAGGCACATAGAAATCGACAGCACATTACAAGCCCTTCAGCCCGCAACGTTGTGCCGACCATATTTCAAAGGTACACTTAATGTCAGAGAAGTGTACACAATATGCATCCTGAAATGCCTTTTCTTCGCACCCATCCACGAAAACAGAGGAGTGCCCCCAAAGGATGAACGACAGTTAAATGTTAGGTCCCCACTGCACCCCCCTCCCACGCATAAGCAGCAGCAAGCCAATGATCCCCCTCCCCCACCAGCAAAAAAAAGCATCGGCACCCACCACTGAGCACTCAAGTGTGCAACAAAGCAACAGCAAAGACACAGACTTGCAGTACTCCAAAGGCTACTCGGGAACCCAGTATTTGACATACCACAGGCTCTCTCTCCCTAATAAGGGAAAAAGAAATGTCTCTGTTTCACAGCGAGAGGGGAGACATAACGAACGATGTTAAAAGTTTGTTGCGTCGCTTTTTCCGGGCTCTGTGCCCAAAGATCTCTGGTCTTCTGGGCACACAGCCAGAGATCTTTTGTCTCCCACGACATACTGATTTCCTGCTGGAACACCGACCTTCGGTCCGCCCGTCTCCAAAGTCACGAGATCCCGGTGCTCCGAAGGTGAGCTAATTTCATAGGCCGCATCCTTGGCATATCAAATAACAGCCAGTTGTGAAACCCTGAGAGCAGGTCCCATTCCCACAAAGAACTGAAGTCAGTGTGTAACTCCAGGTCAGGGTCTTCAAAAGAACCCAGAAAGGGAAAAATAGAGATATTAAAGATAGAAATAGAACTGTTTCCAAAGATGCAAGCAAAAGAGTCACCATTAGGTGCCATCATCTAATCACCGCCCTTATCAACTCCAGAGACCTTCCATCCTCAGCCAGAAAACTCATAATTCCCACACCCCGCACTGCTCGGTTTTACCTCCTCCCCAAGATCCACAAGCCTGACTGTCCTGGAAGACCCATACTTTCTGCCTGCTCCTGCCCCACCGAACTTGTATCTGCCTACCTGGACTCCATTTTGTCACCCATAGTTCAGTCCCTCCCCACCTACACCTGGGATACATCCCATGCCTTCCACCTCTTCAATAACTTCCAGTTCCCCAGTCCCGACTGCTTCATTTTCACTATGGACGTCCAATCCTTATACCCTTCCATTCCCCATCAAGAAGGCCTCAAAGCCCTCCGCTACTTTCTAGACAATAGACCTATCAGTTCCCCACCACCACCACCACCACCCTCCTCCGGTTGGCGGAACTGGTACTCACACTTAATAACTTCTCTTTTGGCTCTTCCCACTTTCTTCAGACTAAGGGTGTAGCTATGGGCACTCGCATGGGCCCCAGCTATGCCTGCCTCTTCATTGGTTATGTGGAACAGTCTGTGCTCCAAACCTATAGTGGTATTGCTCCCCAACTTTTCCTTCGTTACATTGACAACTACATTGGTGCTGCTTCCTGCACCCAAGCTGAGCTCATCAATTTCATCGACTTTGCTTCTAACTTCCACCCAGCCCTCAAATTCACTTGGTCCATCTCGGACTCTTCTCTCCCCTTTCTCAATCTCTCAGTCTCCATCACTGGAGACAGACTGTCCACTGACATCTTCTACAAGCCCACTGACTCTCATAACTTCCTCACTATACCTCTTCCCACCCTGCTGCATGCAAAAATGCCATTCCCTATTCCCAGTTCCTCCGTCTCTGCTGCACCTGCTCCCAGGATGAGGCTTTCCGTTCCAGGACATGTCAAATGTCCTCTTTCTTTAAGCATCGTGGTTTCCCTTCTGCCGTCACCAATGATGCCCTCACCCGCATCTCCTCCATTTCCCACACCTCGGCCCTCACCCCATCCTCCCGTCACCACAACAGGGACAGAGTTCCCCTTGTCCTCACCTACCACCCCACCAGCCTCCGGATCCAGCACATTATCCTCCGCAACTTCCACCACCTTCAACAGGACCCCACCACTAAGCGCATCTTTCCCTCTCTGCCCCTCTCCGCTTTCCACAGAGATCGTTCCCACCATGACTCCTTGGTCCACAAGTCCCTCCCCACGGATCTCCCACCCGGCACATATCCCTGTAAGTGTAAGGGCTACACCTGTCCCTACACGTCTTCTCTTGCCACCATTCAGGGCCCAAACGGTCCTTCTAGGTGAGGAAACACTTCACTTGTGAGTCTGTTGGGATCATCTATTGCATCCAGTGCTCCCGACACAGATTGGGGGACCACTTCGTCGAGCACCTCCTTTCCTTCCGCCACAACATACAGGATCTCCCAGTAGCCACCCACTTCAACTCTGCTTCACGGTCCCATTCGGATATGTCCATACATGGCCTCCTCTACTGCCATGATGAGGCCAAACTCAGGTTGGAGGAGCAACTCCTCATATACTGTCTGGGTAGTCTCCAGCCCCTTGGCATAAACATTGAATTCTCCAACTTCTGGTAATTCCCTCCCCCTCCCTTCCCCCATCCCAGTTTCACTCTGCCCCCTCCTCCAGCTGCCTATCACCTCCCTCATGGTTCCGCCTCCTTCTACTACCCATTGTGCGTTCCCCTATTCCTTCTTCACCTTTCCTGCCTATCCCCTCCCTGCTTCCCCTCCCGCACCCCTTTATCTTTCCCCTTACTGGTTTTTCACCTGGAACCTACCAGCCTTCTCCTTCCCACCCTCCCCCCACCTTCTTTATAGGGCCTCTGCCCCTTCCCTCTTCAGTCCTGACGAAGGGTCTCGGCCCGAAACGTTGACTGATCATTTCCACGGATGCTGCCCGACCTGCTGAGTTCCTCCAGCATGTTGTGAGTGTTGTTTTGACCCCAGCAATCTGCAGAGTATTTTGTGATTAGGTGCCATTGTCTCCTCCTAAGCTCCTCCCCCTACTCTGGATGCTGCCTAGGTTTTCCCTACTGTATAGCGCTGTATTTTTCTAAGTTCCATGTACCTATCTAAGAGTCTCTTAAAAGACCCTATTGTGTCCACCTCTACCACTGTCGCTGGCAGTGCATTCCACACACTGACCACTCTGTGTGAAAAACTTACCTCTGACATCCCTTCTGTACCTATTCCCCAGCACCTTAAAACTATGCCCCCTCGTGTTAGCCATTTCAGCCCTGGGAAAAAGCCTCTGGCTATCCGCACGATCAGTGCCTCTCATCATCTTATACACCTCAAAACAGATTAAAATGCATCACCAGCACTAGCCTCCCACCATCAAGGATATATACACAGAAAGATGCTGGAAAAATGGCAGCAATATCATAAAGGATCACACCGATCCTGTTTATCTCATTGAGGAGGAGAAGACTCAAAAACTTACTTTCCCCGAGCAGTAAGGCTGATCAACACCTGCAGCTACCAACCCACCCCTCCACACCCCCAACCACTACTTTATCATTTTCAGTCAGAATCATCTTATGTAAATTCATGGCAGATGCAATTTAATGTGGATAAATGTGAGGTTATCCACTTTGGCAGCAAGAACAGGAAAACAGATTATTATCTGAATGGTGGCCGATTAGGAAAAGGGGAGGTGCAACGAGACCTGGGTGTCATTGTACACCAGTCATTGAAAGTGGGCATGCAGGTACAGCAGGCAGTGGAAAAGGCGAATGGTATGCTGGCATTCATAGCAAGAGGATTCGAGTACAGGAGCAGGGAGGTACTACTGCAGTTGTACAAGGCCTTGGTGAGACCACACCTGGAGTATTGTGTGCAGTTTTGGTCCCCTAATCTGAGGAAAGACATCCTTGCCATAGAGGGAGTACAAAGAAGGTTCACCAGATTGATTCCTGGGATGGCAGGACTTTCATATGAAGAAAGACTGGATGAACTGGGCTTGTACTCGTTGGAATTTAGAAGATTGAGGGGGGGATCTTATTGAAACGTATAAAATTCTAAAGGGATTGGACAGGCTAGATGCAGGAAGATTGTTCCTGATGTTGGGGAAGTCCAGAACGAGGGGTCACGGTTTGAGGATAAAGGGGAAGCCTCTTAGGACCGAGATGAGGAAAAACTTCTTCACACAGAGAGTGGTGAATCTGTGGAATTCTGTGCCACAGGAAATGGTTGAGGCCAGTTCATTGGCTATATTTAAGAGGGAGTTAGATATGGCCCTTGTGGCTAAAGGGATCAGGGGGTATGGAGGGAAAACAGGTACAGGGTTCTGAGTTGGATGATCAGCCATGATATTACAGAATGGCGGTGCAGGCTCAAAGGGCCGAATGGCCTACTCCTGCACCTATTTTTCTATGTTTCTATGTACAGACACTTCATATTCACACAATCAATCTATGCATATAAGTTATCTTAAGTATTTAAACTTATTGTGTTTATTTTATTATTGTGTTCATTAGCTTACTGTTTTTTTTAGATGCATTGGATCCAGAGTAACAATTATTTTGTTCTCCTTTACACTTGTGTACTAGAAATGACATGAAACAATCTCGAAAAAAAAATCAGCCCCCATGCTTTATTGTCAGTGTATCATGTGAGGATAAACTTTTATTTGTAACAACAAAGGAGAGTGTGAAGGACATATTAAGGTGGTGGAAATGGACAGTGTAATCCCTGGACTCAGCTTCTCAGATGAGAAGTTGGAAATTGCTTTGAAATCTTTCCAGATTCTTGGCAAAAGTGTAAAGGGGAATGAGATAAGAGATTTGCTTTGTCAAAGGCTTGGATTGACAGTTCTGTAGGCTTGATTTTCTTATCCATCAATTTGAATGCAGTAATGCCTGTGTGTTGAGACTGACTGATGCTTTTACATCAGAGTGTGAGTCAATTTGTCTGTTTATGCTCCGTCTTTCTGCTGCATCTGTTTAGTGTCATCTTCTGCATTGAATGATTGAGTCCAATTCTGCCTTTCAGCTTGACTTTCCCACCTGAATTTCCTTCAATAATCTTATACTTGTTCCGTATTTGTAAAAATCATCACTAAAAAAGAAACTACAGTAAAGCTCCAATAATCCAGTGTAACACTCAAAAGTGCTGGAGGATCTCCACATGTCAGGTAGTATAAGACCATAAGATATAGGAACGGAATTAGGCTATTTTGCCCATTGAGCCTGCTCTGCCATTTCAGCATGGCTGATCCACTTTCCCTCTCAGCCCCCATCTCCTGCCTCCCCCGCTCCCCATATCCCCCTTCATGCTCTGAATAATCAAGAATCTAACAACCTCTGCGTTAAATATACCCAAAGACATGACCTCCACTGCTGCCTTCTCAAGAAGAAATTCCTCCTCATCTCCGTTCTAAAAGGACACCCCTCTACTCTGAGGCTGTGTCCTCAGGTCTTAGACTCTCCCACCAAAGGAAACATCCTCTCCACGTCTATTCAATAGAGGCATTGGATAAGTTTCAATGAGGTCACCCCTCATTCTTCGGAACTCCAAAGAATAGAGGCCCAGAGCCATCAAACGCTCCTCATGTGACAAGCCTTTCAATCCCGGAATCATTTTTGTGAATCTTTCAATGATGGAATCATTTTTGTGAAGGGAAATGAACAGTTGACATTTCAGGCTGAGACTCTTCATCAGGGCTGAAAGAGAAGGGAGCAGAAGCCAGACTAGAAGGGGGAAGTGGAAGGAATAAAGGAATACAAGCTGGCAGGGAATAGATGAGACCAGTAGAGAAAGAAGGTGGGCAGGGAGAGAAGGACGGGGGGGTGGGAATGAAATAAGAAGCTGGTAGATGATAGGTGGAAGAGGTGAAGAGTTGAAGACAGAGGAGTCTGATATGAGTGGAGAGTGACCATGGAAGGAAGGAAAGGAGATAGGGTACCAGATGGGAGGTGATGAGTTCATGAGCAGAAGAGAAGGGGTGAGAGAGGAACCAAAAAGGGAAATGTAAAAAGAGGGTAGTGGGAGGGGAGAGTATTATCAATCCTGGTCACCTCATTATAGGAAGAATATAGAAGCTTTAGAGAGGGTGCAGAGGAGATTTACCAATATTAGAGAGCATGCCTTGTGAGGAAAGGTTGAGGAAGTAGAGCTTTTCTCTTTGGAGCAAAGATGGATGAGAAGTGACGATAGAGATGATAGGCATCCGTTAGTCTCGTGAGACCATGGATTTGCGCCTTGGAAGGTCTCCAGGGCGCAGACCTGGGCAAGGGTGTATGAAAGACCGGCAGTTGTCCGTGCTGCAAGTCTCCCCTCTCCACGCCACCGATGTTGTCCAAGGGAAGGGCACTAGGGCTGATAAAGCTTCGCACCAGTGTCGTCACAGAGCAATGTGTGGTTAAGTGCCTTGCTCAAGGACACAACGCGCCGCCTCAGCTGAGGCTCGAACTAGCGACCTTCAGATCACTAGACCGACGCCTTAACCACTTGGCCACGCGCCAACACTGATAGAGATGAATAAGAGGCATAGGTAGAGTAGACAGCTATTGCCCTTTTGCCAGGAGGCCAGTAGTTAATATGAGAAGACATATTTCTAAGGAGATTGTAGAAAAGCATAGAGGCGATGTCAGAAGTAGGTTTTTTCACACAGTAATTGGTAACTGCATGAAACACACTGCCAGGGGTGGTGGTAGAGACAGATACATTAAGAATATTTAAGAAACACTTAGATGGGCACATGGATGAAAGAAAACTGGAGGGCTAAGTGGGTGATCATGATTAGTTGATCTTGGAGTGGGTTAAAAGGTCAGCCCAATATCATGGGCTGAAGGAACTGTGCTGTGCTGTATTGCTCTGTGTTCACAGTAATTTCAAATGTTTTTGACTGTAGTTTTTCCTCAGATATACTTCTGAAAAACAAATGTCTCAATTCCAATGAAAAGTGAAGCATCAAGCAGTTGTTCCTCTAAATTAGAGTAGAAGTGTAGGAAACTAGAAGCGTGAAAGCAATTTGGAAATGAGTGAAAGGACACCGTTCACTGCAAGGATGGGCAGTGAATGTTCAAGTACAAACGTATAAGGTAAGTACTGGAAGATGATAAATGTTAACAAGTTAGCAAGGGACACTCCGACCCAAATGATAGAAAAATAGCAAACAAAAATAATAATATTCAATGTTTAAATAGATGCAATATTTACAAATCTTGCACATCCATTATTGAGAAAAGGAATGCAGAAAAGATTGGGATTTCTTGGATAATGGCAGAGACTATATTTAATTTGAAAATAAAGAGGAATTTACTGCTGCAAGAGAAGGTAATAAAACTGAAAGTGAAACCCTTTGAAATAATAACAAGATTAAAGGGACGCACGAGTAACAGCAACACACACAAAATGCTGGAGGAGTTCGACAGTTCAGGAAGCATGGTCTTGAGGCCTTATCTCGGTCGGGGTCGACCATGGATATTGAGTCCTAGCTGTCTACATGGTACGCAAGCCAGTCCAGTAGGATACGGAGAGCAAGCCCTCGCCCATGTCACAGGTTCCCTCTCTCCGCACGGCTGATGAATCCAAAGGAATCCAAAGTCAATGGAGGAGGGGAGGAGAAGATGGCGACGCAACGCAGCGCACGTGGCCTCTCCGGTGAATGATATCTGTATTTGTCAAGTAGGATGCCGTGCACAATCCCGATTTAATGGAGACAGACGTGAGAAGCACAGGGGAACATCTGCAGAAATTTCTGAAATGCCCGCTTCGCTGCCGCTGTTACTGTGCGATTGAGAATCTCCAGAGGGGAAGGGCCTGAATCCTCGGCCTTGCCTGTATCTTGGCGGCCGGGGCGGGGTCGAAGCGCTCGGCAGAGATGGTGCTCAGTGCTTGGTGTCGGAGGGCTGGTCGGAGGCTTGAAGTTTTCGGACGGACTCAAGAATCGGCCATGGTCGGGTGCTTCCAAGGTGCTGCATCGGCAAGTTTGCAGCGCTGGAGGTTCATGGCAGGGAGAGTTTTCTTCCTCCTACCATCTGCTTGAGATGATAGGACTTTCAAGACCTTGAGACTTTTTTTTACCGTGCCTATAGTCTGTTATTTATCAAGTTACAGTATTGCTTTGCACGGTTGTAACTATATGTTATAATTATGTGGTTTTTGTCAGTTTTTTTAGTCTTGGTCTGTCTTGTGTTTCTGTGATATCATACTGGAGGAACATTGTATCATTTCTTAATGCGTGCATTACTAAATGACAATAAACGAGGACTGCGTGTCCTCATAATCTAATCTAATCTAAACTGCAGAGATCAATACAGTTTGGCATCAGAGGCATCGCAGGAGTTGAACTGAGCATAAGACTTCCTTAAGGACTCCAACTCTGAAATTTTCCCAAAGCCTTTCCCATGAACGGGTATAGCTGCAAGGCAGTGGAGGCTTGAGATCAGAGTTTTCCTTCTTGTAGGTGAACTGCTTGATGCTCTACTTTTCATTGGAATAGAAACATTTGTTTTTAGAAGTATATCTGAGGAAAACTTCAGTCAAAAACATTTTGAAATTACTGTGAGCATAGAGCAGTACAGCACAGCCCTGTTCCTTCGGCCATTGATAAAGTGCTAACCTTTTAACCCAACATCAACTAACCATTATCTCCAACATAGCCCTCCATTTTTCTTTCATCCATATGCCCATTTAAGTGTTTCTCAAATGTCCTTAATGTAACTGGCTGTATCACCACCCCTAGCAGTATGTTCCATGCACTTAACACTTACTATGTAAAAAACTTAACCCTGACTTCCCACTCCCCCCCCCCCCATACTTTTCTACAATCTCCTTAGAAAAATGCCTTCTTGTATTAACTATTGGCCTCCTGGGAAAAGGGCAATAGCTGTCTACCCTAGCTATGCCTCTTATTCTCTTTTTCATCTCTATCAAGTCATTTCTCATCCTAAACAGGCGAAAATCTGCAGATGCTGGAAATCCAAGCAACACACACAAAATACTGAAGGAACTCAGATGGCCAGGCAGCATCAATGGAAAAAAGTACAGTCGATGTTTCGGACTGAAACGTCGACTATACCTTTTTCCATAGATGCTGCCCGGCCTGCTGAGTTCTTCCAGCATTTTGTGTGTTCGCCTCTCATCCTCCTTTGCTCCAAAGAGAAAAGCCCTAGCTTCCTCAACCTTCCCTCACAAAACATGCTCTCTAATCCTTGTAAGTCTCCTCTGCACCCTCTCTAAAACTTCCACATTCTTCCTATATTGAGGTGACCGGAACTGAACACAATACTCCCATATCCCACTTCTGTCTTTTTCCATTCCCCATTTTGGTTCCTCTCTCACCTCTTCTCTCCTTCTCATGAGCTCATCACCTCCCCCTGGCACCCCACCTCCTTTCCTTTCTTCCATGGTCCATTCTCCTCTCCTTTCAGATTCCTCCTTCTTCAACTCTTCATCTCTTCAACCTATCATCTCCCAGCTTCTTACTTGATGCCACTCCACGGGTCCAGGGGCGTTCTCCTGAAAAAAACAGAGCACCACCCAAAAAGCTAACCCTTTAGGACTGTGAAGTTAGTTGTGGACTGTTATCGTGAAAGCATGTTTATTTGGAACATGGGTTCATGAAAGGGAAATCAAATGTTTTGTACATGTACAATTATATGCTGCAATAATCTAAAGGGGGAGGAAATATAATGTATAGATCTATTTCTTTTTGAGCACTGAACCCCCCCACTTAGCTGTACATATTGATCTGTTGTCTGTGCATGTGCTGTTGTCTACGCATGTGCATTGTTCTCTCTCTCTCGCTGCGATGTGAATACGCCAGTTAAAACCAACTCCCTTGCGCATGCTTTTATTTCATTGATATCTAATTGTGCACAGACACAACACAGGCCATGCTCTTTTCTTGCTGCTGCCATCAGGTAGAAGGTGCAGGTACCTCAGGACTCACACCACCAGGTTCAAGAACAGTTGCTACCCCTCAACCATCAGGCTCCTGAAAAAAAGGGGATAACCACACTCATTTAAGGACTCTTTTACCTTGTTATTTCATGATCATTATTTATTGCAATTTACTTATTATCTGCATTTGCACTGTTTACAGTTTACAGTTCCTGATTCTTACAGTTTACAGATCCTGATTACTGTTACTGTTCTATAAATTCGCTAAGTATGCCCGCAGGAAATGAAGAATTTCAGGGCTGTATGTGGTGACATGTGTGTACTCTGACAATAAACTTTACTTTGAACTTTGATCTGCATGCGATTGGAACCTGTGATTTATATTTTAACGGTTTCCTTCTGGACCGATTGAGTGAAGTGGTATTGTGCAGTCTCCAAGGGAGTTTGGTGTGTTTGGGAGTGGACCGTGTGGCCTGGAGGTCTGAAAGCCTGGAGATAGGATACAACCCCATGACTGGCTCCATTGCTTCTCTGCGATTGAGGCTTCGAGCAAGGCTGAAGTCGACAAGGATAAGACAGCAGGACAGTCAGGTGTTTGGTGCCGTCTGCCTTCGTTTGACCGGTCTTCCTCTCCCTCTCGCTAGCTGCAGTTGGAGGAGAGTGCAGGAGTCTTAGGTTCCATGTTGCAAGGATTGATCAATGAGGCTCAAGGCAGTGGTCTCACTCTGGGGTCTTAAAGGTCCATGTTGCATGTGTTTCTGGATTCAGGTTACACGTTTTTTTGATGTTTTTGAGCAGTTTGATTGAAATGCTTGGTGAGGACCTGGGTGCTTCGGCGAAGGCCAACTCTACGGTCTGCAGCCGGCTGGTGACGCGGCGCTGAACTGAACTGAACTGAATACTCCTGCACTCCTAGTCTGATGTTCGATATTCATTGTGTTGTTCGCTTGGTTTTTGCTGTTTGTACAATTTGTTCTTTTATTGCACCTTGGGTGTTTGGGGTTTTCTTCGAATGGGTTCCATGGTGTTTCTTTGTTTCAAGGCTGCCTACGGGGGGACGAATCACGGAGTTGTATCTGTATACAAACTTTGATAATAAACATACTTTGAATCTTTTTGATTCTTTGAATGCAATTACTTCTCAGTAAGTGTTCTGCTTCAGTTATAAGGTGAAATAAAAATTCAGAACTTCCATCTACTGGAGTAAACTTACCTGATTGCCTATCCAAGATTATCATTAGTCATTCTCGTTGCTAGTATCAATTTGATGCGCCAGATAGCATTTTTCATATCATGGCACTCTGTGATTCTGTGTTGATGACCTTACAGCTGACTCATCTCAATTGCACACTGGCAATTCAATACTTGCTAAGCAAGAAGTAAAGTACCTGCCCCGTTGTACTTAAATTAAATAGAGCAAGTCCTTACCTCCCATCGTTCCATCCACTTCAAGTTACTCAATGTCTCAGAGGATCTGTCCTCAGTCTACACATTGATGCAATCATGGTGAAGACACACAAGAGATTGTGCCTCTTTAAGATTTGATATGTCACCAAAGACCCCTGCAAATTTCCACAGATGTTAAAAAAACCTATAAAATTCCAACAATAAATATATTTAAAAAAATTACATTAAATAAGTAGTGCAAAAAGAGAGCAAAAAAGAAGGAAATTCATGGACAATATTGAAGTTGTGTAGGTACAATGACTTTGAGACGTTGACCAGCTACAAACAGAATAGGGCGTAAGTGGTGATCAGCCGTCGAGCCAAAGCACCCTGAGCAACTCCCTGATGACCATTGACAGTCGTACAGGCATTTGTTTCCTACTCGCTTAATGTACCCACTCAAGAGATCTTCCTTTTTCTTGCTTCTGCTTTAAATGCAACCCCATCTGAGGAACTGGTGACAAGTGCCAACGCAGTCAATGTGTCTGGCTAGATCAACAATCCAACTTAAAGGGAAAGGAAGAGATAGGGAAGTAACTGGTGGCACAGGCACCCTTCAGTTGGTAATGCAGCAGGAGCTAAGATGGTGTTGTTCTTTGCCATGGTCTAAAATCAGCCCATTTCTTCCAGAGCAGCAGAGTGAACAACTGGTGGAGATGCTGCCCCATTGCTCAAGTAACTCCCCACATCTAAGGCATGCAGTCTGGTAGGTAAGTTGCCCTCAGTAATTAACATAAGTGGTAGAAGCTGGGGGAAGCCAAAGGGAATGTGGAAACAATAGAATGAGGATAGTGTGGAATGGCTGATTAGAAAGACCTGTTTCTGTCCCTTTTGATTTGAAAACATTTCTCTCACTCCCCTCAATCTATTTATACAGAATAGGTCCATCACTGAAGCATGAGGCCATGATTAAGGTACTCAGCCGGAAAAGTTGAGTTTATATCCCTCCATAGATGCTGCCTGACTTAAGCACAAGAGATTCTGTGGATGCTGGAAATCCAGAGGAACACACACAAAATGCTGGAGGAACTCAGCAGGCCAGGCAGCGTCTATGGGAAGGAATAAGCAATCGACGTTTCGGCCAAATCCTTTCATCACGACTGGTCCTTTTGGGCACATGTCAACCTGAATCAGTCCTGATGAAGGGTCTCGGCTTGAAACGCCAACTGTTTATTCCTTTCCATAGATGCTCAGCCTGACCTGCTGGGTTCCTCTTGCATTTTGTGTGTGTTGCTTTGGATTTCCAGCATCTGCAGAATCCCTTGTGTCTCCATGAAAATCCCTGGGACTCTCTAGTCAGAATAAGGTGCTTTATAAATGTAAGTTCCTTTTGTGGTGAAATACATCATCATATTATAGTGGAAATATAATGGAAAATCTCCTGACCTCAGACTCTGTGAACACATATATTTTCATATATAGCTCTCCCAAAGTCTACTCTAGATATATTTCCCCTTAAGGAAATGACATCAGTCATTAAATGAGCTTCGTAGTCGTGACTACAGCAGTGTGTATGTGCTGCATAAAGTCAGAACGCCTATTGGTCCCAGGCTTTGTGAAAAAAAATCAACCATGGATTGATAATTAAACTACCTGTAATTAATTATTTAAGTCATCCCTGTGTAAATAGGCATTCAGTCAGTATCTCTGGAAAATCTGATTCCCACAAAGGATGCAAAAATAGAAAACAAATCTTTAAGAACCTGGATTAAAAGTGAATTGCATAGCAGGTTCAGCTAGCATTTGTAAAAGAATAGATTTGAAAAGAAATGAAAGACTGTGCTTAGTCAAGAAATTGAGGGTACATTATATATGGTAAGCATGTGGCAAAGAGCAAAAGCGATAGAAAAGAGAAGGAAAAATGCTGCAGCCATTGGAAATCTTAAAGCAAAATGGAAAATGCAGTTCTGGCTGTATATAGGGAGAGAGAAAAGCACAGTTAATGGCATAAAAGCTAGTCAGCAGAGAGGAGAGTGCAGAAATGTGTTGTGGGCCCTCACTTACACACACTTCCGTTTTCTGAAGCTCCTGCAGTCCCATGGTACAAGTGCCATGTAGGCCTACCAGCACTCTCGGCCTAATCCAAGGTATGCCTCCAAACATTTGAACAGGCAAGGAAGATGGTGGGGGTGGGTGGAAGGAAGAGGAAAAAAATCACCTAAATGCGGATAAATTTTAAACTTCCGAAGGAGAACTGCAGGATCATTACAGTGCAGAGAAAATTTACAAGGATGCTCCCAGGACTTGAGCACCTGAGTTTTAGGAAGATATTGAATAGGTTTGGACTTATTTCCTAGAGTGCAGGAGAATGAAGGGAGATTTGATAGAGGCGTACAAAGTTATGAGGGTATACACGTCATCTCTGAAACTTCATCCCTGTAGCTGACCAGCTTCTTGACAAAACTCAGGTGAAGTACCCTAACTGTCTCTGCACGACATCCATTTAATAGTCTTTCACGCTCTCCTTGTTCTGTTGATAATTACTGAGTCTGTTCACACGTTCACATATATTTCAGTTTGATTATTGATGTTTGCACTAATTGTTAACTGCGCATGGCTGTTTGCACTGTTGTCTTGTAAGTTGTTGGTTACTATTGTGTTGTCTGTTATGATACTGTCCTGTGTTTTATGCTTAGCACTGAATCACAATCAATCCTGGTATGTTTCACACACTGGCAATAAAGTGACTCTGATTCTGAACCATCTGGTCTCCCATGGGTAACACTTAAAGGGGTGTCTGATGCCCTGGACAGCAGTAATCCCTTCAGCACCATCTTGAAACCATTTGGATGGTCATTCATATCATTGCCAGTTTTGTGGCCTTGCTGCATTGCCAAAGGCAAAAGAAATTAAAATAATTCAGCTGCTGTTGCTCAGCGTCAGGTCTGAACAGCATCATCTGGTTCCGAGTACTCAGACACATCTGTACAACTCGAGGGTTTGACTGAATAATGGAAGATACACATGAACAGCTTTCAACTGGTTGAATCAATGGGTTATATAATATGTATTGTATGATTAATACAGCTGCTCTTTGGGACCTCTCTGATGTCAATATGTTGATAACTACAGAGTCAGTAAGTTCCTTCACTTATAAGCAAATAAATAGAGGTTAAAATATAATAAAACATAAGGTGATAACAGTAAAAAAAACAGCATTGTCTAGTACAAAAATTGCACAAAATGCCACACACATTTTCACTCACTTCACGTTAGATGTAAAATTGGTACTTCAACAACTCAGAAATCCTTTTAAACTGCAATCAGCTGTCTCCTAAAATAACTTAATTGATTTTTATGGAATCTGTGGAATTTCACAGCACAAGGCCGAGGAGGTGGCAGGTGGGGTTTAATAATTGATCGCTATCACCCCTTCAATTCTGCTGCTAACTGTAATATTCAGCAATTCAGCATGCATACAGGCCTTCTGGTTCAATCAGTCAATACAACAGGGATACAGGCCTTTGAAGCTCCTTCAATTACTCCAAAAGACTGAGGTTTGGTAAAATACTGAAAGGCTTTTATTCGCTGTACAATACGACCTCCACAGTGAGTGTCTGCCCCAGGACTGAGGGGGAGGGGCAAGGCGAACACCTTTATACAGGACTCTGTGGGAGGAGCCACAGGGGCAGTCAGCAGAGGGGTGTGTCCAGGCAGGTAACCAAGTTACAACATATATACATGGTTTACCACAGCCTTCTGGTTCAATCAGTCAATACAACAGGGATACAGGCCTTCCAATCCAACCGGTCAATAGAACATGGATACAGGCCTTCTGGACCAACCAGCCCACGCTAATCACAATGCAGACATCCCCCTCTCCCAGAAATTCCGGGAGTCTCCCGCATATTAATAGTGACTCCTTGATGCCCGCAAATTATATACAACATCACGAAAATCAATTTTTTTGAGAGCGAGAGAGAGAAAGCAAGAGCGACCACGAGAGAGAGCGAGAGAGCAAGCAAGCGACCACGGGAGAGAGAGAGAGAGAGAGCGTGCGTGTGCCATGGCAGAGTGTCCCAAAAAAAAATAAAAAGTACGTCACCCCAGACTACCCTAAAGTGTACCCCTGCCTAATAGGGGTCAAAAATAATGACAGTGTTGCTCGCTGCGCTGTTTGCAACAGTGACTTTTCTATTGCCCAAGGTGGGTTAAAATGTAAAAGACATGTTGAGGTGAGTTTAACAGGTGTCATTCGTTCATTAGCATAGCTAACGTTATTTAAACTAGCTGGCTAGCTGCTAAGGAGCTACTCTATTGCAGACATCCGACCTCTCCCGGAAGTTCCGGGAGTCTCCCGCAAATTGATGGTGCTACCTCCCAGAAATGAGTTTTTGCAGGGTGGGATGTCTGCCACAATGCCCAAACAGTTATTCCCTGCGTTCGGCCCATTTCTCTCAAAGCCTCATCCCAGCATGCACCTATCCAAAGGCTTCCTAAGTGATACTACTTTTGCTGCCTGAACCACTTCCTCAGGCAGCTCATTCCCTATACTCACCACCCTCTGTGTGAAGAAATTGTCTATCAGGTCCTTTTTAAATCTTTCCCTTCTCACCCTACAGTTATGCCTCATCGTTTTGAACCTTGGGGAACGATTGTTACCAATCACCTCATCTATGCCCCTCATAATATTAAGCACTTTAATAATGTCAACCCCAGGAATAAAGACCTAACCCGGCCAACCTCTCCCTATAATCCAGACCCTCTCGTATTGGCAACGTCCTTGCAGATCTTTTCTGTGCTGTGTCCAGTTTAACCACATCTTTCCTATAACAGGCTACGGACTTTTAGATGGAGTTACGGCTGAATCTGGCCAACCAGTCATGAGTGTGTGGCAGGGGTTCTCTACCTGGGGCTCATGGACCTCCTGGTGAATGGTAGGGGTCCATGGCATAAAAAGGGCTGGGAACTCCTGGGGTCTGGGGACTAGAGTGGGGGGGGGGTGCTAAAGACACAGCTTGTGGGGCACCAGTGTTGAGAATAATTGTGGCAGAGCTGCCATTGCCTGCCTTTACTGATTGCAGTCGATTGGTCAGGAAGTCCAGGATTCAGTTGCAAAGGGAGTTGTTGAGTCCCAGGTTGAGGAGTTTGGAGATTGTTTGTTTGGAGTTATGGTATTAAAGGCTGAGGTACAGTCAATAGACAATAGTCTGCATAGGTGCTTTACTGTCCAGATGTTTCTGAGATGAGTACAGGGCCAGGGAGAAAGCATCTGACAGAGGCTGTTTCGATGGGAGGTGAACTTGCAGTGGTGGAGGGTGTCAGCAAGGCTGCAGTTAGTGCCATGACTTTCCTCCAGAATCACATCGAGATGGTGGATGTAAGAGTCACCGGCCAGTAGTCACTAAAGCATGTTACCTTGTTTTTCTTAGGTACTGAGATGACATTAGTGGGCCTTTTAAAGCAGGTGGGAACCTCAGATTGAAACAGGAAGAGGTTAAAAATATCTGCAAATACTCCTGCCAGCTAATCTGCACAGGATCTAAAGAGACAGCCAGGGACACCATCCAAGCCAGATGCTTGTTGCCGGTTCACCCCCTGAAAGACTGATCTTATGTTTCAACGATTTCTCTGGATCCAGGTGCAGCGGAGGCCATGAGACGGGGCGGTGACATTCCACTCCCCTTCCCTTCAGGTCATGCAGTGAATGTGATAAGATTCAGACTCAGGTTCAAATTCATTTAATTAAAATGAATTTAATTAAATCACATCGTACATTGAAACACACAGTGAAATGCATTGTTTGTGTTAACAACCCACACAACTAAAATGTGCTGGGGACACCGGCAAGTGTCGTCACACATTCCAGTGCCAACATAGCTTGCCTACAATGTTCACAGAACAACACAAACAGCAACAACAGAGCAACAGGAACAAAACAACAACAAAACAAACCCCGATCCTCTGTGCACCCACCTACACACACCAACAGGCAGAACTCCAAACCCGCAACAGGCTGTCTCTGACTTGCAGGCATTGGGCCTTCCATGTCCCCAGCAGATTTGCAGGCCCAAGGCCTTGGCTGTCGGGCCTCAACTTCCAGACTTGCGATCGACCTACGGGCTTTGATCTTCGGTACCGATCCAGGACCCGGAGCCCCAGTCTCACTGAGACACGTACCTAGGGGGTCACCGTCGCACCTACGTCCTGTCAGCGATGCTATCTGATTTTCTTTTTGTAGCTGTGATTGATGAAGGCCAGCATGGGAAATGCTATTTTTACCACCATGTCTGCTTGTGATGCTGCTTTCAATGAACTATGCTAAAGGTAGAAGCACACGAATGTGGAGTCAACCTTTATTCTCAGTCACCGAGCTGACATTAGCACCCTAAATCACAGATCAGTTTACGCACCTTGGAGAGCATTGCTTGTTATTGTCGAGGATTCCTACCACCCATCTCACAATCTCTTTGACCCACTAACGCCAGGAAGGAGGTACTGGAGCATGAAGACGAAGACTGGGACAGCCAGACTGGGCAACAGCTTCTTCCCTCAGGCTGTGAGACTAATGACTACCCTGCCACCACCGAGGTCTCATCACCAGGACAGTGAGCTGTTTACTGTACTGTTGACTGATTACTCTTCACTGTTCACCTGTGCTGTGCAGAGCATGATGTTTTAATTATATTTGTTTTAACTTATCTGTGGTAATATTTTGCTTTATGTTCTATGTGTGATATATGTTCTGTAGTGACTATACCGTGGTCAGGGTGGGCATTGTTTCATTTGGTTTTGTATATAGTACTGTACAAGAGTCTCAGGCACATGTACATAGCTAGGGTGCCTAGGATTTTTGCACAATACTGTAGTAATTTTATGTGTTGCAACGTACGGCTGCTGCTGCAGAAAAAACAAATTTCATGACAGACAAGAGAAAAACTTCAGATGCTGGAAATCCAGGCAACACACGCAAGTTCTGGAGGAACTCAGCAGGCCAGGCAGCATCCATGGAAAAAAGGTACAGTCGACGTTTCAGGCTGAGACCCTTCGGCAGGACCCCTTTCATGACATACGTGAGTGACATATGGATCAGAAGTGGAGAGAGAGAGAGCAGTTTCAAGTTCCTGGGTGTCAAGATGTCTGAGGACTTAACCTGGTCAATGCAGTCATAAAGAAGGCAAGAGAGTGACTATACTTCATCAGGAGTCAGAAGAGATTTAGTATGTCAACAAACACACTCAAAAATTTCTATAGATGTACTGTGGAGAGCATTCTGAGA
Organism: Mobula birostris; assembly: GCF_030028105.1. Taxonomy (NCBI): domain Eukaryota; kingdom Metazoa; phylum Chordata; class Chondrichthyes; order Myliobatiformes; family Myliobatidae; genus Mobula; species Mobula birostris. The sequence goes on along the minus strand of NC_092378.1, from coordinate 140,424,588 downwards.
GGCTGCATCACTGTCTGGTACGGTGGGGGGGGGGTGCTACTGCACAGGCTGAAAGAAGCTGCAAAAGGTTGTAAATCTAGTCAGCTCCATCTTGGGTACTAGCCTACAAAGTACCCAGGACATTTTAAGGAGTGGTGTCTCAGAAAGGCAGCGTCCATTATTAAGGACCTCCAGCACCCACAGCATGCCCCTTTTCTCATGGTTACCGTCAGGTAGGAGGTACAGAAGCCTGAAGGCACACACTCAGCGATTCAGGAACAGCTTCTTCCCCTCTGCCATCCAATTCCTAAATGGACTGAACCTTGGACACTACCTCACCTTTTTAATATATATTATTTCTGTTTTATGCACAATCTTTAATCTATTCAATATATGTATGGTTTAATTGATTCATTTATTATTATTATTATTTTATTTTTTTCTTCTATATTATGTATTGCATTGAACTGCTGCTGGTAAGTTAACAAATTTCATGGCACATGCCGATGATAATAAACCTGATTCTGATGATAAACCTGATTCTGATATGGGTCTGTATTGTGGACTGAGAGTGGGAAGGGGGCAGGGAGAGGGGGTTAGGAAAGGCTTAGGAGAAGGGAGGAGGCGGGAAGCACCAGATAGACATTCTGTAATGATCAATTAACCAATTGTTTGGGACCAAATAACCTCACCTGGTGTGTCAGGGGTGGGTGTGTCTGCATCTGCATCATCGCCTACCTCTGGCACTCCTTCCCTACCATCTGCCCCACACCCCTCCCACAGCACTCCATCCTTCTAATTCCCAAAATCTTTGCTCCTGCTAGATTTTCAAACTCACTCTCTCCTCCATGTTTACAAATACAGTACTGTGCAAAAGTCTTAGGCACCCTAGCTACCTATATCCTGTATATGTGCCTAAGATTTTTGCACAGCATTGTATGTACAGTCAAATGACAATAAACGTGATCTTGAACTTTAACCTGGTATATTATTGTACATGTACTGAGATATGTTTAAAAGCTTTTGTGTGCATGCCACTTTTAAGTATTTCAAGATAGTACAGAAGAATGAAAAACAGAATAAAGATTAAACACAAGAAATTCAGCAGATCTGGAATCCCAGATTAACACACACAAAATGCTGGAGGAACTCAGCAGGTTGGGCAGCATCTATGGAGGGCAATAAACAGTCAACATTTCGTGCCAAGGCTCTTCATCAGGACTGGAATGGAAACAGGAAGAAGCCAGAGAAGAAGGTGGAAGGATGGGAGGTGTATGAGCTAGAAGGTGAAAGGGGAAGCTGGGTGTGGGGGAGGGTAGGTGGATGGAGAAGTGGGGGATGAAGTGAGAAGCTGGAAAGTGATAGGTGGAATAGGTAAAGGGCCGAGCGAGGAGGAGAATGGACAGGAAATGAGGAGAGGCACCAAAGGGAGATGATAGGCAGATGAGGAGAGGAGAAGGGGTAAGAGGGGAGCCAGAGTGGGGAACGGAAAAAGAGAGAAGGGATGCAGGAAATTGTGTTGCAGTTACCGAGAAAGACTTTATGAAAACAACACAGGAGAATCGAAGGGATGTGTACTTATTCCCCCCCTGCTCTACACACTGTGGATGTGTGTGTCCCCACCAAAATGTTCAGGGTTTTTCCCAAACAGAAGCCTTGGATGAACAATGAAATCCAGAGCCCGCTGAGAGCCACATCAGAGGCATTCAAGCCTGGAGATCAAGAATGCTACAAGAGGTGCAGGTATGATCTCCGGAAAGCCATCTCAAGGGCGAAGTGGAGATTCCGGACTAGATTGGAATTAATGATGGGTGCTCGACAGCTGTGGCAGAGTTTGAACGCCATAACCTCCTACAAACTTAAACCTTGCAAGATAGGGGACAGCAGAGCTTCGCTTCCAGATGAGCTCAATGTCTTCTATGCTCACTTTGATCACCAGAACAGGGAGAAACCATCATACATGCCCATGTCTCCCGATGATCCTTGGGTTTCAGTATTTGAAGATGACCTGTGGGTTGTGTTCAAGAGAATGAATCCAAGAAAAGCATCTGGTCTGGATGGAGCCCGTGGTTGAGTACTGAAGAGGTGTGCTGACCAACTGGCTGGTGTGTTCACAGATATCTTCAATCTCTCGCTACGGCAGTGTGTGGTAGCCATCTGCCTCAAGCAGATTTCAATCGTACCGGAGCCCAAGAGCGTGGTAACCTGTCTAAATGACTATCGCCCAGGGGCACTCGCATCCACAGTGATGAAGTGGTTTGAGAAGCTCTTGGTGAAGCATATCAGCTCCTGCCTGAATGATGACTTGGACCCGCTCCAATTTGCCTACCAAAGCAACAGGTTAACAGCAGGTACTACCTCGCTGGCTCTTCACACAACCCTGGAACATCTGGACAGCAAAGATGCACTATTATCCCCTCAAAGCTAATCAGTGAACTCCAATACCCCCTTGTGCAATTGGATCCTGGATTTCCTCACTTGCAAACCCCTGTCAGTTCAGATTGGCAACAACATCTCCTGCACAATTTCCATCAACACAGGAGTACTTAAGGGATGTGTACTTAGCCCCTGGTCTCCTCGCTTTACAACTTTGACGGTGTGGCTATGTACAGCTCCAACATCATATATAAGTTTGGTGACGACACCACTGTTGTGGGTTGTATCAAAGGTGGTGAAAAATCAGCATATAGGAGGGAGATGGAGAATTTAGCTGAGTGCTGCAATAACAAAAATCTCTCACTTAACACCATAAAACCAAAGAACTTCAGGTGAGGGAAATCAGAGGGCCATGAACCAGTAATCATCGGAGGATCAGAGATGGAAAGGGTCAGTAACTTTAAATTCCTGAGTGTCATCATCTCAGACACTCAAATAAATATAATTGTGAAGTAATCACGACAGTGCCCCTATTTCCTCAGGAGTCTGTGGAGATTCAGCATGTCATCGAAAACCTTGGCAAACTTCTATAGATGTGTGGTGGAAAGTGTGCTGGCTGGCTGCATTACAGCCTGGTATGGGAACACCAATGCCTTTGAGTGGAAAATCCTACAAAACACAGTAGATTCGGCCCAGTACATCACAGGTAAAACCCTCCCAGCCATTGAGCACATCTACATGAAACGTTGCCATAAGAAAGCAGCATCCATCATTATCCTCCCTACCCAGTCCATGCTCTTTTCTCACTGCTGCAATCAGGTAGAAAGTACAAGTGCCTCAGGAATCACACCACCAGGCTCAAGAACAGTTACTACCCCTCAACCATCAGGCTGTTGAACAAAAGGGGATAATGACACTCATTTAAGGACTCTTTTACCTTGTTATTTCAGACTCGTTATTTATTGCTATTTATTTATATCTGCATTTGCACAGTTGGTTGTCCATTGATCCTATTTACAGTAACTGTTCTATAGATTTGCTAAATATGCCCACAGAAAAATAATCTCAGAGTTGTATGTGGTGACATGTGTGTACTCTGATAATAAATTTGACTTTGACTTTGAGAAAGTGCAGAGCATGTAGATAGGAAATATGCAAGGACCATGGTAAGGCAGATTGAGAGCAAGGGCTCGCCTTTAGTGTATAAGAGGTCTGTTTAGGTGCAGTACAGTTCAAACTGATGTCTTCCAGTGATCCTTGCCACAGGGATTTTCCTCACTATTTTTCTGGGTATGTTGAATCATGGATGGAAATCAACTTCTTCAGCATGAGTTAGCAACTCCATCACTAAACACTCAGTGGCCACTTCATCAGTTAGCTCCCGTACCTAATAAAGTGGCCACTGAGTATATGTTCATGGTGTTCTGCTGCTGTAGCTTATCCACTTCAGGGTTCAATGTGATGTGTGTTCAGAGATGCTCTTCTGCACACCACTGTTGTAATGCGAGTTACTGTCACCTTCCTGTCAGCTTGAACCAGTCTGGCCATTCTCCTCTGACCTCTCATTAACAAGGCATTTTTGCCCACAGAACCACCACTCACTGGATGTTTTTTTTAATTCTTTCACATTATTCTCTGCAAACTTTGGAGACTGTTGTGTGTGAAAATCCCAGGAAATCAGCAGTTTCTGAGATACTCAAACTACCCTGTCTGGCACTAACAATCATTCCACCATCAAAGTTATTTAGATCACATTTCTTCCCCATTTTGATGTTTGGTCTGAAGAACAACGGAACCCCCTGACTACGTCTGCATGTTTTTATGCATTGAGTTGCTGCCACATGATTAGCTGATTAGATCTTTGCATTAACGAGCAGGTGGACAGGAGGTAGCGAATAAAGTGGTCACGGAGTGTAATATCATGCAAACATCTGAATGATGGTGGACTTTAACCTCTGTTTGGCTCTCAGTCCCTACATCTCAACCGTCCACTGCTGACGGACAGAATATTGTTTTAGATCAGTTGGATTGGAGACCAAATTTAATTTGTTCCATCAGACACAAACTAAGTTTTGATACCAAAGTGACAATGCCCCATGATCATTCATTGTTTTCTAAAGTGCAGAATGAAACAAAGTGACAGGTGCCCCTTTAACAATGAAGAGTCTGATTTCACAGTTGTTATTTAATTTTCGTCTGAAGGCAAAAGCTTTGAACAGCTCGGCTGTCACAGTTTAGTGCAACTGTTTTGTGCCTGAGGCTGCTGTAAAATAACACTAAGCACTCCAGATCACAATCTCTCCTCATTCTTACTGACCTCGCAAACAATCTGCTTACTCCATTTTTATTTTCTTGGAGAGAGTTAGGTTGAGATCTGCAAAGCCATTTTCACTTGCATAAAAAGGAAACTAAGAAACAGGGATCTTAATTTATTTGATGAAGGGTCTGAAATACTTACTGTTTATTCCTCTCCATAGATGCCGCCTGATGTGCTGAGTTCCTCCTGCATTTTGTGTGTGTTACGTAAGAACAGGGAGTTGACAATGCCATGTTAGCTCAGGAATACAGCAGAACCCCTGGAGACGAGACTCTATCCTTCTCAACACCATAACTCTTTTCCCCACCACATAAATCACCAACACAAATGCTGAGTAACTCCAAACTTCGATGTATTGAGGACTTATTGGTGGACACTGTCCAAAACTACATGTGCAAAACAGAAGCAAAATGCTAGAATTCTGGAGCACAAACCAGAAACGCTAGAAATATTCAACATGCTTGGAGAGAAAGCAAAATAAAACAGCTTGACTTTCTGCTAATTTATTACAATATATTCATAGCACACAGTAGTAACACAACCTTGAGTGAAATTCCTCCTGTGGGTAATTTTCCTGAAAAGTTGGCAAGGGGCGATTTTATCTTTAGCCGCGTAGGTTCTGTGTTTTCAATAGCCATTGTGGGTCTCATGCCAAGATAACTATTTATATCATTCTAAGTTAATAAATACTGTAAAGGAGATGGTTTCAGAATAGCATTGATCAAAGTGAAGACTTTAATAATACTCCATTCTTCTAGCAAGCAGCAATGTGATCTTTAACTCCCTTAAGGATGTGATCAATAAATATTGAGCTACCAATGTCTTCTGCATCCCAGGAACTAATAAAAGATATGCAATTCAATTTGAGATTAATGATAATGCCCCCTGGGCAAAAATGTAAATGTTTCCAATACCTAGATGTTGACTGCTGGAAGAAGGGTTCTAAAGGTTCGAAGGTTCATTTTATTGTCAAAGTATGCGTGTGCAATACAACTCTGATATTCATCTTCTCCAGATAGCCATGAAAGACTTTCTTTGTTGAAAGAAAAGACATTAACATCCCCCCCCCCACTGGCATGAAAAAGTAAAAGAAGCAAAACTCTCAAAGCCCAAAACCCCGCACCCCCTCCCTTGCAGAAAAAGACAGTGACTATAGTATCAAATCTTCGATGCCCTCATTTGCAGAAAAGAACAGCAACGTTAGCATCAAACCCACCACCCCCCCACACACACACACAGAAAAAAATAACAGATCACCCACCATTCAGCCACAAGAAAGAAAACACCAAAAAACTGAAGGAGACCGACAGAAAGTACCGTCCAATAATCACAAAACTCTCAGAATATCAATAATATCTTCTTCACTTAGCTAGGAGACTGGTCACCTAATTGTTGTCTGTAGGATCTTCCTCCGCCATGTCAGACTGTCATACTGGATGTCATGTTTGATGTTGTAATAACTACCTTAACTACAAAACTGCTCACTTAGACTGATCTTGTGTCTCAATGACGCTTGCGGATTCAGATGCATTGAAAGCTGTCAGGATGGGTGGTAATGTTCCATTTGCTTTCTGCCCAAAACCTTCATAGCAAGTGTTAAGCTAATGGGGAAGGCCTGTACTGCTGTCAGTAATACTGCTCAGTTTTGGTTTGTAGCCCGGACTGAAGAAGGCCTTTCTCATCATCGTTTCTGTGAGTAACACCACTTTCAATGAACTATGCAAAAGGTAGAGAGATACTAAGGTGGAGTCAACTTTTGTCCATTATCATCTGTACGACTGTTCACCCGGATGTTAGCATAGGAACCTGTTCAACTGGGAGATCATTCACCCACATGTTGACTTCAAGAACTTCTCCAACCATAAGAAAAAGATGGGGAAAATGGAAATTAGTAGCAGTCAAGTTTGCATGATCAATCACCGATCATACCGCAACAATATAGATATTAATAGCTAATGGAGTCTCCAAGTTAAAGGCACTAATACTTCAGAGTTGGTAAACTAACTGACCAATTGTAAGTGTCATCCTAGAGTCCTTCGTTTGCATCATTATCTTTTCTCTGTACTGCAAATGGATTTGGCCACCTGCTGTGCAAAGGGATTCTAAGCTCTTCAAAGCCTTCTCAGGAAAGACCATTATTGTCTGCGTGTACTGCACACTCTCCTTGCCTGGACATCATCTTAACCCTTCCTTTGCTGCAACTTCCACAAAACTATATCTTCACTGGGCTGAATAGGCTCTTTCAGTCCAGTAAGGAACTGTGCTTGTATCAATCTTCTCAAGGGTGCATTGTGGAAATTGTGGATGAAAATGTGCCTCGTTGATCCCTTAGAGCAGGGATTCCCAACCTGTTTTATACCATGGACCCAGGGTAATTCCCTGGATGGCGGGACTGTCATATGTTGAAAGATTGGAGCGAATGGGCTTGTATACACTGGAATTTAGAAGGATGAGAGGGGATCTGATTGAAACATATAAGATTATTAAGGGACTGGACACGCTAGAGGCAGGAAACATGTTCCCGATGTTGGGGGAGTCCAGAACCAGAGGCCACAGTTTAAGAATAAGGGGTAGACAATTTAGAACGGAGTTGAGGAAAAACTTTTTCACACAGAAGGTTGTGGTTCTGTGGAATGCTCTGCCTCAGAAGGCAGTGGAGGCCAATTCTCTGGATTCTTTTTAAAAAGAGTTAGATAGAGCTCTTAAAGATAGCGGCGTGAAGGGATATGGGGAGGAGGCAGGAAAAGGGTACTGATTGTGGATGATCAGCCATGATCCCAGTGAATGGTGGTGCTGGTTTGAAGGGCTGAATGGCCTACTCCTGCACCTATTGTCTATTGTCTATTGATCCCTACCATTAACCATTAACCCCTACCGTTAATGGCTGTGGACTCCATTCCCAACCTTTTTATACCATGGACCGAGGAGTCCGTAGATCCAGGTTGGAAACGCCTGCCTTAAAGGAAGAAGAGTTCTTGTCTGATGTACTGCTGGTGAGGTGTGAGCCATAAGCAGAGAAATGTGTCTCCCTTGTTGCAATCTGTTTTTTTTTATCATGGTTATGAATTGCAATGCAATTTGCACCATAATTAGGAGCGACACGTTTTACAAAATGAATTGCAAAAATCACTTGAGAGCTCCTTGCATATTCCCACCCGGGAGCTGAGTGAACACGCATCAGTCGTCACTGAGGGGTTAGCAGTGGAGAGGGTGATCAGCTTCAAGTTCCTTGGGTGGCAGCGTCTTAGAGGATCTGTCCTGGGCCCAACACATTGATGGAACCACCACGACGGCACACATGCAGCCCTACTTTTTTAGGAGTTTGAGGAGTTCTGGCATGTCACTGAAGACTCTTGCTAAACTCTATAGATGTGCAGTGGATCTCATTTTGCACAGGATGGCAAGGGGCTGCAGAGGGATGTAGGTTCAGCCGGCTCCATTGTAGGCGCCATTGAGGAGATCTTCAAAAGGCGTCATGAGAAGAGGGCAGCCGTCGTCTTGCTACCCCTCTCCATTCCCCCCCTACCCCGCACCAACACACCTATCCTTGCCCAATGTTCGCAGCTCATCAATTCAAATCACTGCCTCTGCAAAGATGAGAAAATTTGCAGATGCTGGAAATCTAAAGCGACACACGCAACATTCTGGAGGAACTCAGCAGGCCAGGCTGCATCTGTAGAAAATGGTAAACAGTCGACGTTTCGGGCCGAGAACTAATGAAGGGTCCCCGGCCCGAAATGGCAACAGTTTACTCTTTTCCACACACGCTGCCTGGTCCGAAGAGTTCCTACAGCACTTTATGTGTGTGATTCTCTTCAAACAATCCGCTTTTGTCAGGATTACGACTGAAATCTTTATTTGTATTTGGGATTCTTTTCTGCTATTGTAGGTCCACAAAGCTGCAAGGTTAAAAATGATTCTAATTCCCATTCCAATACTCTCCTCATAAACTTAAAAGAAAATCAATTGAGTTGAAGTATTATGGAAGGAAAATTTTGGTAGTTTAAAAGACAAATATATTCAGAAGGTCCAGAAGGTTCAGAAGGAAGCAGCAGATCAATTGACTCGAAGAGAGAAACAGCTTCGCAAAGGTCCAGGAGAAGAGTTTAAAAAAAAAGAGCATTTTGTGGGGCTCGGCACATTAGCAGCAGATTAATCGATTCGAAGAGAGAGAGAGAGCTTCACACAGTTTGGGAGAAGAGTTTAAAAAAGGAGTGTTTCGTGGGATCGGTGCATTAATGGCGGACCAATCGATTCGAGGTTCAATAGTAGGAGAAAATAAAAGTAAAGCAGGGTGAAAGCAGAACGGCCATTGTGTGAGTGGACAGTGTAGAAGTGGGAACTTGAGGCTTTGGCGAGGAGACACAGGTAAGTAGCAGGGAAGGCTTTTGTAGTGGTTGGTTAAAGAATCATTAAATTACCGCTAATTAAATAAAGTAGGGAAGATGCAGGATCAGGTGATGTGCTGTAGCTGCGTGACGTGGGAGCTGGTGGACCCCATTTTGGTTCCTGGTGACCATGTCCGCAGCACTCAAGGAACTCAGGCTCAAAGCTGATGACCTGGAATTTGAGCTTCAAACACTGCAGCACATTAGGGAGGGGGAGAGTTACCTGGATTCTCTGTTTCAGGAGGTAGTCACACCCATTAGATTAGCTGCCTCAAATTCGGTCTGTCGTCAGGGACAAGAGGGTGTGACGGCGAGTGAGGCGGGTAGTGGGATCCAAGAGACAGTGCTGGAGGAACCTCAGCCCTCGAGTCTGTCCAGCAGGTCTGAGATTCTTGCTCCCTGTGTGGATGAGAGAGGGGGCTGTAGGAAGGATGAGCAACCTAACTGTGGCACTGTAGTTCAGGGAGCCATTCAAGAGGGGGGAGAGAAGAGAAATGTAGCGGTAATTGGGGATAGTATAGTCAGGGGAATAGACAAGAGTGGAGCGAAGAACAGTCAAGTGCAAAAGAGTAAAAGATTACAAGATTTGAAAAGCACAATGAGTGTAAGGACACTTTATTTGAAGGCCCATAGTATTTGAAACAAGGTCAATGAACTTGTGGCACAAATCAGTACAAAGAGGTATGATTTAATGGCCATTATAGAGACATGGTTGCAGGTTGGAGAGGATTGGCTAGTGAATATCCAAGGATATCAGGTAGGGAGGTGGGGTAGCGCTCTTATATTAAGATGAGATCAGGGCAATAGTGAGAGATGATATAAGATCTAAGGAGAAGAATGTTGAATCTGGGTAGAGATTAGGAATAATAAGGGGAAAAAAATCACTGGTGGGAGTTACTATTGGCCACCGAATGATAACATTACAGTGGCCCAGGCAATAAAAAGAAATATCTGAGGCTTTGATTGAGGCACGACTGCACAGACGCATGGATGTCAGTGAGTTAAGCCAGCAGGAGGAGTTTAAAAAAAGATCATTTTTTGTTCGGTAGTTTGATCAAGGCACGACTGCACAGACGCATGGACGTCAGTGAGTTAAGCCAGCAGGAGGAGTTTAAAAAAAGATCATTTTTTCTTCGGTGGTTTGATCGAGGCACGATAGAAATTAGAGGCTGTAGATTGCATTGTTTGTAGTTTAGAAGACGTATATTTAATAAAGAATCTAGTAGCTTTGACGTGAGTTGGCAACAGCACATGACGAAAGTTGAGATCTATAACAACCTACTGATGCTCTCCACCAAAATCGAGGCGAGAAGATTGCAACTAGCGGGGCACTCTCTACGCCACCCCGAGCTACCAGCCATCATATGGGAGCCCAAGCACGGGAGGATGAACCCTGGGCGCCCTCCCAAGACTGTGGTCAACACGCTCCTAGAAGACAGCAGCACGGCTAATGTAGATGAACTGAACACACTGATGAGGGAGAGGGAGAAGTGGAGAGTCCGTCATCATGCCTGACGCCGGCTCCCTAGGCCTGAGTCGACATGGTAGTAGTATTAGTAGTTTTGTGAGCTGCTCGCAAAATGTCATATATCACCAGTGCCATCTTATTGCTTTAGAGTTTCAGCACACATAAAACTTTTGATTAGATTACTCTTTAATTACTCTATCATTCAGATGATACTTGGCTAACTAGATGGTAGAAGTTACCAAGCTGCATGTCATAGGCATGGAATGTGCTCAGATTGGTTCCAGGTCCAGAAACACCTTCTAAAGTTCTCATCCTCAATTTGGTAATTGTTAATTGGTTTGTTTTTGTTGCATGTACTGTGATTCACCGAAAAGCCTTTGTTTGCATACCATCCAGAGAAACCACTCAAAACATAGGTACATCAGGGTAATTCACATGAAAGACCAAACTTCAGAAGACAGTGGAAGTTAGAGAGAAAGTAAGGTGGAAAAATAAGGCACAAGGGCCCTGACAAGTTAAATTGAGATTGAGATTCAGATTTATTTATCACATGCACATCGAAACATACAGTGAAATGCGTCGTTTGCGTTAACCACCAGCACAACCGAAGGATGTGCTGGGAGCAGCCCGCAAGCGTCGCCACACATTCCAGCAGCAACGTTCTGCAGCATGCCCACAATGGCCAGATGAACAATACCATCAACAGATTAACGACAATAGGACAAAGCAAGATGGCAACAGCAAAAAGCCCCTCTCCTTCCTGGACATCCACTCTATGAAGGCTTTCCAATATTTGGTATTTTTAATAAGACCTCTCCTCATTTTTCTAAACTCCAGTGAGTACAGGCCCAGAGCCATCAAATTCTCCTTAAGAAGTGTTAAAAATGAAATGAAGAATGTAAGATTGGGCAATCAAGGGACTTGATTTATCTGCCCCTCCAGACGTGAGGTGGGGTGCATTGCAATTCCAGGGTGAATACAGCCCCTGTACCATTGTCTAATATGGATGAAACTTTAACAAGAAGATACAGGTACCTTCTGATCAAAACTTTTATCCCTGAGGCTTATGGCACTGGTCATAATAGATAATGCTATTTTGAGCATCTGTGGAGTAACATGACAGTGATAAACATCAAGGTTTTTAATAGAGCGGCTTTGGTCCAAGTGTTAAAAATAAAATGAAGGACATAAGATTGGGCAATCAAGAGACTGGATTTATCTGCCCCTGCAGACCTGAGGTGGGATACACTGCAATTTATCAAGGACCCGATACTATCTTTAAGTTTCTTTCTAGGCATTATCGGGGGTGATTGAAAACCACCATATGACCTATTCACCAATCTGAGTGCTACACAGTTTGAAAGGTATGACTGATTGCTCAGAGGCACAATAGACAATTTACAAGCCATGAGTGAATGATCTCTGGTTCTTGGAAGCCCTGAGACATTTTCTTTGTACAGTGGAGCCTGGATTCATGCCAACAAAAATAAAACAATGAATATGTTGCTATTATGGGCATAGGAAGTTAGGAGGACAAATTATCTATCTACCTATCTAGACATACAGCACGTTAGCAGGACAAGCTCCATTACACACATGTGGACAATTAACCCACTAACCCTTACATGAGGTCTCACTGCATTTATGCATGGAATCAGTGGCACAGCATTTGGAATTGAGGTCACGGTTTTCATACATCACAAAAGATGTGCATGTCTTAGAGTTGATCCATTGGAGACTGATTACCAAGCTGAGGAGGTTGTTGTAAGAGGAAAAACTGAGTGAACTGTCACACCCCAGGGCGGCGTGGTAGTGCAACGTTTTACAGTACAGGAGACCTGGGTTCAATACCCATCATTGCCTGTAAGGAATTTGTACATTTCCCTGTGACCACATGGGTTTCCTCCGGGCGCCCCGGTTTCCTCCCACAGTCCAGAAATGTACTGGTTGGTAGGTGAATTGGTCATTGTAAATTTTCCCGTGACTACTGGGGGATTGCTGGGTAGCGTGGCTCGAAGGGCCAGAGGGACCTACTTCACACTATATATATCTCAATAAATAAAAAATAAACGTTTGGAGCTGGGGAGGGAACCGGAGCACTCGGAGGAAACCTACACAGTCATGGGGAAAACATACAAACTTCTAACAGACTGTGGCGAGAAAAGAACCTGGGTCGCTGATGCTGTAATAGCATTGCACTAACCGTAATGCTACCATCCTCCCGCTAATTGTTGTGCTGGGGTTCATTGCAATGGGTTAGGGTATAGTAGAAGGAGGCCTCACTGAATTTAGAATTCGGGACATGGTTTTCATACATCACGAAGGATATGCATGTCTTAGAGTCGATCCATTGAAGACTGAATACAGAGCTGAGGAGATTGTTGGAAGAGGAGAAATTGAGTGAATTGTCACACACTCAGCATAGGGGCACTCACTGAGACATGTCCGATTCTGGGAATAGTTTCACAAGATAAATGCCAGGAGATGGTCTCCTCAAGCTGCAGGAGCCAGAGGTGGATGTGTTGTTATCAGAGGAGAAGGGGTCAACCCATTAGCATCAGATGAGGAGTTTCCGATCTTTTGAATTCCTTACTCCAGAGGCCAGTGGGTGCTCAGTTGTTGGGGGCCTATCTGAGGAAAGCTGCAGGAATGCTCCTAGTTTCCTGGGATTGTGATCAGACCTCAATCACCGTTCCTAGTTGGTTATTCATCTTTGCCTGTGCAACACACGCAAAGTGCTGGAGGAACACAGCAGATCAGGCAGCATCTATGGAGAGGAATACACAGTTTACTTTTCTGGGCAAGACCCATCAGCAGGACTGAAAAAGAAGGGAGAGGGAACTGGAAAAAGGAGGGGGGGGAGAGGAAGGAGTATGAGCTGGCAGGTGGTAAGTGAGACCAGGTGAGGGGGAAGTTGGGTAGATAGGAAAAGAGAGGACTGAAATCTTGGTCCTCACCAACCTGCTCCACGGCACAATACTTCATTCCACTGAGAAAGGTTGCTTACAAGATCTTTGAAAACATGGACTACTTCCTACACTTTGGGAGGCACCCCTCTGTGAAGACAGGCAGTGATGATGCTATTCACCATCCCCCCTTATGTCTGAGGAAAACAGTATGCACATGGAGGTTAATACTTTGCTTTCCAGTGGCCGGCCCAAAGTGGCCACTTTATTGCGTACACTGTACACCTGTTCTTAATTGCAAATGTCTAATCAGACGATCATGTGGCAGCAACTCCATGTGTAAAATCATGCAGACATGCTCAAGAGATCCATTTGTTGTTCAGACCAAACATCAGAAAGGGGAAGAAATATGATCGAAGTGACTTTGAGCATTGAATGATTATTGGTGCCAGGCGGGGTGGTTTGAGTATCTCAGAAACTGCTGATCTCCTGGGATTTTCACGCATCGCAGCCCCCAGAGTTTACAGAGAATGGTGCAAGAAACAAAAGAGAAAACACCACGCAATGGCAGGTCTGTGGGCAAAACTGCCTGGTTGAAAGAGAGGGCAGAGGAGAATGGCCAGACTAGTTCAAGCTGACAGGAAGGCGACAGTAACCCAAATAACCATGTGTTACAACAGTGGTGTGCAGAAGAGCATAACTGAATGCACAGCACGTCAAACCTGTTAGAGGACGGGCTACAGCAGCAGAAGACCACAAACATACACTCCGTGGCCACTTTATTAGTACAGAAGGTACCTAATAAACTGACCACTGAGTGTATTTAAGAAATAGGAGGGAACCAGGAACAGATCCTTAGGATCTTCAGAGGTAGGGAGGTAAATCACCAGCCTCAAGGACAGTTCCGACCCAGCAGTAATAAAACTATTAAATGTTCCCTAGTACTATAAAAAGATCTCTTGCCCTCACAACCTATCTCAGTATGATCTGCACCATATTGTTTATCTGCACTGCAGATACTACTACAGACATTACACTTTAGTCTGCATTGTTATTATTTTACCTTGTTCAACCTCAAAGCACCGTGTAATGATTGGATCTGTGCACGTAACACGCACAAAGTGCTGGAGGAACTCAGCAGGCCAGTTAGCATCTATGGGAAAAAGTACAGTCGACATACTGGGCCGAAACACTTCTGCAGGACTGGACAAAAAAGGCTGAGGAGTAGATTTAAAAGATGGTGGGGGGAGGGGGAAGAGAATTACCAGGTGATGGGAGGGATGAAGTAAAGAGCTGGGAAGTTGATCAGTGAGATGAGGTGAGAGAGGGAAAAGGGGGTGGGAAATGGAGAAGAGATGGGGGGGGGGGGAGGGTTGGTGGGGGTATTACCGGGAGTTTGAGAAATCACTTTGTGTGTGTTACTTGCTTAGATCCAATCATTACACAGTGCTTTGAGGTAGAACAAGGTAAACAAGGTACAATCATATTGAGATAGATTGTGAGGGCAAGAGATGTTTTTATAGTACTAGGGAACATTTAATAGTCTTTTTACTGAGGGGTTGAAGCTGTCCTTTAGGCTGGTGATTTACCGCTCTACCTCTGGTGATCCTAAGGATCTGTTGCTGGTTCCCTCCTATGTCTCAAATGCACTCAGCATTTTGTGTGTGCTGTTCTGATTTCCAGCATCTGCAGGTTTCCTCTTCTTTGAGGATCTATGCAGGTCGGGCTTTTTTTTATCCCTGCAACTCGGCACATGTGACAATAATAAACCGAAGCAGGACTCAGATATCTCCCAGTGGCCACACATTTTAATTCCATGTCCCATTCCCATTCTGATATGTCTATCCACTGCCTCCTCTACTGTAAAGATGAAGCCACACTCAAGTTGGAGGAACAACACCTTATATTCCGTCTGGGTAGCCTCCAACCTGATGGCATGAACAGTGACTTCTCTAACTTCCGCTAATGCCCCACCTCCCCCTAGTACCCCATCTGTTATTTTTTTTTATACACATATTCTTTTTCTCTCTCTCCTTTTTCTCCCTCTGTCCCTCTCACTATACCCCTTGCCCATCCTCTGGGTTCCCCCCCACCCCCGACTTTCTCCCCGGATCTCCTGTCCCATGATCCTCTCATATCCCTTTTGCCAATCACCTGTCCAGCTCGTGGCTCCATCCCTCCCCCTCCTGTCTTCTCCTATCATTTCAGATCTCCCCCTCCCCCTCCCACTTTCAAATCTCTTACCATCTCTTCTTTCAGTTAGTCCTTCGGACTCTGCAAATCCAACAACGGTCTCTAATGGATCTTCATCAGCTGAAGCATTCATGCTGTTTATGTACCAAGAGAATATTCTTAAGATTAGCTTCACATGTAAATGGAACTTTTAAAACATACAGTGAAATGTGTTTGTGTCAATAACCAATACAGACTGAGGATGTCCGTGGAGCATCCCACATGTGTCTCCATGTTTCTGGCACCAACGTGGCAGGCCCACAACTCACGAACCCTAGTCCACCCATCTTTGGAATATGGGATTAGACTGAAGAGTCCAGAGGAAGCACATATAGTCACAGGGAGAACATACAAATTCCTACAGACAGCGGTAGAAATCGAACCCCAATCTTCTGATTCCTGGTGCTGTAAAGCATTATACTAGCCTCTATGCTACTGTGTCACCCTAATCGCGGATTTTCACGATACCATTCCTGATCTCAGTGATCTACTGAAGTCTGAAGAATAAACGAGACAGGTAGTCCAGCCTTCCAGGCGTTCAGCACAACGAGGTTCACCAAACAACTGTGCTATGGGAGATATTTGGCCCATCTTCCTTGTCCTAGCTCCTTGAAAAAGTTATCCAGTTAATCCAACTCTCTATCCAATTAGTCCCAGTCAAATTCACTTTGGGCAAAACATATAAACAAAGGTTTTAATTAGCAGTGTTGTAACATGGTGCAGAGTGACTCTAAAATCATTGCACTCAGAGAAGATCCAACAATATCTATTGTAATATAGTAGATTTATTTTGATATTTATTTATTTTATTTATTGAGATACAGTGTGGAAGAGGCCCCTCTAGCACTTCGAGCCACACTGCCCAACAAACCCCTGATTTAATACCCAGCCTAATCTCAGGACAATTTACAATGACCAATTAACCCACCAACTGGTATGCTGTGGGAGGAAACCGGAGCACCCGGAGGAAACCCATGTGGTCACGGCAAGAACATGCAAACTCCTTACAGGTAGTGGCGGGAATTGAACCCTAGGTTGTCTGTACTCTAAAGCGTTGTGTTTTATGTCTCTTTTTCACACCTGCACTTCATCGTGAAACAATTCTTTCACAAGATGAAAATGGAAAGAGAAAGGAGTAAAGCAAAGAAAAAGCAAAACCTTGTTTAACTTTCATGTTCCTGAAAAAGCACCTTGAACTCAAGTCAAATATAATTGTTTCAGAGCAAATCTGTTTACCCTTGTATTGAAAGCTGCAGATTATGATCAAATAATAAAAACCTTTACTTTGTCTCCCTCGTGCTTATCATTTTTATTGTGTTTGATTTCATTTCCAAACCACACAGACAAAGGGAAAGGAAATACTTGGCCTCAGGATTCAAGAAAGGTGATTGTAATAGAGTCACACAGCTCTTCGGCCCAACTGGTCCGTGCTGACAGATTCCCATCCAAGCTAGTGTTATTAGGCCTAAACCCCTCTAAAACTTTCCTATTCATGTACTTGTCCCAGAACTTTTTAAATGTTAATGTTCCTGTCTCAGTCACTTACTCTGTAAAATGGTAAATTGGATTATAATTGTCAAGGTACCAAGGTACAGTGAAAAACTTGTCTTGTGCAATTTCAAAGGTCAAAGTAAATGTATCATCAGAGTACATATGTGTCATCACATACAACCCAGAGATTTTTTTTTTCTGCCTGGCATACTCAGCAAAATCTATAGAATGGTAATTGTAAACAGGATGAATAAATAATAAAGTAGAGCACAGAGGACAACAAACTGTGCAAATGCACATATAAATAAACAGCAAAAAATAATCAGAGCATGAAATAACAAGATAAACAGTTCTTAAAGTGAGATCATTTGTTGTGGGAACATCTCAATAGATGTGTGTAGTTATTCTCTTTTGTTCAAGAGCCTGATGGTTGAGGGCTAGTAACTGTTCTTGAACCTGGTGGTGCGAGTCCTAAGGCACCTGTACCTTCTACCTGATGGCAGCAGTGAGAAAAGAACATGTCAGGAAGGTGAGGATCTCTGAATAACGGACACTGCTTTCCTACGACAGCATTTCATGGGCTCAGTGGTTGGGAGGGTTTTACTGGGCCAAATCCATTATCTTTTGTAGGATTTTCCATTCAAAGGCATTGGTGTTCCCATACCAGGCTGTGATGCAGCCAGTCAATACACTTTCCACTACACACCTACGGAAGTTTATCAAAGACTTTGATGTCATGGCAAATCTCTGCAGACTCCTGAGGAAGTAGAGGTGCTGCCGTGCTTTCTTTGCAATTATATTTACATGATGGGTCCAGGACAAGTCCTCTGAGATAGTAACACCCAGGAGTTTAAAGTTATTGATCTCTCCATCTCTGATCCTCCAACAGGGACCTCTGGTTTCCTTCTCCTGAAGCCAATAATCTGCTCCTTGGTCTTATTGACATTGAGCGGGAGGTTGTTGTTATTACACCACTCAGCCAAATTTTCAATCTCTCTCCTGTATGCTGACTCATCAGCACCTTTGATGCAGCCCACAACAGTGGTATCATCAGCAAACTTGAATATGGTGTTGGAGCTGTACTTAGCCACACAGTCATAGGGATAAAGCAAGTATAGCAGGGGGCTAAGCACACAGCCATGTGGTGCTCCTGTGCTGATGGAGATTGTGGAGGAGATGTTTTTGGATGTAATTTGGACTCGGACCTCACAATCTTCCTCAATCTGATCTTACACATTATTGTTTACCTGCACTGCACTTTCCCCATAGCTGTTACACTTCATTCTGTGTTCTGTTATTGTTTTGCCTTGTACAACCTCAATGCACTGGATAATGAATTCATCTCTATAAACAATATGCAAAGCAAGCTTTTCACTGTATCTCAGTACATGTGACAATAATAAACCAATTCCATTTCAATACATTACAACAGCACATTGAGGTAGTGAAGGGAAAAACAATAATAGAACACAGAAAGTGCAGTGCAGATAGACAATAAGATGAAAAGTCATACAGTACTCTGCAAAACTCCTAGGCACATGTGTAGAGCTAGGATGCCTAAGACTTTTGCACAGTTCTGTATTTGTCAACGTGGAGCGGAGAGCGAGTTTCTAAATCTGGCAGAAGCAAAGGACGTAAGGAATGGTGAGGGTGGATTGTCGTGGGAGGGGTGTGGGACAGATGGCAGAGAGGGAGTGCAGGGCGGTGTGGGGGGGGGTGTGGTATGGTGCAGGTACAGGCCGATGTTCCCTGTACGGTGTGCGCCCCTGTGCACACATCTTTTGCTACCAGCACACGAAGGAATTTAAACTGCGCACCAAATAATGTCACCCTCTACCTTGCTGGCATGTTAAGTGCACAATCACATTTCCTTCTCCAGTTTCTGATACGGACGGTGTTGACAACGTGGAGCTTGCGATGATTTGTCTGCTGATTTTAGAACTAGCTCATTTACACTGTTTTTATTGAAGAAATTATTCAATTTGCTTATGTTGTTGTCACTGGGCAAAATATTTCACAGCACAAGATTTTTACAGACACTGGTCATTACAAATTAGAGGCACCCTCAGCCCTGAGACACCAGATAATTTTATTTGATTTCAAACAATTGGTTTATTGGTCATTACAGAATGTCTCTCTGGTGCTTCCCACTTCCTCCCCTCTCCCTTCCCCTTTTCCCAACCATGATTCTCCCCCCCCCCCCCGCCCACTCTCAGTCCACAATAGAGACCCATATGAGAATCAGGTTTATCATCACTCACATCTCATGAAATTTGGATTTTTTTGGTAATAGTCAGTGCAATACATAAAATTACTACAATACTGTGAACAAGTCTTAGGCACCCTAGCTTTACATATATATAATAGTTTTATAACAGTAGGATAGAAGCTACCTTGAGCCTGGCAGATCATTTTATACGTATACTGAACACCATCTGGTTGAAAATGTTGCCCCTTAGGTTACTATTAAATCACTTCCCTCTCACCATAAACCTATGCCCTCTGGTTGTTTATTCCCCAACCCTGGAAAAAAGATTATGTGCATTGGAGCCTATCAATGTCTCTTATGGGTTAAATACCTTCATTAGATCACCCCTCATTCTCCTATGCACTAATGAATAAAGTCCCAACCCACTCAGCTTCTCTCCATTACCAAATTCCTCAAGTCGTTTCAACATCTTGTTAACTCTCCTCTGCGCTCCTTCCAGCTTTAGGGTATCATTCCCACAGCAGGATGACCAAAACAGAACACTACATTCCAAATACAGCCACACCGACATTTTGTTGGTCAGATCTCATTTAAAATGGACCAGTGAGTCCTGCTTAGAAGTACAGTATATTGATCTATCTGAAGCTCCTTGTAGAAGGCAATAGAATTGACAATGCATTGGTGGGTACAAGTGGTATTCTATAAACCTGTACTCATCTAGATTTTGATTTTAGCATCCTTTTAATCTGAAAGTTCCTTTACTTCAAATACACTACCATTCTATTTCCTGGGATTTCCTCCTAATTTCAAAATATTCAGGAGGTCAAGTAGTATCTGTGGATGTACAAACGTATATTGTATACATTTCTCTGACATTAAATTGTACCTCTGAAACTTTGGAGAAATGCATAAGCAGTATTTCAGGTTGATGACCTTTCATCAGAATCAGGTTTAATATCACCAGCATATGTTATGAAACTTGTTAACTTTATGGCAACAGTACAGTGCAACACATGATAAATATATATTGAGAAAAACAACTGAATTACTTCCGGGACGCCTAGGCACAACAAGTAGCAGCAGAACTCTCGATGGAAACGATTAAATATTCCAGTTTCAGCCTGATACAGCTAAAAAGCACAACTGTTTCCAAAGTCAGTACAGTCAACAAAGATGTCTTAATGCGTTTAAACGAACTATCGCCGCTTAAAACCGACGGAAACAACACTGATTGTGGTCGGAAGCACCCACGGAGGATACCTCGGGTGTAGTTCAGGATTACAAGTGCGTTTAAGGAAATGGGGTTTTAAATTCCATATAATGACTATCTTGCTGGCGAATGTGCAGTGTCTGGTGAATAAAATCCATGATCTCAGAGCCAGGGTGCTGAATCAGAGGGACATTAGGACCGCGTGTGTCCTTTGTTTCACGGAATCCTGGTTAACCCTTTCATACCAGACGCAGCAATCCAGATCAACGGATTTACTACACACCATCAGAGTAGATCAATAGAGTCTCTCAAAAGCAGAGGTGGAGGAGTATGCCTCATGATCAACTCTTCTTGGTGCACAAATATATCAGCACTGTCCCAATTCTGCTCACCAGACCTGGAATATCTCGCAGTAAAGTGACTTCTTTTTTAACCTACCACAGGAGTTCTCTGGGGTCATTTTGGTAGTAGTTTACATTCCACCTCAGGCCAATGTCAGTCAGGTTTTAGATGATCTGAACAATGGGATCAACATGCACGAAATAGCACACCCTAAAACCTTCACCATCGTTTTGGGAGATTTTAACCAGGCCAGTCTGAAAAAATCACTAAGCAATTACCATCAACAGATCAATTCCAGTACTGGGGAAACAACACACTGGACCATTGTTACACCACCATCAAGAATGCCTACCGTGCTATTCCACGCCCTCACTTCAGGAAGTCTGCTCACCTGGCTGTACTTCTACTCCCCGAGTACAGGCAGAGACAGAAGACTGCAGCACCAGTAGTGAGGACCAAGAAGGTATGGACAAGGGAAGCACAGGTGTGCCTACAGGACTGCTTTGAATCGGTGGATTGGAATTATTCAGGGATTCATCTTCGAACTTGGATGAATATGCTGCAGTTGTTACAGACTTCATTAAAACCTGTGTGGATGAGTGTGTGTCCACAAAAACATAATGTACATTCCCAAACCAAAAGCCGTGGATGAACCAGGAGGTACGTCGTCTGCTGAAGGCTAGATCTGTGGCATTCAAGTCTGGCAACCCAAGACTGTAACAGAAAACCGGGTATGATTTGCAGAGGGCTATTTCAAGGGTGAAGAGACAATTTTGAATGAGGTTGGAGGTGACATCGGATGCACGGCAACTCTGGCAGGGTCTGCAAGACATTACTTCCTACAAAGTGAAACTCAACAGTATGAATGACAGTGATGCTTCACCACCAGATGAACTTAACATCTTTGAAATGGAGAACACAACTACAGCTGTGAAGACCCCTGCTGCTCCTGATGACCCTGTGATCTCCATCTCAGAGGCTGATGTTAGGCTGTCTATAAAGAGAGTGAACCCTTGCAAGGTGGAAGGTCCCAATGGAGTACCTGGTACCTGGAACTCCTGCCTCAGCAAGGACCTGGACACATTGCAATTTGCCTATCGCCACAATAGGTCAATGGCAGATACAATCTCAATGGCTCCCCACATGGCGTTAGACCACCTGGACAACACAAACACCCACGTCAGGATGCTGTTCATCGACTATAGCTCAGCATTTAATACCATCATTCCCACAATCCTGATTGACAAATTACAGAACCTGGGCCTCTGTACCTCCCTCTGCAACTGGATCCTCGACTTCCTAACCGGAAGACCACAATATGTGCGGATTGGTGATAACATATCCTCCTTGCTGACAATCGACTTTGGCGCACCTCGGGGGGGGTGTGTGCTTAGCCCACTGATCTACTCTCTATATACCCATGACTGTGTGGCTATGCATAGCTCAAGTACCATCTATAAATTTGCTGACGAAGCAACCATTGTTGGTAGAATCTCGGGTGGTGACAAGAGGGCGTACAGGTGTGAGATATGCCAACTAGTGGAGTGGTGCCGTAGCAACAACCTGGCACTCAGCGTCAGTAAGATGAAAGAGCTGGTTGTGGACTTCAGGAAGGGTAAGATGAAGGAACACATACCAATCCTCATAAAGGGATCAGAAGTGGAGAGAGTGAGCAGCTTCTAGTTCCTGGGTGTCAAGAACTCTGAGGATCTAACCTGGTTCCAACATATCGATGTAATTATAAAGAAGGCAAGACAGCAGCTATACTTTATTAGGAGTTTGAAGAGATTTGGCATGTCAACAAATATATTCAAAAACTTCTGTAGTTGAACCGTAGACAGAATTCTGACAGGCTGCATCACTGTCTGGTATGGAGGGGCTACTGCACAGGACCGAAAGAAGCTACAGAAGGTTATAAATCTAGTCAGCTCCATCTTGGGTACTAGCCTACAAAGTACCCAGGACATCTTTAGGGAGCAGTGTCTCAGAAAGGCATTATTAAGGACCTCCAGCACTCAGGGCATGCCCTTTTTCTCACTGTTACCATCAGATAGGAGGTACAGAAGCCTGAAGGTATTCACTCAGCGATTCAAATACAGCTTCTTCCCCTCTGCCATCTAAGAATGGACATTGAATCTTTGGACACTACCTACCTCACTTTTTTAAAAAATACAATATTTTTATTTTGCACTTTTTTTAAAATCTAGGGGTAGATATTATTTGTTACTATTATTGTGTTTTTCTCTGCTAGATCATGTATTGCATTGAACTGCTGCTGCTAAGTGAACAAATTTCACGTCACATGCCGGTGATAATAAACCTGATTCTGATTCTGATAAATATATACATATATACATACACACACACAAACTGGTATATAAGTTAAAATAAGTAGTACAAAACCAGAAATAAAATAAGTTGTGAGGTAATGTTCATGGGTTCAATTTCCATTTAGGAATCAGATGGCAGAGGGGAAGAAGCTGTTCCTGAACCGCTGACTGTGTGCCTTTAGGCTCTTGTACCTCCTTTCTGATGGTATCAATGAGAAGAGGGCAAGTCGTGGGTGATGTGGGGTCCTAAATAGTGGATGCCACCTTTCTGAGGCACCACTCTTTGAAGAGGTCTACAAAGTGGAGATGGATCAAAATTGCAGATTACCAATCTAAAGTGTGCTGTGCTTTGATCCTATGTTATTTCTTAATTTCCACCCTCATTATTTGAAATGTGTTGTGATTACATAAGACATACTGTATGTAGGAGCAGAATTAAGTCAAATCCATCCTTCAATCATGGCTGATTTATTATCCCTCTCAACCCCATTCACCTGGCTTCTCGCCATAACCTTTGGCACTCTTACTAATCAAGAACCTTGCTATCGCATTATATCTAGTTGCCCTTGCTATTGTGGCTCAATTCATTATTGGAATTTAAGTATTATAATTGGAGGAGGAGAAGATGGCGGCGCGACGCAGCACACCCGGCCTCTCTGTGATGAACATCTGTTATCTGTCAAGTAGGAGGCCATGCACAATTCTGATTTGATGGAAGCAGACGTGAGAGCATGGAAGAACATCTGGTGAAACTTCTGAAGTGCCTGTTTTGTTGCCGCTGCTGCTGTATGATCTGAAATCTCCAGAGGGGAAGGCCCCAAATCCTTGGCTTTGCCTGTTGCTTGGCAGCCGGGGTTATTGTCGAAGCGCTCAGCAGAGATGGTACTCGGTGCTCAGTGACGGAGGGCTGGTCGGAGGCTCGAAGTTTTCGGACAGACTCAGAGCCGGACTGTGGTCGGGTGCTTCCAGGATGCTGCATCGACAAGTTTGCGGTGCTGGAAGCTCATGGTAGGGAGAGTTTCTCTCTTCTACCGTCTGCGTGAGACGTTGGGGCTATCGGTACTTTGAGACTTTTTTTTTTACCGTGCCCATGGTCTGCGCTTATCAAATTACGGTATTGCTTTGCACTGTTGTAACTATATGTTATAATTATGTGGTTTTTGTCAGTTTTAGTCTTGGTCTGTCTTGTGTTTCTGTGATATCATTCTGGAGGAACATTGTATCATTCTTTAATGCATGCATTTCTAAATGACAATAAACGAGGACTGAGTGTCCTCATAATCTAATCTAATAATTTCTAATTTAATGTTATGATCAAGGTCCAAACAGCATTACAGTGATCCTATCTAAGCATACTTAATAGAAACTAATCAGATACCAAAATTTCAGGCAG
Organism: Mobula birostris; assembly: GCF_030028105.1. NCBI lineage: Eukaryota > Metazoa > Chordata > Chondrichthyes > Myliobatiformes > Myliobatidae > Mobula > Mobula birostris. Next base: position 140,399,947 of record NC_092378.1, on the reverse strand, counting down.
GGTAAGCTTTGTAGGCACTCCCTTCCCTCTCACAAGAAATCAGTACACAATACTGGTACGTTTGTTATCCAAGGATTCAATTGTTCTGTGTGATGTGCAACTGGACCTTCTGAATATATTTGTCTTTTAAACTACTAATGTTTTCCTTCCATTATACTTCACCTCAATTGATTTTCTTTTTACTTTATGAGGAGAAGCATTGGAATTAGAATTAGAATCAGAGTCATTTTTAAGCTTCTACGCTTCTTTTTGGATTCCAGACCTAATCAGTTCCCCTCTACCACCACTCTGCTCCGTCTAGCGGGATTAGTCCTTACTCTTAATAATTTCTCCTTTGGCTCTTCCCACTTCCTCCAAACTAAAGGTGTAGCTATGGGCACCTGTATGGGTCCTAGCTATGCCTGCCTTTTTGTTGGGTTTGTGGAACAATCTATGTTCCGTGCCTATTCTGGTATCTGTCCCCCACTTTTCCTTCGCTACATCGACGACTGCATTGGTGCTGCTTCCTGCACGCATGCAGAACTCGCTGACTTTATTAACTTTGCCTCCAACTTTCACTCTGCCCTCAAGTTTACCTGGTCCATTTCCGACACCTCCCTCCCCTTTCTAGATCTTTCTGTCTCTGTCTCTGGAGACAGCTTATCCACTGATGTCTACTATAAGCCTACTGACCCTCACAGCTATCTGGAATATTCCTCTTCTCACCCTGTCTCTTGCAAAAACGCCATCCCCTTCTCGCAATTCCTCCGTCTCCGCCGCATCTGCTCTCAGGATGAGGCTTTTCATTCTAGGACGAGGGAGATGTCTTCATTTTTTAAAGAAAGGGGCTTCCCTTCCTCCACTATCAACTCTGCTCTTAAACGCATCTCCCCCATTTCACGTACATCTGCTCTCACTCCATCCTCCCGCCACCCCACTAGGAATAGGGTTCCCCTGGTCCTCACCTACCACCCCACCAGCCTCCAGGTCCAACATATTATTCTCCATAACTTCCGCCACCTCCAACGGGATCCCACCACTAAGCACATCTTTCCCTCCCCCCCTCTCTCTGCATTCCGCAGGGATCGCTCCCTACACAACTCCCTTGTCCATTCGTCCCCCCCATCCCTCCCCACTGATCTCCCTCCTGGCACTTATCCGTGTAAGCGGAACAAGTGCTACACATGCCCTTACACTTCCTCCCTTACCACCATTCAGGGCCCCAAACAGTCCTTCCAGGTGAGGCAACATTTCACCTGTGAGTCGACTGGGGTGATATACTGCGTCCAGTGCTCCCGACGTGGCCTTTTATATATTGGCGAGACCCGACGCAGACTGGGAGACCGCTTTGCTGAACATCTATGCTCTGTCCGCCAGAGAAAGCAGGACCTCCCAGTGGCCACACATTTTAATTCCACATCCCATTCCCATTCTGACATGTCTATCCACGGCCTCCTCTACTGTAAAGATGAAGCCACACTCAGGTTGGAGGAACAACACCTTATATTCCGTCTGGGTAGCCTCCAACCTGATGGCATGAACATCGACTTCTCTAACTTCCGCTAGGCCCCACCTCCCCCTCGTACCCCATCTGTTACTTATTTTTATGCACACATTCTTTCTCTCACTCAACTTTTTCTCCCTCTGTCCCTCTGAATATACCTCTTGCCCATCCTCCCCACCCCCTCCTTGTTTTTCTTCCCGGACCTCCTGTCCCATGATCCTCTCGTATCCCCTTTTGCCAATCACCTGTCCAGCTCTTGGCTCCATCCCTCCCCCTCCTGTCTTCTCCTATCATCTTGGATCTCCCCCTCCCCCTCCAACTTTCAAATCCCTTACTCACACTTCCTTCAGTTAGTCCTGACGAAGGGTCTCGGCCTGAAACATCGACTGCACCTCTTCCTAGAGATGCTGCCTGGCCTGCTGCGTTCACCAGCAACTTTGATGTGTGTTGCTTGAATTTCCAGCATCTGCAGAATTCCTGTTGTTTTCATTTTTAAGCTTGCAGCTTTGTGGACCGACAATAGCAGAACAAAATCCCAAGTACAAATGAATTTGTTCGTAATCCTGACAAAAAGGGAATGTTTGAACAGAAGGTGATTTGAATTGATGAGCTGCAAAGATTGGACAAGAATAGATCTGTCCTTGGTTCCAGGCAGGGGTGGAGAAATGGAGAGGTTAGCAAGATGTCAGCTCCATTACGACTTCATGGTCTTCATAGGGATGGACAAAAATGAAAAACTGGTTACACATGACCGAAAGGAAGATGGACAGATTTGCAGTAAGATTTGTAGCGTTTATAACTTTGCATTCAGGATTTCCTAGCTTGTTTTGTGTCCAATCACCCATCTACTCTCCAAAGTGGCAATCTCCACATACAGACCACTATGTCCCCCTTCTAAGATGCATTTCAATTCCTCGGGCCCCTGTTTGTAGAGAAAAAAAGATTTGAGTGTTAATCATTAAAAGCGTGACAGGGACATGAATAAATTATCACTTTTTATTAGCAATTTAGCACAAGAGGTACCAAAATTTCATTCTCTCCCAAATTGTTACTGTTATAATAGAATTCCAATTTACAGTTCTAATGATTCCTAATAATGGATGTTTTGAGGTCCATGGAGAAAGCTAATTTTGCAAAGATTCATTTTTAATAGATTTTCTTCTCAGAGTTTATACTTATCCAGAATGGTCAGACAAATCTCATCTTATTATTTAATATTGAGAAGGCAGGAGGCAATTTTAACTACAAGAGATGCAGGAAATCCGGAGTAACATACATAAAATGCTGGAGGAATTCAGCAGGTCAGGCAGTATCTATGGAAAGGAATAAAGAGTTGATGTTTCGGGCCAAGACCCCTCATCAGGACTGGAAAGGAAGGGGAAGAAGCCAGAATAAGAAGGTTGGGGGGGGAATGAGTACAAGCTGAAAGGTGATAGGTGAAGCCAGGTGGGAGGGGAGGGGGAATGATGTAAGAAGCTGGGAGCTGATAGGTGGTGAAAGTAAAGTGCTGAAGAAGAATGAATCTGATAGATGAAGAGAGTGGACCATGAGAGAAAGGCAAGAAGGAGGGGAACCAGGGAACTGATAGGCAGGTAAGGAGAAAACAAGAGGTACAAGAGGAGCCAGAGTGGGGAATCTATGGAAAGGAATAAAGAGTCAACGTCTTGGGGAGAGACCCTTCATCACGACTGGAAAGGAAGGGGGAAGAATCCAAGAATAAGAAGGCTGTGAGGGGGTAAGGAGTACAATCTAGATTCTAGAAGCTAATAGATGAAGCCAGGTGAGAGGGAAGTTAGGTCGGTGAGGGACGGAGGATGGAATGAGAAGTTGAAAGGTGATAGGTGGAAAAGGTAAAAGGCTGAAGAAAATGAATCTGATAGGAGAGAAGAGTGGACCATGGGGGAAAAGCATAGAGGAGGGGCACCAGAAGAGGATGATAGGCAGGCGAGGAAAAGAGAAGGGGCAAGAGGGGAGCCAGAATGGGAGTGCAAAAGGAGAAAAGCAGCAGAGAGAGAAGTTATCATAAGTTGAAAAAAATCAATGTTTGTGTTGTCTGATTGGAGGCTATCCAAACAGAATATGAGGTCACACACACACAAATGCTGGAGGAACTCAGCAGGCCAGGCAGCATCTATGGAAAAGAGTAAACAGTTGGGCTGAGACCCTTCTTCAGGACTGGAAAAAAAATACGAGAAGTCAGAGTAAGAAGGTGGGGGGAGAGGAGGAAGAAGTACGAGGTAGTAGGTGATAGGTGAAATGGGGAGAGGGCAAGGGTGAAGTAAAGAGCTGGGAAGTTGATTGGTGGAAGAGATGAGGGAAGAAGGGGGTATCTGATAGGAGAGGGTGGAAGAAAGGGAAGGGAGGAGCACCTGAGGGAAGTGATGGGTAGGTAAGGAAATAAGGTGAGAGAGGGAAATAGGAATGGGGAATAGTGAAGGAGAGTGGGAAGGGAGGGTAGGTCAATTACTGGAAATCCAAGAAATCAATGTTCATGCCATCAGGTTAGAGGCTACCCAAAAGGAATATAAGATGTCGCTCCTCCATCACGGCAGTAGAGAAGGCCGTGGACTGACATGTCGGAATGGGAATGGGAAGTAGAATTGAAATGGGTGGCCACCGGGAGATCCCGCTTTTTCTGGTGGACTTGTTGGAAGCGGTCTTCCAACTGACATCACGTCTCACCAATATAAAGGAGGCCACACTGGGAGTCCCTAATACAGTAGATGACCCCAACAGACTCAAAGGTGAAGTATCACCTCAGCTGGAAGGACTGTTTGGGGCCCTGAACGGTAGTAAGGGAGGAGGAGATGTTCCCCTTAGAACATGACCTCCTTCGTATTTTCTTATTTTCTTCTATATTATGCATCACAAAGACATGGAAATGCTCTCAATGGCCACTTTATTAGGTACACCTGTACACCTGTGCATTAATGCAAATATCTAATCAGCCTATCATGTGGCAGTAACTCAATGCATAAAAGCACGCAGACATGGTCAAGAGGCCTGCTCAGTTCCTCCAGCATTTTGTGTGTGTTACTTTATATATATTTTTTTGTTTTGTATATATATACACACATACAATATATACAATGGTTGTCTTTATTTGTGTGTACTTTTTCTTTGATTCTATTGTGTCTCTTTATTCTACTGTGAATGCCCGCTTGAAAGTGAATCTCATGGTAGTATATCTGCCAAGGTGAGGACACCCTCAGCGTAGAGGGGCAACATTTGGGTAGCCTCCAACCTGATGGTATGAATATCAATTTCTCCTTCCGGTAAAAAAAAATCCCTCTACTCCACTCTGGCCTTTTACCTCTTCTCACAGGTAAATCACCTCCCCTTGGATACCCTCCTCTTTCCCTTCTATGGTCCACTCTCCTCTCCTATCTGATTCATTCTTCTCCAGCCCTTTACCTTTCCCACCCACCTAGCTTCACCTATCACTTTCCAGCTAACCTCCGTCCCTCCTCCCACCTTTTTATTCTGGTCTCTTCCCCCTTACTATTAGAATGGAGATGAGGAGGAATTTCTTTAGCCAGAGAGTGGTGAATCTGTGGAATCCTTTGCCACAGGCAGCCCTGGAGGCCAAGTCTTTATGTATATTTAAGGCAGAGGCTGATAGTTTCTTGATTAGTCAGGGCAGGAAGGGATATGGGGGAGAAGACAGGAGATTGGGGCTCAGAAGGAACTGGAATCGCCATGATGAAATAGCGGAGTAGACTTGATGGGCCAAATGGCCTAATTCTGCCCCTATATCTTATGGTCTTACTTTTTAGTCCTGAAGAAGGGTCCTGGCCCAAAACATTTACTGTTTGTTAATTTCCATGGATATTGCCTGACCTACTAAGTTCCTCCTATGTGTTTTGATATGGTAACATATCTGTACTTAGGTAATAAATTTACTTTGAACTTTGAACTCTTAACTTTTAATCACATCCGGTGTATACGACAAATAAATGAAGTACTACTGTGCCGTATTGGTACCAGATTCTTTTACAATTATTATGTGCCAGCACAAAATTTGTTTGTATATGCACGTGAAGAAACACAATTTTAAGACATTGTATAAAAGACCCGTTCTGCTTAGCCTTTTCTTGAGTCTCGTGATAAAAGTAGGATGGCTTCCTTCACTTACTGCCTGGTTTATACTTGGTCAAACTGTCTCAAGGCAATTCCTATAATTAGTTTTTGCAAAATCCAATTTTGCTAGAACACCACGAGGAACTTAAGAGAACCAGATGTTCCTTGGGCTTACAACAATAAAAGATTGAATAAATGTGACCTTTCCTCAAATGACTTGCACCGCAAGATACCAATTCTCTCTCCAGAACAGGATCGGAAATTTTTCTTATTAATTGATGCTGCACTGCCCTGCTGTTACAAGTAAAAGAGAGGTGCAATTTCTCTTCAGCAATTGGTAATCAAAACGGAGAGGAAGTGTTGCATTGTGGTTTGTGATTCTCTAGTTTGCAATTTTATTAGCTTATCTGTAAATTAGACACAATAGCCAATTACAATTTAACTGTGGTAAGATCTTTGTTTTTCGAGCAGCTGTCAAGAGGACGTGGGTGTCAATGGCGACATTTACCGTCCACTCTCAGTCACCAGTGAAAACAAACATTGTCGCTTGACTGTATGATAGTTAAAATTAGAGTTAGTATGCCCCACAAGGAGTCCGTTCAGCCCGAGTTACTACTAAGTCAAGTAGATCAATTCCAGTCGATCTTATTCACTCATTCCTTGACATCAAAGTAAATGTATTATCAAAGTACCCATGTAGTAACTACCTTGAGATTCAATTTCCTTTAGGCATTCTCAGGAGAGCAAAGAAATACAAAATAACAGGGGTTCCTAACCTGGGGTCCACAGACCCCTTACTTAATGGTATTAGTCCAAGGTGTAAAAAGGGTTGGGAATTTCTGCGATAGTCAATGGAAAAATACACACAAAGACTGACAAACAACTAATGTGCAAAAGAAGACAAATTGTGCAAATTAAATAAATAAATGATAGATAAATAAATAAACAAATCGATAGATAAACAAATAGACAGATAGACAGGTAGATGGACAGATAGACAGGTAGACAGACAGACAAATAGATAGACAGACTAATAGACAGATAGACAAACAGGTAAACAGACAGATAGACTGACAGAATATGATAGATAGGTAGATAGATAGATAGATAAATAGATAGATTGATCATATTGAGTACATGAGTTGCAGAGTTCTTGAAGTGAATCCATAGGTTGTGGAATCAGTTCAGAGTTGAGGCGGGGGAGGTTTTCCACGCTGGTTTAGCAGCTTGATGGTTGAAGGGTAATAACTGTTCCTGAACCTGGTAGTGTAGGACATATGGCTCTTGTACCTCTGTTCCGATGCAGCAGTGAGAAGAGAGTATGGCTTAGATGGTGGGGGCCCTTGATGATGGAGACTGCTTTCTTGTGGCAGCACTCCTTGCAAATGATTTTTATTGTAACAGTGCAGGACACTTAGTACAAGCTAGAGAAAAAAACGTAACAGCATCCAATGTTCTGTCCAAAATACCTTGGAGCCTTCTGGATTCAATATAGATTTCTGCAGCTTTAGGTAACTCTCTTTCTCTGTATCAGAACCTTCCATTCCAGTCATCCATCTTTGTCACTGGCTCAGTTTTTGACTCTTCAGTACTACAGTCTAATCTTCCATTAGCAATATATAATGTAGGCAAAAAGGCATTATTTGCCCTCCAAATGCCCCTTAACCAAGTTATAGAGCCCTAGAGCTCAGAAACAGGCCCTTCTCCCCATCTCGTCCTTGGCAACCTATTATTTTCCCATCGACCTGCACCTGACCCTTTGCCCGCCATACCCCTCCCATCCGTGTGCTTATCCAAATTTCTCTTAAGTGTTGAAAACAAACCCGCATCCACCACTTCCACTCACAGCTCATTCCACACTCTCACCACCCTCTAGGTGAAGAGGCTCCTCCTCAGGTTCTCCTTAAACCAACTTTAATTAGTTAGACTAGAGTTAGAGGTCATGGGTTAAGGGTTGTTCCTTACAAGTTCTCTTTGAAGTTTACTTGTCATTCAACTATACATGAATACCCATACAGCCAAAATGAAACATCATTACTCCAGGACCAAGGTGCAAAACATAGTACTGACAGTCATACACAGCACAAGGTACACAGAGCACATATAAGATAGCAGTAAAAAATAGTCACACAAAAATGTCATCGCCAAACACGTTCCATTAAGGCATCTCACAAAAGCCATGCCATATGCCGTTGCTAGCTAAGTTACATTTGTCACAGGAACATTTTTCATATAGGAGGAACAAGCTTTTAGTTGGAACTTAGATAGTCCCTTTCATGACTTTAGATTGTCACAAAACATTGGAGAGTCCTCTTTGGTTCAGTTTTCGCTTGTAATACTGAAAACAGACCAGGCAATTTGTGCTGAACAGATGTGCACAAACAGCAATGTGATCTATAGTCTGTCTCAGCAATGTTGACTAAGAGATTCTTGTTGCCTTAAGAGAACAGGTATAACAATTGTCAAATGGAGTCTTTTACATCCTACAAGAGGGCAAGGGAATGCTCATTTGAACATCTCAATCAAAACCAAAGCAACAGGCTTTCCCAACCTTTTCTTGTGCGATGGACCAATACCATTAAGCAAATAGTCCGTAGACCCCAGGTTGGGAACCCCTGATTTACAACTTCACTGATGTTTTGGTGCAGACTTTTATTTATTTATTTATTTTTAGCAATACAGCACGGAGTCTGTTCTTCCGGACCTTCGAGTCACACCGCCCCAACAACCCCACAACCCTGGTTAACCTTAACTTAACCACAGCACAATTTTACAATGACCAGTTAACTTAACTGGTAACTCTTTGGACTGTGGGAGGAAACCGGAGCACCTCAGGAAAACTCGTGCGTTCCACAGGAAGGACGTACAGAGACGCCTTATAGAATGTCGCCGGATTTGAACTCCAAACTCTGGAATGCCCCGAGCTGTAATAGTGTCATGCTAACCTCCATGCTACCATGACAATATTCTTACGGTATGTTTTGTGCTCATGTCTCCAGGCTGATCATGGACCTTGAGATCCTCTGACTCAGTGGCCACAGCTCAGGGTTCCAAACTCGAAAACAACAGTCAGATGATTTGCTACATTCCCATTGTCCTTCATGAAGATGAAAAGTTTCTCAAAAGAGCACCTCATGAGTAATTAGCTGGCACATGCATCTATGTCACCTCTGTGATGTAGGATGCTAGGCATTACTAAGGAGATTAACAAGCCGAATATGACTTCAGGAAGGGAGACTCTGGCACTGATATAGAGACATCAGACAAAAGCAACAGCAGGTTTGTACCTTCTGCACATGGCTTGCACTCCCAGCATTTATTATCTGGTATATTAATTCAGCTGAACTCTATAGTGCCGTGTTTACAGCATCTGAAAGTACCTGAAATTAATCCTGAGGTTCCTTTCTAATGGAAAGTGGACTTTGCTGAGCAGTCACTTTCTTCCTGGCAGATCATATTGTACTCAAGACTCTCCTCAAGTTTGCTTCATACGTTTATTATTCTTCAATTATTTCCTGATATCCGTCCTCACTCTTTTACTGGCAAGAACCAGTTCCTCTATTTCATTATAATTTAAGCAATATTTTAGATTTCAGATCAACTCATCTATGACTTCTACATTAATCTACAGAACAGATCTTTTGACCCTTGCATCAGCATAATAGCTCTCACCTACAATCTGCAGCATTCAAATATCTCTTGTGTTTCTTGGCAACCAAAAGACCCGTGTACTCGAGCTGTATTCAGGGTGAAAACAATTGTAATTTGATCACGACTTTCCTTGCCTTGCATTCTGTTGCCTTTGTGCTTTAGTTGTCCTTGAATGCATTGTCAGTGTTTATACACTCAGTGGATACTTTATTAGCTACTGGAGTGGAACCCTGCCTCTGTAGTCCATTCACTTCAGGGTTTGGTGTGTTGTATGTTCATAGATGCCCTTCTGCACACCACTGTTGTAATGTAGTTATTTGAATTACTGTCTCCTTCCTGTCAACTTGAACTAGTCTGGCCATTCTCTTCTGACCTGTTTCATTAACGCGGTGTTTTCACCAAACTACCACTCACTGGATTTTTTTTGTTTATTGTGCCATTCTCTGTTAATTCTAGAGATTGTTGTGCATGAAAATCCCAGGAGATCAGCAGTTTCCAAGATTCTCAGGTCACCCCATCTGGCACCAGCAGTCATTCCACGGTCAAAGTCACTTAGATCACATTTCTTTCCCATTCTAATGTTTGACCTGAACAACAACTAGACCTCTTGACCACATCTGCATGCTTTTATGTTTTGAATTGCTGCCACATGATTGGCTGATTAGATATTTGTATTAATGAGCAGGAGTACAAGTGTACACTTGTACAAAAAGTACAGTAAAGTGGCCACTGAGTCAACATGAGCTGGAAGAATGTGTCAAGTCACAAATCTATGAGGAAATCTGGATATTGCTGATTGTGGCTCTTTCAAAGTTCAAAGAAAACTTTATTATCATATATGTCACAATATGTAACTCTGAGATTAATTTTCTCGTGGGTATACTCAGCAAATCTATAGAATATTAACTAAAAAAGGATCAATGATCAGAGTGCAGAAGACAACAAACTGTGCAAATGCAAAAATAAATAAATAGCAATAAATAATGAGAGCATGAGATAATGAGATCAAGAGTCCTTAAAGTGAGACCATTGGTTGTCGGAACATTTCATGTATGGACCAAGTGAGTTTAGTTATCCCGGTTTATTCAAGAGCCTGATGGTTCAGGGGTAGCAACTGTTCTTGAACCTGGTGGTGTGAGTCCTGAGGCTCTTGTACCTTTGACCTGATGGCAGCAGAGAGAAGAGAGTATGACCTGGGTGGTGGGGATCTCTGATGATGGATCCTTCTTTCCTACAACAGTGTTTCATGTAGATGTGCTCAGTGGTTGGGAGGGCTTTACGCATGATCTACAATCACCTGCAGCTTTTTCCAATCCTTTGCAGTGGCCCCTCCATACCAGGCAGTGATGCAACCACTCAGAATGTTTTCCACAGTACATCTGTAGAAATTTGCGGGTCTTTGGTGACATATTAAATCTCCTCTTATTGGAGTTGTATTCACCAATTATTATCAACGCAACGTTGAAGCATCGTATTTGGATGCATCACAGCTTGGTATGGCAACTGTGCTGCCCATGACCGCAAGAAACTGCAGAGAGTTATGGACGCGGCACAACATGAAAACCAGGCTCCCCTCCACGAACTCTTTCCACACTCCCCCCCCCCACTTCACTAAAGGAGCCAACGTAATAGAAGACCTCATGCACCCTAGACATTCTCTCTTCTCCCCTCCTCATCTGCAGAAGATACAAAAGCCTGAAAGCACATACCACCGTGCTCAAGAACAGCTTCAATCCCACTGTTAATAAGATTAGTAATGGCTCCCAGTATGATAAAATGGACTCTCGACCTCACAATTGTAGCAATGTGAACAAAGTCCTGGAGAGACACAGCTGGTAGATATGAAGTAAGACCATAAGACCATAAGACAAAGGAGCAGAAGTCGGCCATTTGGCCCATCGAGTCTGCTCTGCCATTTTATCATGAACTGATCCATTCTCCCATTTAGTCCCAATCCCCTGCCTTCTCACCATAACCTTTGATGCCCTGGCTACTCAGATACCTGTCAATCTCTGCCTTAAATACACCCAATGACTTGGCCTCCACTGCTGCCCGTGGCAACAAATTCCATAGATTCACCACCCTCTGGCTAAAAAAATTTCTTCACATCTCTGTTCTGAATGGGCGCCCTTCAATCCTTAAGTCATGCCCTCTCTTACTAGACTCCCACATCATGGGAAACAACTTTGCCACATCCACTCTGTCCATGCCTTTCAACATTCGAAATGTTTCTATGAGGTCCCCCCGATTCTTCTAAACTCCAAGGAATACAGTCCAAGAGCGGACAAACGTTCCTCATATGTTAACCCTCTCATTCCCGGAATAATTCTAGTGAATCTTCTCTGTACCCTCTCCAAAGTCAGCACATCCTTTCTTAAATAAGGAGACCAAAACTGCCCACAGTACTCCAATTGAGGTCTCACCAGCGCCTTATAGAGCCTCAACATCACATCCCTGCTCCTATACCCTATTCCTCTAGAAATGAATGCCAACATTGCATTTGCCTTCTTCACCACTGACTCAACCTGGAGGTTAACCTTAAGGGTATCCTGTATGAGGACTCCCAAGTTCTGTTGCATCTCAGAACTTTGAATTCTCTCCCCATTTAAATAATAGTCTGCCCGTTTATTTCTTCTGCCAAAGTGCATAACCATACATTTTCCAACATTGTATTTCATTTGCCACTTCTTTGCCCATTCTTCCAATCTATCCAAGTCTCTCTGCAGACTCCCTGTTTCCTCAGCACTACCGGCCCCTCCACCTATCTTCGTATCATCAGCAAACTTATCCACAAAGCCATCTATTCCATAATCCAGATCGTTGATGTACAATGTAAAAAGAAGCGGCCCCAACACTGCTCCCTGTGGAACACCACCGGTAACCGGCAGCCAACCAGAATAGGATCCCTTTATTCCCACTCTCTGTTTCCTGCCAATCAGCCAATGCCCTATCCACGTATGTAACTTTCCCGTAATTCCATGGGCTCTTATCTTGTTAAGTAGCCTCATGTGTGGCACCTTGTCAAAGGCCTTCTGAAAATCCAAATATACAACATTCACTGCATCTCCCTTGTCTAGCCTACTTGTGATTTCCTCAAAAAATTGTAATAGGTTTGTCAGGCAGGATTTTCCTTTAAGGAAACCATGCTGAGTTCTGCCTATCTTGTCATATGCCTCCAGGTACTCCGTAACCTCATCCTTGACAATCAACTCCAACAACTTCCCAAACACTGATGTGAAGCTAACAGGCCTATAATTTCCTTTTTGCTTCCTTGCCCCCTTCTTAAATAGCAGAGTGACATATGCAATCTTCCAGTCCTCCGGAACCATCCAGAATCTATCGACTTTTGAAAGATCATCACTAATGCCTCCGCAATCTCCGCAGCTACTTCCTTCAGAACACAAGGGTGCATTCCATCTGGTCTGGGGGATTTATCTACCTTTAGACTATTCAGCTTCCTGAGTACTTTCTCTGTCGTAATTGTGACTGCGCGCACTTCTCTTCCCTGCCACCCTTGAGTGTCCGGTATACTGCTGATGTCTTCCTCAGTGAAGACTGATGCAAAATACTCGTTCAGTTCCTCTGCCATCTCCTTATCTCCCATTAAAATTTCTCCAGCATCATTTTCTATCGGTCCTATATCTATTCTCACCTGTCTTTTACTCTTTATATACTTGAAAAAGGTTTTAGTATCCTCTTTGATATTATTTGCTAGTTTCCTTTCATAGTTCATCTTTTCCCTCTTAATGACCTTCTTAGTTTCCTTTTGTAAGCTTTTAAAAACTTCCCAATCCTCTGTCTTCCCACTAATTTTTGCTTCTTTGTATGCCCGCTCCTTTGCTTTAACTTTGGCTTTGACTTCTCTTGTCAGCCACGGTTGCATCTTTTTCTATCCGAAAATTTCTTCTTTTTTGGAATATACCCGTCTTGCACCTTCCTCACTTCTCACATAAACTCCAGCACTGCTACTCTGCTGTCCTTCCCACTAGTGTCCTTTTCCAGTCAACTCTGGCCAGTTCCTCTCTCATGCCACTATAATTTCCTTTACTCTATGGAAATACCGACACGTCGGATTTCGGCTTCTCTTTTTCAAATTTCACAGTGAACTCAATCATGTTATGATCCCTGCCTCCTAAAGGTTCCTTCACCTCAATCTCTCTAATCATCCCTGGTTCATTACACAATCCCCAATCCCCTAATGTTCTCAACAACAAGCTGTTCTAAAAAGCCATTTCGCAGACATCCTACAAATTCTCTCTCTTGAGATCCAGCACCAACCTGATTTTCCCAATCCACTCGCATGTTAAAATCCCCCACAATTATCATGACACTGCCCTTCTGACAAGCCTTTTCTATTTCATGTTGTAATTTGTAGTCCACATCACTGCAGCTGTTTGGAGGCCTATAAATAACTGCCATCAGGGTCCTTTTACCCCTGTGATTTCTTAGCTCAACCCATAAAGATTCTGCACCTTCCGATCCTATGTCACCTCTTTCTAATGATTTGCTATCATTTCTTAACAATAAAGCCACGCCTACCTTCTTATCTTTCCGATACACCGTGTATCCTTGGACATTCAGCTCCCAGAAACATGCATCCTTTAGCCATGTCTCAGTGATGGCCACAATATCATACCTGCCAATCTGCAGCTGTACGACAAGATCATCCACCTTATTCCTTATGCTGCGTGCATTTAAGTATAACACCTTAAGACCAGTATTTGGTACTTTTCGCTTTGATTGCACTGCAACTCATCCCAATGGCTACAAATTTGCCCCATCACCTGCCTGTCTTTCCTGACATCTTTACTGCTCATCTTGTGGAATAAAAGTGGTCTTTTATTCCACAAAATGAGACACAGCGGGCATCATATTGAGACCATTTTGGAGGAACAGGCCTGCTACACCCCACATTATATGACATTTTATATGCTAAAGATCTAAGGACAATTCTATATTTACAATTCATCTACAATGTTTCCCTTGAATTACGTATAACTTTCACACCTCCTTCTTCGCACCCACACTCTAGACAATGATAATTAACATTGTCTGGTTTTCCAATTAACTGTTATTCACAGCTCTAAGAACTTATTGTCCAGAGCTGCATATTAAAGTTAATCTACAATGCAGGCTCAGGTCTAAAGATTAGTTGCTGAAGTTAATTTTTTGCTATACACCCTAAGTCCAAAACATGCCGTAACAACAATATACCTTGTTATGGTCTTGAATTTTATTGTCTGCCTGCATTGCACTTTCTCTGTAACTGTAACAGTATATCCCGCTTTCAGTTAGTGCTTTTTCCTTGTACCACCTTGATGAACTTAATAGTAAAATGATTTGTGTGGATGGCATGGAAAATTAAGGTTTTTCACTGTATCTCAGTACATGTGACAATAATAAACCAATCTTACTATTCTAATATTCTAATGAAGAACATTTGAATTCCCTCCAGATTCCAGAATCTGCAGTCTCTAATGTCTCCACTCATCTGAATTTGGTCCAACTAAATATACAGTTTAATGAATTAAAACACTAATCGTTTAATTTGCTCCTTTCAGGTTTACTTATATTGAGAGAAATTGCCAGAAGCACTGAACAGGTGGGGCAGCTTCTGAGAAAAGCAAAACAAGATTAGCATTGATGGTTCCCTAAGTGGGTGATATCACCCCCCTGGGGGTGGTGGGAGGTTCTAAAGGAGCGATGAAGATATGGGAGATAGTGGGGGGGCCCTTGGTTGCAGGGGGGTGCAGCTTAGGGATTGGTAACTTTGCTGCAGCTTTGAGTTTCAGTCTTAAGAAATTAATTACTTATTATAAACATTTGATCTTCAGTGCCTCATAATTGATTATAATGATCACGTCACCTTTTGTAGGAGTTCCATTCAAAGACATTGGTGTTTGAATACCAGGGTGTAATGCAGTCAGTCTGTATACTTTCTACTACACAACTTTAAAGGTTTGTCAAAGTTTTAGATGTCATGCCAAGGAAGTAGAGCTGCTGCTGTGCTTTCTTCACAACTGCATTTACGTGCTGGGTCCAGGCCAGGTCCTCTGAAATAATAATACTCAGAAATTTAAAGTTACTGACCCTCTCCACCTCTGATCCTCTGATGAGGACTGGCTTATGGCCCCCTGGTTTCCTTCTGCTGAAGTCTACAATCAGTTCCTTGGTCTTGCTGATGCTGAGTGAGAGGTTGTTGTTATGACACCACCCAGGTAAATTTTCAGTCTCTCTCCTCATGACCATCTTTGATTGGGCCAACAACAGTGGTGTCATTAGCAAACTTGAATATGGTGTTGGAGCTGTGCTTAGCCACACAGTGACACGTGCAAAGCAAGTAGAGTAGGGGACTAAGCACACAGCCTTGTGCTGTACCTGTGCTGATGGAGATTGTGGAGGAGATGTTGTTGCCAATCAGAGTTGACTGGGGCCTACAAGTAAGGAAATCCAGGATCCAAATGCACAAAGGGGTACTGAGGCCCAGGTCTTGGAGTTTAATAGATTAGTGTTAATAACATTGCTCCTATATGTAGTATTTAAGTAAACATTAAATTTGACCCTTAACTTCAATTTCTATTTCCAACTCACTCTGCTGTTCTGGAGCAGTCTCCAGGATCATTCATGAACACTCAGTGTGAAATTACCTACATTGTACAAACTGATAACTAAGTGCAAATAGTAGCATCTCTGGAAAAATAAATCTCTGATGTCCTCTTGTACTTCTGCAGCTGTTTTGTATGACCTTCTCTACTTCAATCGCATCATCTACCTTTGTACATACAAAGCCCCAGGCTTTACACATCACAAACAAATCTCAAAAATATATTCTTTTAATAAGACTTATTTATCAAAATGACAACGAGGAATTTAATAAGGTATTAATCAGTTACTTACTCCAAGCAGTTAAAGCAATTACTTTCCCCAAGCAGTAAGGCTGATCAACACCTCCACTCAGTAACATCCTGTTCATGGAATGTTTGTCCCACTCCCATCAGGGAGGGGGCTATGTAGCATCCACACTATGACCACCAGACCCCAAACAGTTACTTTCCCCAAGCAGTGAGGCCGATCAACACTTCCACCCACTAACCCATTCTTCCATACCCTCAACCACCACCACTTCATCATTTCCTGTCAGTCACATTATGTTAGGACACTCCTGTGTCCAGCGTTACTTTATGGACATACAAGCAATATATGTATATAAGCTACCTTAAGTGTTTATATTTATTGTATTTTTAAATTATTCCGTTCTGTATTTCATTGTGTTTCTTTTAGAGCGACATCGGAGCCAGAGTACCAATTATTTCATTCACCTTTACACTTACGTATTGGAAATGACATTAAACTATTTTGAATCTTGAATCTAACAACATTCCCTATCCACAGTTGTACATTGAAGAGACCTACAATGGAAAATGTATTGATGGAATATATAGTATTAGATATAGAACATCCTTTAAGACTGATGTGGATAGTAGTCTTTAATACAAAGACCAGTCTTCTATATGAGACAAAGATAACAAACGAATACACATTATTGTCTGCAGAGAGAACCATCTCTCTATACAGAGGTAAAAGAAGCTTGTTTTGGGTGTCTTGTCTGTTTGACAATATGGTAGCATTGTGATTAGCATAAAGCTTTATGGCACCAGCAATCAGCGATTCAGATTCAATTCCCCCCACCAACCCCTCCCCACTGCCTATGAGAAGTTTGCAAGTAAACAAGAAAAAAATCTGCAGACACTAGAAATCCAAAGGAACGCACGCAACATGCTGGTCAGGCAAGTCAGGCAGCATCTATGGAAATGAGTAAGCAGTCAATGTTTCAGGCCGAGACCCTTCTTCAGGACTGAAAAGGAAGGGGGAAGATGCCAGAATAAAAGGGTGGGGGGAGGGGAAGGAGGCTAGCTAGAAGGTGAGAGGAGAAGACGTGGGTGGGGAAGGTAAAGGGCTGGAGAAGAAGGAATCTGATAGGACAGGGGAGTGGACCATGGGATAAAGAGAAGGAGGAGGGGACCCGGGGGAGGTGATAGGCACGTGAGAAGAGGTAAAAAGCAAGATTTGGGAATAGAAGAAGAGGGGAGGGTGAGAGTATTTTTTATTTACCAGAAGGAGAAATAGATATTCATGTACGTTCTCTCTGTACCCACATGGGCTTCCTCCAGGTGCTCTGGCTTCCTCCCACATTCCAAAGACATACAAGTTAGGATTAGTAAGTTGTGGGCATGCTATATTGGTGCTGGAAGCATGGCAACTCTTGCAGACTGCCCTCAGCATATAATCAGACTGTTGGTCATTGATGTAATCGGGACATTTCACAGTCTGTTTCAAAGTTTCAATGACATGTGACAAATAAAGCCAAACTACAGTATGTCTTTATCTGAATATGCAGAGATGTCCTCCGAGACGTGTTTCCATGACAGACATGTGGTTCTAGACTTCAGGAGAGGGAAACCAGAGGTCAATGAGCCAGTAACCATCAGAAGTTCAGAGGTGGAGAGGGTCAGTACTTTAAATTCCCAGGTGCGACTATCTCAGAGGACCTGTGCTGGACCCATCATATAAATGTAATTGCAAAGAAAGCACAGCAGCCCCTCTACTTCCTCAGGAGTCTGCAGAGATTCAGCATGTCATTAAAAACCTGGACAAACACCTATAGATGTGAGGTAGGAAGTGTGCTGACTGGCTGCATTACAACCTGGTATGAGAACACCAAGGCCTTTGAGTGGAAAATCCTATAAAAGGTAATGGTTTCAGCCCAGTACGTCACGGGTAAAACCCTCCCAACCATTGAGCACATCTACATGAAACATTACCATGGAGAAGCAGCATTCATCAGCAAAGATCCTTACCCTCCAGGCCATGCTCTTTTGCCTCTTATGCCATCAGGTAGAAGGTACAAGAGCCTCAGGACTCACACCACCAGGTTCAGGAACAGCCATCAGGCTCTAGAACAAAATAGGATAACTACACTCATTCTGTTTCTGGTGTTTCCACAACCAATGGTCTCTCTTTAAGGTCTCTTTATCTTGTTATTTCCTGCTCTCATTATTTGTTGCTATTAATTTATATCAGTACGTGCACAGTTTATTGTTCATTGATCCTATTTACAGTTACTGTTCTATAGATTTGTTAAGTATAGCCACAGGGAAAAGAATCTCTGGGTTGTACGTGGTGACACATATATACTCTGATAATAAATTTTACTTTGAACTTTGAACCTTTGCTTTCTGTGCAGCAAGTTGTCTTCACCCAACCTGCCAAACTAGAAACTGTACTTAATCACCTGCAGTTATCTTTGTGCTTAAAGAGTACAAAACTGCAATGTTCTGTTAGATTCATCCCACCGAGCTCCTTCCAGAATGACTGCTTGTCATGCTGAATAAAGACCACATACATCTACAGATGCAGTGTCCATATGGATCACTTGGTGGGACATTGTACCTACTGTCAGCCATTGACAATAAAGGAAATTAACTGAGGCAAAAGTCTGGCAGTGAGATTTGTTTTTAGAAAGCCAGTTGTTATTGTCTGGAAGACACTGACTGAAAGGCTGATGGAAAATAACCGTGTCCAAAATGAAGTGGATAAACCTGGCTGGATACAAAATTGAAGGAAAAGTGGTTCAAAATGACTTAATTTCTGCATTCGATGTGCCTCAAAATAAGTCATGCAGTATTACCCTTGGAGTCTTGCGGGGGGAATTAGGCCACATTCTCCTGGTCGCAATCACCTGGGGAAGAAATAGGTCTTTGCAGTACTAGTACTCCATTAAGGCAAGTCTCAAGCTCTTTTCATTCTTTGTGATCCAAAACTCCGATCTCCCTCCACTCCAATCATCCAGATCCTCCAAGGCCCCATTGCGAGTCCTACTTTTCAAATCCCCTACCTCCCTCCACTCCAAACATCCAGATCTTCCAAGGCACACAAAGTGAGTCCCATTTTCTCCAACCTTCCTATCTTTCACCCCACCCGACCCCATCAATCCCCCGTTGCAAATCTAATTGCTGACCCAAGCTTATATCCACAGTCTTTCTCTCTCTTTCTCACCTGTCTCTGCAGGCCTAGGCTTGAGCTCATACTGCTCATTTTTGCTGGTGAGGAAGTGACCTGTGCCTTGGTGTTTACGACAATTTGAATAATGGATCCCCACAATGGAAGCTGTGGCTGACATCTTGCTGCTATGATTGTGCAGCGCGCTTGGGCATTTTGGCCGGGAAAACTTTTGTGCGGGATTATCTGGGAAACTGAAACAGAAACTCACTGCTGGCTTTCAGATCCTTAAACAGGGACATGTACAAGGTGTGGATGGTAGGACAGGGTAGGAGCAAGCAAGCAAAAGCGTTTCCTACTCACCTGTCATGGCTATCATCTGCCACCGCCTGGGATGGCATGGGGTAGCATCATGGATAGTGTAACGCTGTTTGTAAGGAGTTTGCATGCTCTCTTCACAGCCGTACAGGCTTCCTCCCAGTGCTCCAGTTTCCTCACACACCACAAGGACTATGTGTTGGTAGGGTAACTGGTCACATGGGTATGATTGGACAGTGCAGCCTCATTGGTCCAGATTGGCCAATTACTGTGCTGTATTTCTAAACAAAATAAATTTTAAAAATAAACAAAACTTGTGACTCTATAAAACTCACATGTCTACGATGTTTGAAAAGCCAGCAAATTTGAATTCATGCACAGCACTTCTGCTGGTCACTGACTAATACTAATGTGCTGTAGCAAACTTAAGAAAAGATTGTGTTGAGGCCCAGTGGCCTCTTTAAGAACCAGATGGTCCCAAGTTTGAAACCACAGGATGTCCCAATATCCACTGTGACAGTCTTCTCCTGTAATTGAAAGAGTATATCAGGACTATTGGATATTACCTCAGAGAGAGAGAGTCAATGAAGATCACTGCCTCTCCTCCATGCCTGAAATGTTGAACCCTCCCGATGTCCATCTGCTCTAAGAAATGAAAGGAGAGAGCTGGAAAAAACAGTGACAAACCAAGGCAAACACAATTACTCTCACAGAGTTTAGCAATTCTTTTTCCCAGAAGACATAATGCACAAAAGCTTTGCATTACTAACACCTTAGCTGTTACCAATAGAAACTATACTATCTAACGATATTATAGACAGCATGCCTGTTGCAATTTTCTTTTAATAGGTATTATTTCTCACACATATGTTTCTGATTAAGAATTTGTTCTATTTAAGCACTTGAAATAATCGTGTTCTTAGAAATGCTGACTGATTTCAGCAGCCTGCCACCATGTTGTTAACAGATTGCCTGCTCAGTTGTACCCATCAAGAAATCTTAGACAACGATCCAGATTGCTGTGCCTCTTTAATTTCAACATTATAGCAAAGGTGCCACCTTCACAGCAGCCTCCCTGGCTTTGATGACTGTTCGTTGTAAGAATGGGGAAACAAGTCTTTGCACTGACAGGTGCGATATAACGCCGAGAACCAAGGGTGTGAAAATAGAGTAAAAATAGTGGAGTCGTTCGGAGGCTTGTTACAATAATCAGCAGCTAACGACAACGTTGATTGTGCTTTAGCTTGATCTGGATTCAGGTCTGACCAGTTATATTAATAAGTTGTGACCAAAAGATGAGACAAGCGATTATTTTTATCTGATCAACTGATACGTCTACACTAAAGGCAGTGCATTGTGGGAAATGGAAGGGCTTGTAGGATCACTGTGGGCCAATTGGCTGCCACTTTCCATACTACGACAATGGTTATGTCTCAAACGTACACGAAGCACATTTCCATGAAATGTAAACATAGGACAGTACAGCCGTTCGGCCAATGATATTGTGTTGACCTTTTAAACTCTAGAGCCTTCCATTTTTATTTCATCCATATGTCCATCTAAGAGTCTGTTCAATCTCCCTCATGTACCTGTCTCTACCACCACCCCTGACAGTGGTTTCCACACACTTACCACTTAGATGTGAAAGAAACCTACCTCTGACATCTCCTTTATACATTCCTCCAATCACCTTAAAATGTATTAGCCGTTTCATATTCGCCATGGGAAAATGTGTCCGCCCTGGGAAAAAAGTTGCTGTTCTTAATCAATTGAAATGTTTCTTTCCGCTGAGTGGGAGCAATGCTGACTGTAATGTCCAGTCCATACTCTGGCAAATTGGAAGTCTGGAAGTCGAGGCCGGTTGGCCGTAGCCATGAGTCTGCAGAGCTCTGTGAGTCTGCTGGGGTAGCTGAAGCCCATCTCCAAGCCTGCGTCCGCTAGAGGCTGGAGGTGGGTGAATTGTTTATTGTAAACTGTCCCGTGATCAGGCAAGGGTCAGATCAGGGGATTGCTGGGCAGCGCGGCTCAATGGGCCTTCTCCGCACTGTTTCTCGAAAAATAAATAAATATGGGAGGTGGTCACGTCTTCCCAGATCTTGCCATGAATCTTTCTCATTGACGAAAGTGTGTTCCTGTGTCAATGTGTACACACAATGAATCGCTCTAACAAAATTGTTAACAAAAAAAATTGTAACTATTGCCATTGCTGCTAAATAGTCATAATTTGGATTTCACAAGGAGAGGACGTTATGGCAGTCACAAATAGAATCACTGTTGTCAAGAGTGGTGGTGGAAGCAGGCATTTATTTAGAAATACAGCACGATAATATGTCTGACAAACCCGCACCAATGTCACCAATTAACCTACTCACCCGTACGTCTTTGGACTGTGGGAGGAAACCGGAGCACCCAGAGGAAACCCATGCAGTCAAAGGGAGAACGTACACAGTCCCTACAGACAGCGGTGGGAATTGAACCTGGGTCACTGGCACTGTAATAGCGCTATGCCGCCCCTAACATGATAAGGGAATTGGATCAGGTGTACGTTCTCCCTGTGACTGTGTGGGTTTCCTCCGGGTGCTCCACTTCCTCCCACATTCCAAACACATCTAATCCCTCCTTTCGGCACCACAGCGGCATAGTGGCTAGCTCAGGGTGACGGGGTTTGGAGTTCAATCCTGGCGCCCTCTGAAAGAAGCTTGTACATCCTTCCCGTGAGTGTGTGTGGTTCCGCCAGGAGCTCCACTTTGGGCTCACAGTCCAAGGGCGTACCAGCTCGTAGGTCCAGTGGTCATTGTAAATTGTCATGTGATTGGGTTAGGATTAAGTAGGTGGGTTACTGGGCAGTCCGACTCATTGGGCCAGAAGGGCCTGTTCTGATCTGTACCTCTAAGTAAGAAATAATGAAGAGCCTCTGCTCCAGAGTAGATGATGGTAACTCGGTCAATTGTGCCTTAGAACTAAATTTCTCCAGCCTTGGTAAACCCTTGACCCTCTGATCCTTTCTTAAACGTGATGACCATTATGTAACATATGTAATGTGAAGTGGTATTTTTGGTTATCACCTGATCTGGAACGTTAAAAAGGTTGTTCAATTATAAATCCAGATTTAATCCCAATATAGTTTGACGTCTGAATTTTTGATGACACTCTAATTACCTTTTGTTTCTTTATTGGCACAGACGTCACTCGTTTTTCTCCGTTGGACTGCATTCATAGCAAAGCCACAGAGACACACTAAATTATTTACTGCAACCCAGGCAGAAAATACCAAGATTAATTGAGTTCAGCTTAAGCTAAAATCAAAAACCTCTCTCTCTCTCTCACACACACTCTCTCTCTCTTTCTCGCTCTCTCTCTCTCTCTCTCTCTTTCTGTCTCTCTCTCTCATGTCTAACAAACATTCAAGCTGCTGTGGTAATGTAATAGCTGCTCTTATTTCAGACTCTCTGGTAGAATCCAACAACAGGAAAGGAGACATTGGACCGTGGAGAACATTCTAACTGGTTGAGTCACCACATAATATGGAGGGGAAAAGCTGCAGAGGTTTGCAACTCAGCCAGCTCCATCATGCGCACTCGTCTCCCCAACAACATCCTCAAAAGGCGATGCCTCAAAAAGGAGGCATCCATCACTCAGGAACCCCACCACCCAGATATGCTCTCTTCTTATCAAAACCATTAGCAAAGAGGTACAGGAGCCTGAAGACACGCACTCAACCACTCAACCGATTAGGAACAGCTTCTACCCCTCCGTCATCGGATTTCTGAACTGACAATGAACCAACCCATGAACGGTACCATTCTCTCTTTGAGTCATCTTCATCATGTGCCGTGTCGTATGACATGGGTGATCTTATCCACGACCATGATTGTTCTTGGCGGAACTAAATTTCTCCAGCCTTGGTAAACCCTTGACCCTCTGATCCTTTCTTAAACGTGATGACCATTATGTAACATATGTAATGTGAAGTGGTATTTTTGGTTATCACCTGAGCTGGAACGTTAAAAAGGTTGTTCAATTATAAATCCAGATTTAATCCCAATATAGTTTGACGTCTGAATTTTTGATGACACTCTAATTACCTTTTGTTTCTTTATTGGCACAGACGTCACTCGTTTTTCTCCGTTGGACTGCATTCATAGCAAAGCCACAGAGACACACTAAATTATTTACAGAATTATTACAGAAGTGGCTTGTCATTGCCTTCTTTCGGGCAGTGCCTTTACAAGACGGGTGACCCCAGCCATTATCAATACTCCTCAGAGGTTGTCCGCCTGGTGTCAGTGGTCGCGTAACCAGGACTTGTGACATGCACCGGCTGCTCATACGACCATCCACCACCTGCTCCCATGGCTTCATGTGACCCTGATCGGGGTTGTGGGGGGGGGGGGGCTAAGCAGATGCTACACCTCGCCCAAGGGTGACCTGCAGGCCATAACTCTGGTGTTCAAACTGCAATATGCAACCATATTGGAATGGTTGCACCCTGAAACCTGTTCTGCCTTCAGGCAAATCATTGCTGATCTGGTTCTCCATTCATCTGCCCTAACTCCATTTCCTTTCGGTATCCACATCCAAGATAAATACATTGAACCCAGTATGAAAACTTTCAAGTTACCTCCACCCAGCCTAAACAGCTGCTTGTGGGAGGGAGTTCCACTTTGCTGCAGTAGGTGACGGGATATTTTCTGCCACCACCTCTGGTTTATCCAAACCTTCAACAACACGTCCTTGTTCTAGACGCCCTTGCCTGCAGAGATAAGCTGTAAGAACTTTTACACCAATGACCCTAAACGTCCTCCAAAGATTCCATCAGACACTTGTTCCATGACCTTATTGTGGACATCCATTTCGCTCGCAACTTGGACTCAACAGTCACCTTTGAATGCACAACAGAAGGACTGCTCAAATCTGTCTTCCTCGGAAATGAAGGACAACCAATCACATTAAAATGCTTCTCCTCACCCACACACTTGGGAAAACTTACTGTGATCATTTCACCTACAACCATAACTTTGGGATATGGGATTTGGGAGGAAACTGGAGCACTAGGAGGAAACCCTTGCAGTCACAAATATGAACAGTATTGGCAGTCAACATTGAATCTGAGTTATGGAATCACAGAGCCATAGAACACTACAGTACAGAAACAGGCCCTTTGGCCCATTTAGTCCATGCCTAACTATTAATCTGTCCAGTTCCAGTGACCTGTATCCAGACCATACCCTTCCCAATGTGTACTTATCCAAATTTCTCCAAAATGTTAAAATCAAACTCGAATCCCTCACTTCCACTGGCAGCTTATTCCACACTCTCTGAATGAAGAAGATTCCCCCTCATGTTCCCCTTAAACATTTTGCCTTTCACCTTTAACCCATGACCTCCAGTTCTAGTTTCGCCCAACCTCAGCAGAAAAAAACCCTGCTTACATTAACCTCTCATAATTTTGTATAACTTTCTGGTTAACTGGAAATAGTCGAAATGTTAGAAATAGATGGGATGAACTTCAAGACAAACAAGGGGGAATTATCAACTATCAGAGCCCTGAAGCTTCACTGTTAAGGGTTCTGTGGAATAACAGTGGAAATTTCCACAGATCAAAGCTCTGCAACTTCGATTTGGCAGGCTACCAAGGAGGATCAACCAGTTTTAAGACAAGTGTGTGGAATTATCATATCATTGCTATAAAAATATGTATTAAACTAATCTGCTTAGCTTCAAAAACCCTCCTTTTCTTCAAGAGCATATCATGCTCATAATCGCAGGTTGGAATACTCACAGCAACATTATTGCCCCTTTGCCTTAAATTCTGAAGGGGTCTCAACAGGGCTACGTTTTGAATTGCATTCCTCAAATGAGAGCTATTATTTTTTCCAATGACGGCACTGGGTGTTGCAGTCTGCTCCCTGTCAATATGGAAACTGCAAATGGGGAACCTTTCCAAGCTGATACCAGTTTAACTGGATTAAGTAGATTCAGATTTAGATTTATTGATCACGTGTACATTGAAACATACAGTGAAATGTGTTTCACAACTAATACACGCAAACAGGGCTGTGCTGTGGCCAACCCACAGTGTCACCGCACATTCCAGGGCCCACAATGCTTGGCAGAACAACACAGAACACAACAAACAACAACCGCGAAAACAAGTGCCCTTCCTCCTACCCTCCCACGCACATACACAGTCCTTTAACTCTAGGGCAAGCTACTTTCTACTCTCTACTTTCCAACAGACACAGACTTGGACCTGGGATTCGAACTACCCAGCGGATTCACAGAGATTCACGGGCTCAGCTCCGGTCAGCGGGTCTCGACCTCTGGACTTACGATTTGGCCCTTAGGCCTTGATCCTCAACATCGATCCCAGAACATGCTCATCACCAAACACTAAGCCTTGAAATCCGGTCTCACCAATCGTGAACCCGAGGAGTCATCGGAACTCGTTCCTCCTCCTGCCCCAACGGAACTATGACTCGGGTACCCACTGACAACTCTCTGATTATGCGTGGGGGAGCCCTCATCCACTCTCTGCCAGTCCCACATCCGACATTTGACCATGGATGTCCCATGTCCATGTTCAAAGTTGGTCTTTGAACATGGACCAGAGACACAGATTCCAGCGCGACCTGTAATTCCCTCACATCCCTGTTCCTAAAACGTAGCCTGACTCCCTAATTCCCCATCTGTCCCCAAAATCATCCTTACAATTATAAAAAAAAATAAAAATTAAACAATTAAAAAATAACTAAATCTGAGTTGCAATTCAACAGAGATCACAGCTCGACACCATCTTGGAACAATTATCTTGGAAATCATTATGAAAAGATTTCCTTCTGAAAAGGTAGCTTTCTAATTCCAGTGTAAAAGCAGGAAAAAGCTTGGTTACCAGAGGCAGTATAAGTTATGATGCAGTTTTGGTTTTAAGATCAAGAACAAGGCTATGAATCAGCAGCTAAAGTGGGATTAATTGAGAAATGATCCATGCCCGCCTTGTATAACCTTTGACCCCATCAGTTCCTTTTGCCCCATCATCTCTTCTATTAACCCTGTCACTGTAAGGGTCAAAAATGTGCTCGTACTTTACACAGAAGTGCCACCACATTAGCTGCATCGATAATTAATAACCAGGCACTGTGGGAGTAGAAGAGAGCTGAGAAAGAGACAGGCAAGAATGGGTGACCACATGTGCCAAGAATCCTGCAGAAATTGGAAGCAATAAATTCAGAGTCTGCAAATTGAATTGTTGATGTGTTCTCCCAGAGTATGAATGTTAAAGCAGTGAATACCCAGGTGAAAACTAACCCTGGCTTGTTCAGGCCTCAGTGCAGTAATTAATTGTGTCATACTGCCTGGAAGCTGACCCAATGGACCCATACTGACCAACAAGCACGCATTCATATTCTATTCCCTCCACTCCTCAAACTACTCTCCCCAGATTCTACCACATACTGACACACTGAGGGCAACGTACAGTGGCCAATTAGCCTCCTGACTTGCAGCGGGGAGAAACTGAAGGAAATCACAGACGGCTTGTCCTAGGGTTAGAGGACTGCGAGTGTACGTGGATGGGTGGGATGGAGGGAGGGAGGAACAGTATCAGAATTAGGTTTAATATTCTTTAAATTATGAAGTTTGTTGTTATGCAGCAGCAGTACATTGCAATACATAATAAAAACTGTAAATTACAGTAAGAAGTATATATAAATATTTTAAATAAATTAAATTAGTAGTGTAAAAAAGTAATGAGGTAGTGTTGATGGGTTCAATACCCATTCAGAAATCTGATGGCAGAGGGGAAGAAGCTGTTCCTGAATTGTTGAGTGTGTATCTCAGACTTCTGTAATACTTGTGAATTGTGGGTGATTCAGACTTCTGTACCCCCTTTCCTGATGGTAGCAATGAGAAGAGTGTGGGTGATGGGTGTTCCTTCATGATGGATGCTGCCTTTTGGAGGCCTCACTCCTTGAAGATGTCCTCAGCGATGGGGAGGCCAGTGCCTGCGACAGAGCCGATTGAGTTTACAGCTTTCTGCAGCTTACGTCAATCCCGTGCAATGCACCACGGTGAGGCAGCCGGGGCTTGCTCCACCGTTGTCGCTTTGTCACTCGGCACATTCCATTGCGCTGTGGCCTGCATTGCTCCGCCGAGCGTTGTGGGTGCGCTATGCTGGAACCGGAATGTGTGGCGACACCTGTGAACTGCCTCCAGCACAATCCTTGTGTGTGTGTGTGTTGGTCGTTTACACAAACGGCACATTTCACTGTATGTCTCACTGCTCCTGCGATAACTAAATCTGATTCCAAACCTGGTCACGGGGAGAATGTGTAAACATCACACAGACAAGATCAAAGGTCAGGATTGAACACGACTCACTGGCACTGTGAGACAGCGACTTTACCAGCTGTGCCACTGTGGAGTGATGTTGCACTGAAGTTCCAGTATGGTGCTGGAGATGATGGGTGGCAAGTCTTTACTCGTGATGCACCATCAATAACTCCAAAAGACTGGAAGTAGAGTAAGTACTGAAAGGTTTTTATTAGCAGTAAAATGTGACCTCCACCATGCTGAGTATCTGCCCCTGGACTGAGAGGAGGAGCAATGGCACAATCGCCTTTATTCAGGGCTCAGTGGGAGGAGCCACAGGAGCAGTCAGCAGAGAGGCATGTCCAGGCATGTCCAGACAGATAACCCAGTTACAACATATATATATGTTTTACCACAACTCGTGAGGTGGTGAATTAAGTAAACACATTCCACAAAAATATACTGAGCTCTTTGGTATTTCAGTCTATACAGCCGGTCGTATTGTATCGGATCTAGTCACTAAAATACAGATTCTGATTCATTTATTTATCACCTGTAAGTCGAAACCTACAGTGAAATGCATCACTTACGTTAACACCCAACCCAACCTAAAGATGCACTGGGGGCAGCCAGCAAGTGTGGCCACGCATTCTGGCGCCAATATAGCATACTCACAATGCCTAGCAGAAAAACACAGGACACAGCAAGCAACAACACAACAGCAAAAAAACTAGCACCTTTCCCCCTCCCACCCACCCACAGTCTTCCAACTCCAGTTCAGCCTCCTGTGGACTCTTGGTCACAAGCACTATATAATATTGTGTTATTTTGTGGAAAACAACACTGGTTCCTGGCACGTAGGCATTACTCTCTAGGCAATCACATCTTTTCAATTTATTAAACTTATGCTCAAGAAACTAAGGACATTACTGCAGAAAGAAAGTACACTACTCGGGTAAAACGTTCATGAATTCAGATTGTGTCTAACAGATCTACAACTAATGAAGCCATTTTAAAGTAAATTCAGCATTATACAACAGGAAACGTAGCAGTTAATTTGCGAAGAGCAGGATCCTACTACAATGAATTGATTAACAGATTGACTCTTATCCAGTTATATTCAAAATAAAAATGATTTTACGTCTTTTTCTCTCTCCCTCGCTGTCTCTTTTTTTCTCTCATTCCCTGTCTTTCTCCCTCCCTCCTTCCTCCTTTCTCACTTCTTCTGTCTCTCACTTTTCTGTCTCTTATTTTCTCCCCCTTTTTCCCCTCACTCCTTCAATTTTTCTTTCTCTTACTCTCTTTTACTTTCTCTCACTCACTTGCTTTCACTCTTTCACTCTCTTTCTCACACTCCCACTTTCTCTTTCTCACACACACTCTCTCTGTCTTTCTTCCCCCCCTCTATCTCTCTCTTTCTCTCTCTCTCTCCCTCTCCCTTTCTCATTCTCTCCCTCCCTTGCTCTTCCAGTCAGAGTCCACTTAAAAGATAATTAAAAGGTTTGGAGCAATCATCTATTATTCATGTAATGTGTGGTCTCTCAGCGAGTAAAACAGCTCATTTTGAGGAAACGGCTGATGTCATAAGACCATAACAACAACAATCAATAATGCTGTCTACTACATATTCACCAAAGTGGGCAGCAAGCAACTATTTGTGGCAGAGCGGGTGAAATGATTTACACAAAGGTTGGATCACTTCATATGGGGTATAAATAGTTCCCCTATTTCTGGGCTGTGAGGAGATAAGCAATTTGATCAACTGCTGTTTTGGGAAGAACACACTTAATTAATGGTTATTTTGAGTCCATCTAGAGCACTGAAATTGAGTGAAAAGAGCACGAGAACAACTTGACTTTAGCAAAACATCACAAGGCACTTCACACAGAAATTGACTGCACTCCTCCCAGATGCACTTACATTTCTGCCACTTTGGTGTACTTCAGTCAATGCTCACAATATGCTCCCAATATATTGGAGAAATCAAAAGGCCTTTAAGGAGAAGACTTCCAGAAAATTGAACATCCAACTATCTGACACTTTAATTTTCCATTTCGCAAACTCCTTCCTTCCTTCTGTCAGCAGATTTCTGAGCAGACAATAGACCCATGAACACTACCTCAATATTTTTGCTCTCTTTTTGCACTTCTTATTTATCTATTTATATATATATTTAATCTTTCTCATTCATGCAATTCTATATCTTTATGCTGTGTTTATCTAGAGTTCCCCACCATCTAGGGGCTAATAGGAAAACAACAGTGCAGCACCTCCACCTCGTTCTTTAGACTTAATATCTCCTGCTCCCTCTGTACAAACGTCTTGTGTCGATGCTTTACAATAGCTGCCAGCAGACAAAAAGCACATCCCTGTCTCCACTTCTTATCTGGGACTCCTACCTCATTTAGTGTGGACCAATGTGGTGTCCAGTGTACTCCCCAGTCCAACTTGTCGGGCCAATCCACCAGCGCGCCATGGCCAGCCTGCCGATTGGCAAAACTGCCAAACCGAGCACCCAGGCCAGTCCACCCCAGAACCCGGCACTCCTCGCACAAGGGATTCTCTCACTTACTCTTTACCCCCGGACACTTTAAACTGCTGCTATGCTAACCGAGTCCTTCTGACTACTCCAAATGTTTTGGAGAAGCAGATTTGCAGATTCGGTAAGTGGAACAGAAGACACTGATATGAGTAAGCACATTATTCTTTCATTTACAAACAAACAAACAGTAGAACATTCAAGCAAATATCTAAGTCAAACAAGTAATAATAATAATAATAATAATAAATACTTTATTGATCCCAAGTCAGAAATTCTTTCATTACAACAGCAACATTTAAAACACTCTTATCAGTGTGCAGACTTAACTAATAATAAAGTACAGAATAAGAATACACATAACAATAATTTACCAATGTGCAATAATAATGCAGACTATTGTACTATAATGTGTGCTCTCCTGTTGCACAGAGATGAACTGTTGTATATGCATTTGGTAGGAAAAATTTTCTGTACTGATGCTTGTGACAGCGAAACTGAATGAGTCTGTTTGAAAGGGTGCTCCACTGCTTATTCAGTGGGTTATGGAGAGGACGTGCCCAATTGTCCTTAATGGAGAACAGTTTCTTTAGTGACCTCCTCTCTACCACTAACTCAAAAGAGTCCAGGTTGTAGCCAAGGATGGATCCAGCCTTTTTGATGAGTTTATTTAGTCTTTTTGCATCACCAGCACCGATGTTGCTCCTCCAGTATAAAGCTGCAAAGATTGCAGTGGCTACAACAGACTGGCAAAAGATCTCCAACATCCTGCTGCACACATTGAAGGATCTCAGCTTCCTTAGAAAATAAAGTCTCATCTAAGGCACCCTAAGTTACAAAAACTACAAAACTAAACATTCATAAGACCATAAGGTATAGGAGCAGAAGTAGGCCATTCGACCCATCGAGTCTGCTCAGCTATTCAATCATGGGCTGATCCAATTCTTCCAGTCATCTCCACTCCCCTGCCTTCTCCCCATACCCTTTGATGCCCTGGCTAATTATGAACCTGTTGTATTCAGTAACACTTCTAACTCAATGGGTACTTTGTTAAGTCTCCCCAGGTTAAACAACTACAAAACTAATCATTAAGCAATGGTACTTACCCAGGTATGCACATGGGTCCACCTATCTGCAGCACACTTTCCTAATGGTTCTTCTGTACTGGTCACAATCTCAGTTTGAAGAGAACCCCCAGCAAAAAAGACAGAGTCTCTCATACATGCTATTCTTATGCCCTTGGGCTGCCCGGTACTGTGCATGAAAGCCCGCAGATGGGAGAGAGCTGTGACTGTCACGGCAGAAGCGACTTCCGAATGGCAAGTAAGATAACACTTCACAATATATAGAAATGCTCATGAAATCCAAAAAACGTAACAGAAAGACCATGAAAGACCTCAAAGACCTCACTCAATAGGACAGAAAAACAACCAGCGTCCAAAAGACAACAAACTGTGCAAATACAAAAGGAAAAAAATAACAAAAAATAAATATCAAGAACATGAGATGAAGAGTCCTTGAAAGAGGCCTTTACTGGTTGGCTGCTGGTGTTCCACAGGGTTTGGTGTTGGATCTGCTGCATTTTGTGTTACATATTAATGTTCTGGAATGCAGAATTGATGGCTTTGTGTCCAGGTGACTGCACTGCCAGATCCAGCTCAAAGTGCATCATCAAGTTTACTACTGATGTAACAGTGGTTGGCCTCATCGGCAACAATAATGACACTCAGAATGCTGAAGGAGCTCAGCAGGTCAGGCAGTATCTATGGAAAGGAGTAAACAGTCGACATTTCGGGCCGAGACCTGATAAGACTCGAAATGTTGACAGTTTACTCTTTTCCATGTCTGCTCTCTAGTCCAGAGAGTTCCTACAGTATTTTGTGTGTGATCCTCTTCAAACAATCTCTTTTTTGTCAGGATTACAACCAAAATCATTATTTGCATTTGGGACTTTGTTCTGCCTTTGTAGATCCACAGAGCTGCAAGGTTAAAAATGATTATAAATCCAATTCCAATGCTTCTCCTCATAAACTTAAAAGACAATCAATTGAGGTGAAGTATTATGGAAGGAAAATGTTGGTAGTTTAAAAGACAAATATATTCAGAAGGTCCAGTTGCACATCACACAGAACAATTGAATCCTTGGATAACAAACATGCCAGTATTGTGTACTGATTTCTTGTGAGAGGGAAGGAAGTGGCTACAAAGTTTACCCTGACTGAAGTTTTGGGATCTGATTAGTTCCTATTAATTATGCTTAGATAGGACTACTGTAATGCTGTTTGGACCTTGTTCATAAAATCAAGTAAGAAATTATAATACTTAAATTCCAATAATGAATTAAGCCACAGTTGCAAAGTCAACTAGATACAACACAATAGCAAGGTTCTTGATTAGTAAGGGCATCAAAGGTTATGGGGAGAAGGCAGTAGGAAGGGGTTGAGAAGGCTAATAGATCAACCATGACTGAATGGTGGAGCAGAAATGATGGGGCAAATGACATATTTCTGCTCCTATGTCTAATAGTCCTATAGTATTATGGCTTCTGTGTTTCATAAGTTACTCCCGCACTGCATTTCCAAACGATTCTCAGAGATGTGCAGAACTTTAGGACTATTGAGAAGGGTCTGAAATAAATACAAATCTTTCCTCTCGAGGATATTTAAAATGAAAAATCATCTACCTTCCACAGATTGATCTTCTTCCCCATGGAAATTGCTGCACACAAACTTCAGCATTTTGTGTGTGGGGCTCTGGATTTCCAGCATCTGCAGGGTATCTCTTGTTGGCAACAATGACGAGTCGGCATACAGAGAGGAGGTAGAGAGGCTTGTCAAATGGTGCAACAACAACAAGCTGAGTCTCAACATGGAGAAGACAAAAGAGCTGACTGTGGACTTCACGAAGGGTAAACAAGGGAACACGAACCAATCTTCATAGTGGAGTCAGAAAGGGAAAGAGTGAGCAATCCTAAGTTCCTGGGTGTCAATATCTCTGAGGATCTAACCTGGCCCCAACATATTGATGCAGCTATAAAGAGGGCAAGATAGCAGCTACATTTCATGAGGAGTTTGAAGAGATTTGGCTTGTCAACTAAAACACTCAAAAACTTCTATAGATGTACTGTGGAGAACATTCTGACAGGCTGCATCATTGTCTGATATGGGGTGGGGGGGGGGAGTGGTGTGGCTACTGCACAGAATTGAAATCTACAGAATGTTGTAAAGTTTGTCAGCTCCATCTTGGTTACTAGCCTCAGCAGTACCCAAGACATCTTCAAGGAGCAGTGCCTCGGAAAGGTGATGTCAGGTCTGAGTGCCAAACTGGGTAACAGCTTCTTCCCCCAGGATGTGATTATAATGTATACCCTGCCACCAACAAGGTCTCGTCACTTTCACATCAAGCTGTTTACTGTACTGTCCATCGTTCACCTATGCTGCACACTTCACATGCATCTTGAATGATATTTCATTAGCTTATTCGTGGTAATATTTTGTTTTGCGTGCTGTGTGTGAAACATATATTGTGGGTGCACTGTGGTCTGGAGGAACATTGTTTCGTTTGGTTGTATGTATGTACAGTCGGATGATGATAAAGTTGAACTTGAACTTGAAGTTTGAGGATAACATGGAGGTATTTGGAGGGGAGGGTAGCGTCAAGGAAACAGGGAGCCTGCAAGAGGGACTTGGACAGATTAGGTGAACGTGCAAAGAAGTGGCGTTTGGAAAACAGCGTAGGGAAGTGCATTGTCATGCACTTTGGTAGAAGAATTAAGGTGTGGACTACTTATTAAAGGTGGTGCAAAGGGGCTTAGGAGTCCTCGTGCCGGATTCTCTAAAGATTAACTTGCAGTGGTAAAGAAGGCAAATGCAATGTTGGCATTCATTTCAAAAGGACTGGAATACAGTATAAAAGCAAATGGATAATGCTGAAGCATTAAAAGGCATTTGGAATATTGTGTGCAGTTTTGGGCCCCATATCTAAGAAAACATGTACTGATACTGGGAAGGGTCCAGATGAGGTTTACAAGAATGAACCCAGAAATTAAAGAGCTAATGTTTGAGGAGTATTTGATGTTGGGGGGTGGAATCTCATTGTAACCTACCGAATATTGAAAGGAGAGTCTAGGACCAGAGTGGACAGACTCAGAATAGAGGTATGGGTATGGGGGAGGGGGGCTACTGCACAGGACCGAAAGAAGCTGCAGAGGTTTGTAAATTTAGTCAGCTCCATCTTGGGTACTAGCCTACAAAGTATCCTGCACATCTTCAAGGATCAGTGTTTCAGAAAGGCAGCATTCATTATTAAGGACCTCCAGCACCCAGGGCAAGCCCTTTTCTCACTGTTACCGTCAGGTAGGAGGTACAGAAGCCTGAAGGCACACACTCAGTGATTCAGGAAGAGCTTCTTCCCCTCTGCCATCTGATTTCTAAATGGACATTGAACCCTTGAACACTACCTCACTTTTTAAATATATATTATTTCAGTTTTTTGCATGATTTTTAATCTATTCAACGTACATATCGGTAATTTATTTATTTATTTCTCTCTTTCTTCTATATTATGTTTTGCATTGAACTGCTGCTGCTAAGTTAACAAATTTCACGACACATACCGGTGATAATAAACCTGATTCGAATTCTGAATCTGATTGAGAGGGAAACTAAATCAGCCATGATTGAATGACGGAGGAAACTTGAAATCAAGTTCAGTTTATTGTCATTCAACCACACACATGTACACCGACCGCCAAATGTAACGACTTTCCTCCAGACCAAGGTGCACACACCTACACAAACACATAAAGTAATATTTGCACAAATAAATTAACATATAGTAATATGACAAATGGCCTAATTCTGCTCCTATGTGTTATGGCCTTAAGGAAGCTACCTTTGAGTGGGTGGTACATGCTTTCAGGCCTTTGAATGTGCTGCCCGATACGTTACCAAGCAGCAGGAAGTGTAGACAGAGTCCATGGAGAGGTGGTCGGTCTCTGTGATGTGCTGAGCTGTGCCCTCAACTCTCTGCAGTTTCTTGTGGTCATGGGCAAAGCAAACCATAATGCATCTGGATCAGAAGGTTCCTACAGTGCATCAGTGAAGATCGGTGACGATCAAGGTAGACTTGCCAAATTTCTTTAACCTCTGGAGCTTTCTGGGATAAGGTGTCATCATGCTGAATCAGGCCAGGCGATGTTCACTGCTCGGAGCTTGGAGCTCTCAGGCCCCTCAACCTCAGTACCGCTGATATAAACAGGAGCATGTGTACAACTCCCTTCCCAAAGTCAATGACCTTGCTGTCATTGAAGGAAAGGTTGTTGTTGTTCTGGACATCTTTATTTATTTATTTATCTATCTATCTATTTATTTATTTAGAGGTACGGTGTGGAATAGGCCAATCCAGCCCCACGAGCTGCACTGGCCATCAACCCACATATTTAATACTAGTCTAAACACAGGACAATTTACAATGACCAATTAATCTACTAACCTGTAGATCTTTTGACTGTGGGAGGAAACCAGAGCACCCGGAGCAAGCCCAAGCAGTTCGCGGGGAGAATGTACAAATTCCTTACAGGTGATGACAGAACTTAACTCCAAACTCCGGAACGTTCTGAGCTAATAAGAACATAAGAAATAGGAGAAGGAGTAGGTCATCTGGCCCATCGAGCCTGTTCCGCCATTCGATAAGATCATGGCTGATCTGGCCATGGACTCATCTCCACCTACCTTCTTTTTCCCCATAAGCCTTAATTCCCCTACTATTGACTAATAGTCCTGAGCTGTAATAGTCTTGTGCTAACCACTACTCCACCGTGACATTATGTCACTAGGCTCTCCATCTTCTTCCTGTGCTCCAACTCAGCATTATTTGAGATATGGCCGACTACAGAGGTGTCATCTGCAAACTTCAAACGTTTCAAAGGTACAACTTAATATCAGAGAAATGTATACAATATTCTTCCTGAAATACTTTTTTCATCGCAAACATCCACGAAAACAGTGGAGTGCTCCAAAGAATGAATGACAGTTAAATGTAAGAACCCCAAAGCACCCCCCCGCCAAACTCCCCTCCTTCACACATGTAAGCGGCAGCAAGCAGCAATCCCATCTCCCCCCACCGGCAAAAAAAGAGCATTGGCACCTGCTACCGAGCACTCAAGTGTGAGCAAAGCAATAGCAAAGACACAGGCTTGCAGTTACCCTAAGGACTTTGCATTTCACCCGGTATTCGACATGGCACAGGTTCCCTCTCTCCCTAATAAGGCAGAAAGAGGTGTCTCCGTTTTCCCAGCAAGTGGGGAGACATAACAAACAAGTCACTGGTTTACGATGTTAAAAATCTGCAACGTTGTTTTTTCAAGCTCTGTGCCCAAAAACCTGGGCACACAACCGCAGATGTTCCGACTCTCCCAACGACACGCGGGTCTCCTGTCGTGACATCGACCCTTGATCCGCCCATCTCCAGAGCCCCGAGATCCTAGGCTTCCAAATCCGAGCCAGACTCTTAGGTCGAGCCCTTGGCGTGCCAAACAACAACAGCCGGTTATGAAACCCTGAAAGCAGGTCCCATTCTGCAAAGAACCATAGTCAGCATGTAACTCCAGGTCAGGGTCTTCAGAAGAACCCTGAAAGGGAAAAATAAAGATATTAAAGATGGAAATAGAGCTGTTTCCAAAGATACAAGCAAAGGAGTCGCCATTTAGCGCCATCATCACTTCACTCCGCCTTCTTTGTGCCTTCCTTGTGAATGAAGCTGGACAGAATCTGCCATGCAGTCATGAGGGCACAGAGAATAGAACAGGTAGCCGAGGACACAGCTTTGTGGGGCACCAGTGTTGAGGGTAATTGTGGTAGAAGCGTTGCTACCTATCCTTATTGATTGTGGTCTACTGGTTAGGGAGTTAAGGGTTTAGTTGCAAAAGGAGGTGTTGAGTACAAGGTTTTGGAGTATGGAAAGGAGTTTGCTGGAATTATCATTCTGAAAGCTGAGGTGCAGTCAATAAACAATAGTCAATAAAGAATAAATGGAAGGTGAACTGCAGTGACTGCAGTGGGTTGAGATTGCCTAGGAGGCTGGAGTTAATGCCTTGACCAGCCCCTTGAAGCATGTCATGACAATTGACGTCACAGCCACTGGGCCACGGTCATTAAGGAATGTATAATGATCCCTGCAGGCCACTGTGGTTTACTGTGGAACGTTAATTTCCTCAGTTTCTCAAGCACCCGTATTTCCTAACTGTTATCTTAACTAGAGCCATTAAGCCCTTGTGCTTCCAGTCCAATCTTGTCCGGTTAATAGCAACTGGAAGGTGTTTCCCACATTCTGTGATTATCCAAAGGGGTCTCTAGTTAGCTTCTTAGCGGAGTCCCGCTGTGTTGTAGTGGCGTCACTCAGTCGTCCCTCCGAGGCTCTGTTGGTATTCCTGTGCCCAGCCTCTTCATGGGGATTCTGCCAGTCCTCCACATGTGGGCCAAGCTGTGAGCCCGCCGTCCGCCTCTCCTGGGTTGAGTTGGTGCCAGCGACTGCCGAGACAGAGCGTCTGCCAGTCCTCCACACTTGGGTTCAGTCCTGCGGGCGCACACCATAGCGGAAAGCTACCTTGTTTTTCTGAGGTGCAGGCATGATAGTGGTTGTCTTAAAGCAGGTGGGCAGCTCTGACTGAAGCCTTGTCCTGTTTCAGTCTACACCCTGCAAGCTATGTTAATGGCAAGACTCTGTCTCATGTCATTTTTAAAATGCACCTCATTCAATTTGCCTTTGATTTAAAATATATGTTTTATAACTATTCTCATCTTGAAAGAAAGGCATTTCACCTTCCAGAAAGCATAATAGAAATTAGAACTGTACCAGGAGATAGCTGTTAGCTTCAGAGGAGGTGTCGTGCATCGCAGATCATGAGGCTACTGTCTTGGTTGCTATGGCAGCATAATGGCGAGTGTAACACTTTGCAGCACCAGAGGGGGGGGGGTTCAATTCCCACCACTGTCTGTAAGGAGTTTACACGTTCACCCCACAACTGCATGGGTTAACTCTATATGATCTAGTTTCCTCTCACATTCCAAAGACATATGGGTTAGTGAGTTGTGGGCAAGCCTTTTTGGCGCTGGAAACATGGAACCCCTCAGCACATCCTCGGATTGTGTTGGTTGTTCACGCAATGTATCTTTCAATGTCTCAACGTACTTATGACAAAAGAGCTAATGAGAAGGGCAGGTGGGTTTGAATGGTAAGTGAGGATTAAGCACCTTCAGGCAGTGTTATCAACTACTTGGATTTAACAGAGATTCCATCAGAAATGCTTTGAAAGGTCTTCAGAAAGAAGTTACAGGAGCCTCAGGACTCACAGTATCAGTATCAGGTATGGTTTTAGACACATATATATAGCTAGGGTGCCTAAGTCTTTTGCACAGTACTGTAATAATTTTATGTACTACATTGTATTGGTGCTGCAAAAGGAACAAATTTCATGACATACGTGATTTATGATAAACGTGATTCTGATATGGGTCTCTTGTGGACTGAGAGCGGGAACAGGGCAGGGAGAGGGGAATTGTAATTGGGTAAAGGGGAAGGGAGAGGGGAGGGAGCAGAAAGCATCAGAAAGATTTTCTGTGATGATTGATAAACCAAGTGCTGGGAATCAAATGATCTCGCCTGGTGTCTCAGGATGGGTATGTCTGCACCCACATCACTCCGTGTGCTTGGTACTCCTCTGCCACCTGTCACACACCCCTCCTGCGAAGCACCACCCTCACCACTTCCAACATCCTTTGCCCCTGCCAGATTTAGAGACAAATATAGTGCTGTGCAAATGTCTTAGGCACCCTAGCTATATACGAGGGGTGATTGATAAGTTCCTGGCCTATGGTAGAAGAAGTCAACTTTAAAAAACCTAGCACATTTATTTTTCAACATAGTCCCCTCCTACATGTACACACTTAGTCCAGCGGTCGTGAAGCATACGGATCCCTTCTTTGTAGAAGTGGTCCACAGCAGGGGTGATTGTTAACTTCGTGGCCTAAGGTAGAAGGAGATGAGTTATACAGCTCTCGTTACATGCACATGCAGTTCAACTCCTTGAGTGAAAATGCTGAAAGTTTGAAGTTAATAACTCATCTCCTTCTACCTTAGGCCACGAACTTATCAATCATCCCTGCTGTGGACCACTTCTGGGGGTCCAAAACACCAACTTCTACAAAGAAGGGATCGGTATGCTCCACGACCGCTGGACTAAGTGTATAAATGTAGGAAAAATAAATGTGCTAGGTTTTCTAAAATTAACTCCTTTTACCTTAGGCCACGAACTTATGAATCACCCCTCATATATGTGCCTAAGGCTTCTGCACAGTGCCGTTTAAACTTTCAACCATCAGGCTCTAGAACCAGTTGGGATAACGTCATTCAACTTATAACCATATAACCATATAACAATTACAGCACAGAAACAGGCCATGTCGGCCCTTCTAGTCCATGCCGAACTCCTACTCTCACCTAGTCCCACCGACCTGCACTGAGTCCATAACCCTCCATTCCCTTCCTGTCCATATATCTATCCAATTTAACTTTAAACAACAACATCGAACCTGCCTCAACCACTTCTGCTGGAAGCTCGTTCCACACAGCCACAACTCTCTGAGTAAAGAAGTTTCCCCTCATGTTACCCCTAAACTTTTGCCCTTTAACTCTCAACTCATGTCCTCTTGTTTGAATCTCCCCCACTCTCAATGGAAAAAACCTATCCACGTCAACTCTATCAATCCCCCTCATAATTTTAAACACCTCTATCAAGTCCCCTCTCAACCTTCTACGCTCCAAAGAATAAAGACCTAACTTGTTCAACCTTTCTCTGTAACTTAGGAGATGAAACCCAGGCAACATTTTAGTAAACCTCCTCTGTACTCTCTCAATTTTATTGACATCTTTCCTACCAGAACTGTACACAATACTCCAAGTTTGGCCTTACCAATGCCTTATACAATTTCAACATTACATCCCAACTCCTATACTCAATGCTCTGGTTAATAAAGGCCAGCATACCAAAAGCTTTCTTCACCACCCTATCCACATGAGATTCCACCTTCAGGGAACTATGCACCATTATTCCTAGATCCCTTTGTTCTACAGCATTCTTCAATGCCCTACCATTTACCATGTATGTCCTATTTTGATTAGTCCTACCAAAATGTAGCACCTCACATTTATCAGCATTAAACTCCATCTGCCATCTTTCAGCCCACTCTTCTAACTGTCCTAAATCTCTCTGCAAGCTCTGAAAACCTACTTCATTATCCACAACACTTCACTTGCCCCATTATTAAACTGTTCCCGCAACCTATAGACCCACTTTCAAGGACTCTTCATCTCAGGTTCTTGATATTTATTGTTTATTTATTTATTTGTTTGCTTACTATTGTTATTATTTCTCTTATGTGTTTGCACAGTTTTGTTGTCTTCTCCACATTGATATTTGTCCAATTTATTGGGTGTGGTCTTCCATTAATTCTCTAATGGATCTTAGATTTACTGAGTATTCCTACCAGAAAATGAATCTCAGGGTTGTACATGGTGACAAATATGTACTCTGATACTAAATTTACTTCAAACTTCAAACTTTGAAACAGTAACAATCAAAAAAAATATGCAGACATTTGTCTTGCAGGCAAAGGAACATTTTCTGCCTTTTGAATTTAGTAAATTCCATCAGAAATAACAGCCAGGAACCTGTTCATCTTTTTTAACTCAGACAACACTGGTTAGGAGCATCATTGCCTGCTGAGTTGGGGCATTAATCTGTGCCTTGACTGCTTTCTTTTGCCTTGGAAACCAAATAGAAAGCAATAATATCTTTTCTCTGTATTTACGTTTTATTACAATTAGTTTAAAGAAATGCTCAAAGGCTTTGAATCAGCCACAGTCTAGGGTAAGCACTGAAATTTCTTCATAGGAAATGGCTTAATTAGGATGAATTGGCCAGAGCAAAGAACATAAAGGGAAAATGTCTTGAGGAATGCTCTGATTATTGTGGGACACCATTGCTTAGAAAGATCACGACATACGCACAAGAGATTCTGCAGAGATGGGAAATCCAGAGCAACACACACAAAATGCTGGAGGAACTCAGCAGATCTGGCAGCATCTATGGAAAGGAATAAACAGTCAACATTTTGGGCCGAGACCCTTCATCTGGAGTGGAAAGGGTGGGGGAAGAAGCCAGAATAAGACGTTGGGGTCAGGGGGGCGTGGTACAGAGTGACAAGCTAGAAGGTGATAGGTGAAGCCAGGTGGGAGGGGACAGGGGATGAAATGAGAAGCTGGGAGGTAATAGGTGGAAAATGTTAAAGGCTGAAGAAGAAAGAATCTGATAGGAGGGGAGAGTGGATCATGAGAGAAAGAGAAAGAGGAGGGGCACAGGGGGAGATGATAGAAAAGAAAAGGTGACAGAGTGGGGAATGGAAGAGCAGGGAAGGGCAGGGGTAAAATTTACTAGAGTTTAGAAAATACGATGTTCATGCCATCAGGTTGGAGGTTACCCAATGATGTTGTTCCTCCAACCTAAGGGCAGCTTCCTTGTGGCAGTAGAGAAGACTATGGACTGACATGCCGTAATTGGAATGGAACTGGAATTAAAATGACAGGACACCGGGAAATCATGATTATTGAGCATTGAGCGAAGGTGCTCAACAATACAGTCCTCCAATCTATGTTGGGACTCACCAGCATAGAGGAGGCCGCACCACCTTCTAGTTTGGAAATACAACAATGGGTTCAGTGAGATACATGCCGGAGACAGTAAGTAAAGCAGGGAACTGCAAACAGCATGGGATTCATCTCAGTCTTAGCCGTATCCTCCCATTTGAACGCTCTGTATTTATCGAGTGACACTGGTCCCCTTGCCAAGTGAACTAACATTATGCTGTCAAGCCTCTGTCTACAGGTTTTATCCTTACGAACCTAACATGGGTCATGAGCCCATGCTTGGAAACTGCTGGTTTAGGGAAAATCATGCAAAGCCAGTAGCTGAGGAGACTGAAGCTGGAACAGATGCAGCCAGCCAGATTAACCACATTGCAAAGAAGAGAATAACTTGCATTTCCACATTACTGCCAATCAAACAATTTACAGTAAATACATAATTCATTTGTGGTTCAGGTGTGATTATGTGGCTTAAGTGTAAGTCTGTTACTGAGGTTCCTTAAGGTTGGCATAGCCGTGGGTGATAGAAGGGATAAACTCTAACTACCTATCAAATGCTCCAAATGGCATCCATCTTAAACAGCCTCTGACAACCAAGTCCAGCTCCAGCCCTTCACTAAGCCCAGCACAACCGTTTCTACTGACAGGGGGGAAGGGACAAAGGCAGGTTACTGGTGCCTTAGAATCAGTCACTTTCGGCGGGTGGGGCTTGTCAGCCGTGCTTGGCAGCTCATCTAGGAGAAGGAAAACTCTGATCTCAAATCTCTGCTACTTTCCAGCTATGCCCACTGATGGGGAAGGCTTTGGGAGTAAATCCCAAGGGAAAAATCCAGAACTGGAGTCCCTAAGGCCCCCAGTGTTGAGTTCAATGCTGACAGGCATCTATTGTAGCACCGCTGGTGTCAAACTGCATCAGTCTTTGCCGTTCCTTTGGTTTCAACAGCTGTATGGAGTCTGGGAACCTGCTATATGGGCAACAACGTGCTCTTCATATCGTAACGCCCTGGCTTGCATATCATGTAGAATACCCTTTAACAACAGAGACGGGTAGGAATTTCTTTAACCAGAGGGTGGCAAATCTGTGGAATTCACTGCTACAGATGGCTGTGGAGGCCGTCATTGGGTATATTTAAAGTGGAGGTTGTTAGGTTCTTGATTAGTAAGGGTGTCAAAGGTTTACAGGGAGAAGGCAGGAGAATGGGGCTGAGAAGGATAATAAATCAGCTATGTTGGAATGGTAGAGCAAACTCGATGGGCTGAATGGCCTAATTCTGCTCCTTGGATAGTCTTATGCTATAATGATTGCCTGTCTCTCTTCTGGGGTTAGATCTGTATCCATGTGTCCTTGGAGAAGGAGCAGGTGGCATCTATGGGTACATTGGGGCTCTTCAGGAAGCAGTGGGTGCTAGAGGAGTCAAATGCATTCTGGATAAAGACAACTGTATTGTAGTTTGAAACTATTGTCTGTAAATAGTGTGAATTGTAGAATACTGAAGTATTGTAATGTGATGTTGTAATCACTGAAAAGAAAATTGGGGGAAGAAACAAGTTTTGGGCAGACTTTTACATTATGTTTAAATTTTTATTGTAACTTAGAGTAATTTGTTATGCCCGCATTGTACTGCTGCCACAAAGTAACAAATTTCACGGCTCACGGTAACAAACCATATTCTGATTCTGACCAGAGTGTCTTTCACTGAGTTGATAATCTTCCAGCACCACTTAATGTCTGTCTCAGTGTGTGACGCCGGGAACAGCCCACAGAGAGTCTTCTGTAGAGCAGCTCTGAATAAACAACATGAAATTCCTCTTCATCAGGCCTCCAGGCTCTGCTGTGATGGCTGAACAGGTCACATCCTGATCATCCCAGTCAGTCAGTTTATTAACTCTTCCGTCAAATCTCCTGCTCCATTGTTTCAGGCAAACTCCGGCATCCGCGTCTATTCTTCAAAGGTCATTCTTGATACGTAAAGGGTGACTTTGCCCACTAACATTGCTTTGACTGGGATGGCCTAACATACTGATGCAATTGTGAAGCAGGCGTGCCAGCAGCCATGCCTCATTTGGAGTTTGAGGAGATTT
The DNA here is from genome assembly GCF_030028105.1 of Mobula birostris. Lineage (NCBI taxonomy): Eukaryota > Metazoa > Chordata > Chondrichthyes > Myliobatiformes > Myliobatidae > Mobula > Mobula birostris. The sequence goes on along the minus strand of NC_092378.1, from coordinate 140,355,785 downwards.
GTTGTGTCATCAAAGACGCTAGCAAATTTCCACAGATGTACTGTACCTACGTTGGACAGCATTCTGACCGGTCACTTTGTATGGCAGCTCCAATACACAGGATCCAGAAAGCTGCAGAGGTTTGCAGACTAGGCCAGCTCCATCATAGGCATAACTCTCTGCACCATCGAGGATGTCTTCAAAAGGCAAAACCTTCATGCCACCTTCTTGACATCCTCAAGAGGCATCCATGATTAAGGACACTCACCATTGAGGACATTCCCTCTCCCTTATTACTAATATCTGGCAGGAGGTACAGGAGCCTGAAGACCCACCTCAACATCTTATTTACACTTCTTACCCCAACAAGCCCACCATCTGAATAGTAAACCCATGAACACCATCAAACTATTTTACTCTGTTTTTGCACTTTATTTATTAATTTTCTTTTCTATTTCTTATTACAACTTACAGTATTTTTAATACATTGGACCACACTGCTGCTGCAACACAACAAACTCCACGACACAGGTAAGTGATTAAAAAAAAAACAGCTTCTGATTCTGAAAAACTACAAGCTCAAGGAGATTTAAGAACGAAAGGGTCCAATCGCAAACAAGAGAAGATCTGCAGATGCTGGAAATCTGAGCAACACACACAAAATGCTGGAGGAACTCAGCAGGCCAGGCAGCATCTATGGAAAAAGGGTTAACAGTCGATGTTCTAGGCTGAGACCCTTCATTGGGACTGGAGAAAAAAGCATCTGTGTGTGTTGTAAGAATGAAAGGTGCATTTTGGCCTGTGTGAAGTGACACACCCACAAGACACTGGCGAAACTCAGCAGGACAGCCAGCATCCATAGAGGGGAATAAACATTTTGGGCCAAGACCCTTCCTCAAAACTGGAAAGGAAGGGAGGAGAAGTTAGAATAAAAAGGTGGGGGCTGGGGAATGAGCACAAGCTGGCAGGTGATAAGTAAAGCAAGGGTGGGGGAAGGTAGGTGGGTGGGCCAGGGGGGATGAAGTGTGAAGCTGAGAGGTGACAGATCAGACTAGAGAGCTGGAGGAAAAGGAATCTGATAGGAGAGATCTGACCGAACTTGTATGTCTTCCACGGCAACGAAATATTCATCAGTGACACTGCTGACTGGAAAATTCCGGGCTGAAGGAGTACGTGCTAAGTGATAGACTGCATCTTGACATAGCCAAGTTTTGCTGGAAAGAACTGCAATCAAAGGTCCTGCAGCCAGTGGGCATTGAGGGACTGATTCCTGTATCAAAGCCTCTAAACGCTTGAAGGATGTATTATTCAAACAGGTCATACACGTGGTATTGGCGGTGTCAATGACTTGATGCAGTGTAAAAAATGCACTGTTTCTATTTTATTTCCTGTAAGTTAATGAATGAACTTTGCTTTTCAAATTAGAAGATCTTAGTTTGAAATCTCACTCAACAGGATCACTTGTTTGCAAATATGTGGCCATGTCTATTGTAGGCGTGCAAGACACTGACATTACTGAAGCCAGAAGCTTAACCATCAATTTATAAAGCAGTGGAGTGCTCATAAACCTACAGCATGCAAAGAAGCTGACAAACGTCACATCAAACCCTAGAGGTTTGTTCGGGTAGAATTTCAAGTCGTTACTTATTCTGAACTTCATTTGACAGGACGACGTCAATGGAAAAGTTTTTAAACTTTAATGAGAGGGATGTGGAGGGACTTTTTACAATGACTTCAGGAAAGATCTCAAGGGATAGTCATAAATCCAACACATCCAGAAGCCAAACCTGCAAAAGGCAAAAGCCTGGAAAAGTCTGTGATTAAAATATACCCTGAAAGAGTGTTGAAACCCTATGCACTGGTTCAAATTTTTTAGTTGTTAGAAGTGTTTTGTACCACAGATTTCTTCTGGCATTCTTGCATTCTGGCATTCTTATGGCAACCTTGCACTCAACATCAGTAAGACCAAGGAATTGTTTGTGGACTTCAAGAAGTGGAATTTGAGGGAACACGCACCAGTCCTCATCAAGGGATCGGAAGTGGAAAGGGTGTGCAGTTTCAAGCTCCTGGGTGTCACCACCTCTGAAGGTCTAACCTGGGCCCAACGTATTGATACAATTACAAAGAAGACAAACCAGTGGCTCTATTTCATTAAGAGATTGAGAAGATTTGCTATGTCACTAAAGACTCAAGCAAAGTTTCACAGGTGTACTGTGGGTAGCATTCTGACTGGTTACATTACTGCCCGGAAAGGAGGGGCCACTGCACAGGATCAGAAAAAGCTGCAGAAGGGCTGAAAACTCTGCCAGCTCCTTCGGGGGCACTAGCCCTCCTAGCATCGAGGAGATCTTCAAAAGGCGATGCCTCAAAAAGGTGGAGTCCATCACGAAGGATCCCCACCACCCAGGACATGGTGGATGTGGAGAGGCTGTTTCCTACAGTGTGAAAGACTTGAACCAGACGGCACCGCCTCAAAACAGAAAGATATTAGAACAGAGGCGAGGAGCAATATCTTTAGCCAGAGGGTGGAGAATCCATTGCCACAGGTGGCTGTGGAGGCCAAGTCATTGGGTAAATTTAAAGCGGTGTTTGATAGGTTTTTGATTAGTAAGTGTATCAAAGGGAGAGAAGGCAGGAGAATGGGGTTGCAAGGGATATTAAATCAGCTGTGATGGAATGGTGGAGCAGAATCACCGGGGCAAAAAGCCTAATTCTACTTCTATGTCTTATGGTCTTATTATTTCAAATGTACACTTTATTTATCAAAAATAAATTTATCAGTACACATCTTTGTCTACATTCATAGCATTGTCAAGTCAATGCAACCATCGTGTCAATAGACTAATGCTACCTCTATGATGTCTTTGAACAACATACCTTTAAATGTTTGCGGGGCCGTTACTCAGGAGCCAGGTAGCCAGCTCCTCCTGTCTACTTGCGGCAGGACCATAAATAGAAGTTCTTTGCCACAAAGTCTTGGTGTCGAACTTCAGTGCATTCCTTGGAATGTGGTCCTGCAGCATGAAATGTCCCAATCATTCTATTGCATTGTATTGGAAGACCAATAGGTTTTGGACAGATCAATGTGCATCTTTCACCAATGATCTTCAGGCAGTATTTGACTTTTGTGTCCTTGGGAAGAGCTGATAGATCAGAGAATTCTTTTACACAGCTGCTCAGTATGAACCTTGACAAGGACCCTTAGTCCACATCCTTTTCAGGTCATCCTTGGTTAAAAAAAAGTCCACCAAGTCATGGTCAGTCTTGAGCAGCTGTCTAAAAGGCAGTTTGCACTGGGAGTGAGAATCCAACCATGTCCGAAGAATCTAAGGGGGAAGACCCCTCATTCTCAGCCAAGTGACGAGTCAGTGTATGCTGGTGATGGGGAATTCTGTCCCACAGGATCCATTGGGTCTGACAGAAGGTAATGTGCTGATCCATCACAGGCAAGGTCCTCCCTGCCACTGAGCATATCTACAAGGAACACTGCCGCAAGAAAGTGGCGTCCATCAGCAAGGACCACCACCACCCAGGCCATCCTCTCCACTTATTGGCACACTTATTACACCATAGAACCATAGAACCATAGAAACTACAGCACAGAAACAGGCATTTTGGCCCTTCTTGGCTGTGCCAAACCATTTTCTGCCCAGTCCCACTGACCTGCACACGGACCATATCCCTCCATACACCTCCCATCCATGTATCTGTCCAATTTATTCTTAAATATTCAAAAAGAAACGCATTTACCACCTCGTCTGGCAGCTCATTCCATACTCCCACCACTCTCTGTGTGAAGAAGCCCCCGCTAATGTTCCCTTTAAACTTTTGCCCCTTCACCCTTAACCCATGTCCTCTGGTTTTTTTCTCCCCTTGCCTCAGTGGAAAAAGCCTGCTTGCATCCACTCTATCTATACCCATCATAATTTTATATACCTCTATCAAATCTCCCCTCATTCTTCTACGCTCCAGGGAATAAAGTCCTAACTTATTCAACCTTTCTCTGTAACTGAGTTTCTCAAGTCCCGGCAACATCCTTGTAAACCTTCTCTGCACTCTTTCAACCTTATTTATATCCTTCCTGTAATTTGGTGACCAAAACTGAACATAATAATCCAGATTTGGCCTCACCAATGCCTTATACAACCTCATCATAACATTCCAGCTCTTACACTCAATACTTTGATTAATAAAGGCCAATGTACCAAAAGCTCTCTTTACGACCCTATCTACCTGTGACGCCACTTTTAGGGAATTTTGTATCTGTATTCCTAGATCCCTCTGTTCCACTGCACTCCTCAGTGCCTTACCATTAACCCTGTATGTTCTACCTTGGTTTGTCCTTCCAACGTGCAATACCTCACACTTGTCTGTATTAAACTCCATCTGCCATTTTTCAGCCCATTTTTCCAGCTGGTCCAAGTCCCTCTGCAGGCTCTGAAAACCTTCCTCACTGTCTACTACACCTCCAATCTTTATATCATCAGCAAATTTGCTGATCCAGTTTATCACATTATCATCCAGATCATTGATATAGATGACAAATAACAATGGACCCAGCACTGATCCCTGTGGCACACCACTAGTCACAGGCCTCCACTCAGAGAAGCAATTCTCTACTACCACTCTTTGGCTTCTTCCATTGAGCCAATGTCTAATCCAATTTACCACCTCTCCATGTATACCTAGCGACTGAATTTTCCTAACTAACCTCCCATGCGGGACCTTGTCAAAGGCCTTACTGAAGTCCATGTAGACAATATTCACTGCCTTCTCTTCATCCACTTTCCTGGTAACTTCCTCGAAAAACTCCAATAGATTGGTCAAACATGACCTATCATGCACAAAACCATGCTGACTCTCCCTAATAAGTCCCTGTCTATCCAAATGCTTGTAGATTCTGTCTCTTAGTACTCCCTCCAATAACTTACCTACTACCGACGTTAAACTTACTAGCCTATAATTTCCCAGATTACTTTTTGTTCCTTTATTAAACAATGGAACAACATGAGCCACTCTCCAATCCTCCGGCACCTCAGTGACATTTTAAATATTTCTGCCAGGGCCCCTGCAATTTCAACACTAGTCTCCTTCAAGGTCCGAGGGAACACCCTGTCAGGTCCTGGGGATTTATCCACTTTAATTTTCCTCACGACAGCAAGGACCTCCTCCTTTTCAATCTGTACAGTTTCCATGGTCTCACTACTTGTTTCCCTTAATTCCATAGACTTCATGCCAGTTTCCTTAGTAAATACAGACGCAAAAAACCTATTTAAGATCTTCCCCATTTCCTTTGGTTCCGCACATAGCCGACCACTCTGATCTTCAAGAGGACCAATTTTATCCCTTACAATCCTTTTGCTCTTAATATACCTGTAAAAGCTCTTTGGATTATCCTTCACTTTGACTGCCAAGGCAACCTCATGTCTTCTTTTAGCCCTCCTGATTTCTTTCTTAAGTATTTTCTTGCACTTCTTATACTCCTCAAACACCTTATTTACTCCCTGCTTCCTATACATGTCATACAACTCCCTGTTCTTCTTTATCAGAGTTGCAATATCCCCTGAGGACCAAGGTTCCTTATTCCTATTCACTTTGCCTTTAATCCTGACAGGAACATACAAATTCTGCACTCTCAAAATTTCTCCTTTGAAGACTTCCCACCTACTGATCACATCCTTGCCAGAGAACAACCTGTCCCAATCCATGCTTTTTAGATCCTTTCTCATTTCTTCAAATTTGGCCTTCTTCCAGTTAAGAACTTCAACCCTAGGACCAGATCTATCCTTGTCCATGATCAAGTTGAAACTAATGGTGTTATGATCACTGGAACCAAAGTGCTCCCCTACACAGACCTCTGTCACTTGTCCTAACTTGTTTCCTAACAGGAGATCCAATATTGCCTCCCCTCTAGTTGGTCCCTCTATATATTGATTTAGAAAACTTTCCTGAACACATTTTACAAATTCTAAACCATCTAGACCCCTAACAGTATGGGAGTCCCAATCAATATATGGAAAATTAAAATCCCCTATCACCACAACTTTATGTTTCCTGCAGTTGCCTGCTATCTCTCTGCAGATTTGCTCTTCCAATTCTCGTTGACTATTGGGTGGTCTGTAATACAATCCCACTAATGTGGCCATACCTTTCCTGTTTCTCAGCTCCACCCATAAGGACTCAGTAGACAAGCCCTCTAATCTGTCCTGCCTGAGCACTGCTGTAATATTTTCCCTAACAAGCAATGCTACTCCCCCGCCTTTCATTCCTCTACCTCGATCACATCTGAAACATCGGAACCCTGGAATATTAAGCTGCCAGTCCTGCCCCTCCTGTAGCCAAGTTTCACTAATTGCTATAACGTCATAATTCCACGTGTCAATCCACATCCTCAACTCATCCGCCTTCCCCGCAGTACTCCTAGCACTGAAATATATACACCTCAGAAGATTTTTACCACCACTCACAACCTTTCTATTAGCGGATTTGCTTGAACTTTTAACATCATTTATTTTCACCCCAGCCACACTGTCAGCTCTGGCACTCTGGTTCCCATTCCCCTGCAAATCTAGTTTAAAGCCTCCCCAACAGCACTAACAAACCTCCCTGAAAGGATATTGGTCCCCCTGTAGTTCATGTGTAACCCATCTCTCTTGTACAGGTCCCACCTGCCCCAGAAGAGGTCCCAATGATCCTGAAATCTGAAACCCTGCCCCCTACACAAGTTTCTCAGCCACTTGTTCATCCTCCAGAGCATCCTATTCCTACCCTCACTGGTACCTAGCACAGGTAGCAATCCTGAGATTACCACCCTTGAGGTCCTGCTTTTCAACTTCCCACCAAGCCCTCTATACTCAATCTCCCGGACCTCCTCACTCTTCCTTGCTATGTCATTGGTACCGATGTGCACCACGACATCTGGCTGATCACCCTCCCACTTCAGAATGTCATGCAATCGATCAGAGACATCCTTGACCCTGGCACCCGGGAGGCAAGAAACCATCCTGGATTCTCTGTCACAACCACAGAACCTCCTATCTGCACCTCTAACTATCGAGACCCCTATCACTACCGCTCTCCTCTTTCTCCCCCCTCCCTTCTGCACTGCAGAGCCAGACTCAGTGCCAGAGATCCGGCTACTGCAGCTAGTCCCAGGTAAGTCATCCCCCCCAACAGTATCCAATGCGGTATACTTGTTATTGAGGGGAATAGCCACAGGGGAACCCTGCTCTGCCTGCCCTTTCCTCTTCCCTCGCCTGATAGTTACCCAATTTCCCGTCCTCTGCTCCTTTGGCGTAACTACCTCCCTGTAGCTACTATCTATAATCATTGGTACACTTATTATACTGCTTATTCTGCCATTGAAAATGAGGTACAGAAACCTTAGGTCTCTCAGCACCAGGTTCAGGAACAGTTATTACCCTTCAACCATCATGCCGTCTTAAAAGTTTCTTCCTCAAGGCAGTTAATCTGATCAACCTTTCTAGTTAGACCCTTCCCACCCCCTACATCTATGACCATAGTCACTCCTCTGCACTGTAAAACACCTTAGACCACTTTTTATAATGCTGTTTACATTTTAAATACATGCTAGTATCTATGTATTTATGCACATTTAATTCCATATTTATACTTCTAGCTTTATTTTTATATAATTCTTTATTCTTTGTGATTGTTCAATGCTATTGTCATGTTGCATATCGCTCCAACACACTACAGCAAATTCCTAGTACATGTAAATGTATATGGCAAATAAAACTGATCCTTGATCCTGATTTTTCGTTCATCCATGTGTCAATCTAAGAGCGTCTGAAATGTCCCTGAGGTATGTGCCTCTACCACTGTCCGTGGCAGTGCGTTCCTCACACTCACCACTCTCTGTGTAATAAAACCACTCTATACTTTCCTCCAATCACCGTAAAATTACGCCCCCTCATATTAACCATTCTTGCCCTGAGGAAAAGGTGCTGGCTGTCCACTCTATCAAAGTCTCTCATCATTTTATACACATCTATGAAGCAAGGAAAATACGTTACGTCCTAGAATCAGGAATAGTTGAAAATCTGAGTTAGTAAAGACCCGGCTGACACAGTATCGGGAAAGATCCAGCCGGTGTCTTCAGTTTCATTTTGACTCAGGCAAGTCGGAGTTTCTGCCGCCTCTTAAGATCAGTGTTGTGTTTCAGAAAATTCCTTTGACACTGCACCCTGTTTACTTGTAAAGATACGGTGAGCTTCTGTCCTGGAAACTCCTGTCAGCCACGGAGCTGCAGTTGAGTTTGCTGATTGTGTAAATCTGTCTACTTGATGGATGTACGGTAAACTGGTCAGATGACTTCATTCACCTCAACCCTGAACAGATACTACAACCTGTAGGCTCACTTTCAAGGACTCCACAACTCACGGTCTCAGTATTATTTTATTTATCTAGCTAGCTATTTATTTATTGTCTATTTATTGGTGTTTGCACAGTTTGTCATTTTTGCACATTGGTTGTTTGTCAGTCTTTGTTTGTATGCAGTTTTTCATTGATCCTATTGTATTTCTTTGTTCTACTGTATATGTCTGCAAGGAAATGAATCTCAGAGTAGTAAATGGTAACATACATATAACTTACTTTGAACTTTTTGAACTTTAGGTGGAATTGCGATCAACAGTGTTTTGCTACAATTTTTTTCCCACAAAGGACAGTGCTGTGGCAAAACCCAGAGGAACTGAACATTGCATGCAGCAAGGCCAGGCCCACTGGTAATTGCATACGAAACTACACCCATTAATACCAGGTGTAACTGTATGTGTTTTCAATTTTAAACAAAGAGTTGCTTATGGAAACTGTCCTTCATGTAAGCATGAATATGGAAATGGAAGAGAAACTAATTATATCACTTCAGGGCTTTGAGTAAACTAATTGGGATGTTGAGCTGCAGTTGTACAAGCTGAAGCAACATTTAGAATATTGTGTTTGGTTTTGGTCAGCTTGTGATATATTAAGCTGGATGGAATGCAGAAAGATCTATAAAGATGTTGCCAGGTCGCAAGGGACTGAATCAAGACTAGACAGCAGAGGTTTAGGGAGAGAGGGGAGAGATTTAACAGGAACAGGAGAGGGGCAACCTCTTCACCCAGAGGGTGCAGTGATCAGCCAGAGGAAGAGTTTGAAGCAGGTACATTAACAACGTTTAAAAGGCACTTAGGCAGGATGGGAAAGGTTGAGAGGGACATGGGTCAAAGGAGGGCAAATGGGACTGGCTTCAGTCAGCATGGATAAGTTGGGCCAGAGGCTCTGTTTCTGTACTGTAATATTCTGTTACTCTATAATTTGCTACTTAAACCCCAACCACGCACGGGTTGAAAAAGGAATCTGCCTTTTTTTAACGATTCCATGTCTGCTTGTTGTTACCCTGTCTCTTCTTCCTATCTACACCTCTCCTAATATTATACACTTCAATTAAATCTGCCTTCAGTATCCCTTTTCTAAGAAAGCAACCCCAGTTGCCATTTATCCTCTCCAGTCTGAAAATTTTCAGTGGCAATATTACTAATCCTCTCTGCACTGTCTCGACTGCTGCCTTATGTTTCATGTAACATGGTGGACGATAGTGCATGCAGTACACTAGTGTTTAATCTGCCCTCACTCACATCCCCTCTATTTCCTGCACATCTGCTCTCACCCTATCCTCCTGCCACCATAACAGGGATAGGGTTTGCCTTGTCCTAACCTACCAACCCACGAACTTCAGTATCCAGCACATCATTCTTTGTAACTTCTGCCATCTACAACAGGATTCCATCACTAAGCACATCTTCTTTTGCCTCCCCAACTCTCCGCTTTTCTGCAGGGATCACGCTCCCCTGTCTAGTCTTCTCTTCCCACTGATCTCCCTCCTGGTACTTATCCCTGCTCCAGTGACCAGTGCTATCAATGCCTGCCCCTACACCACCTCCTTCACTACCAATCAGATCACCAAAAAGTCCTTCTGGGGAAGGCAACACTCCACCTGTGAGTCAGTCGGCATTGCTTACTGTGTCTCAGCCCCAAACGTCGACTATCTATTCATTTTCACTGATGCCGCCTGGACCTGCTGAGCTCATCCAGCACTTTGTGTGTGTTGCTTTGGATTTCCAGCATCTGCAGACTTCTTTGTGATTACATTTACTGTATCTGTTGCTCCTCTTCATCGGTGAGATCTGACGTAGACAGGGGGACCACTTCATCACCCACCACAAAAAGTAGGATTTCCTGGTACCCACCCATTTCAATCTGACTTTTCAATCCCATTCTGACATGTCAGTCCATGGCTCTCTACTGCTACAATGAGGCACACTGAGGCTGGAAATATAACACCTTATATTCTGCCTGTGTAGCCTCCAACTCAATGACATGAAAGTGGATTTCTGTAATTTCACATAATTTCTCCCCTTTCTCCTCATCTCCTTTTCAAATCTGGATCCCGTCTTGTCTCTTCTCTCTCCTCAGCTGCCTACCCTTATCGCTTCTCCTTCCTTTTCTCCCATGGTCCACTCTCCTCTCCTATCAGATTCCTTCTCCAGCCCTTTACCTCGTTACCTCTTCTACTTAACAAAGTTCAAACGTTCATAGTAAATTTATTACCAAAGTGTGTGTGTATATATGTCATCATATACAACCTGGGATTCATTTTCTTGTGAACATACTCAATAAATCCATAATAGAATTAAAGAAAGGCAGCACCAACTTGGGTGTTAAACCAGTGTGCAAAAGATAACAAACTGTGCAAATACAAAAAGAAATAAATAATAATAATAGGTAAATAAACAATAAATATCGAGAACATGAGATGAAGAGACCTTGAAAGTGAGCCCATGGGTTGTAGGAACATTTCAGCGCTGGGTCTAGTGAAGTTGAGTGAAGTTATCCCCTTTGGTTGAAGAACTTGATGGTTGAGGGATAATAGCTGTCACTGAACCTGGAGAACCTGGTGGCACCTCCCAGCTTCTTACTTCATTTCCCTTCCCTCACCCACGTCCCTTCTTTCTCACCTGGTTTCTGCTTCCCGTCCCCCACCCTCTTATTCTGGTTTCTTCCCCCTTTCTTTCAGCCTGAAATGGCGGCTGTTTATTCCTCTTTATAGATGCTGCCTGATCTGCTGAATTCCTCCAGCACTTTGTGCGTGCTGCTCTGGAATTCTAGCATCTGCAGAATCTTTTATGTTTCCAATCTGTCCTCTTTACTTTTACTTTCTATGCCTTGGTCAATAAAGGCAATTATCCCCTATAGATTATCAATTTATTGATCTGTACTGCTACCCATATGGATCGAAGCTATAGATATCGATTAGCTCCATTTGTTTGTGATTAATCTGCTGTCATCATCAAATAAAACTCTTCTACTGGATTTTGGTGTGGATGTTATCATAAAGGAAATGAAGAAATGAATGGGATGAGAATTGAAAGCTCTGTGAGCTACCAGTGCCAACAACAGTAAACAGTTGACGTATCTGGCTGAGGCCCTTCATCAGGACTGCCTGACCTGCTGAGTTCCTCCAGCATTTTATGCGTTTTGCTTTGGATTTCCAGCATCTACAGGTTTTCTCATGTCTGAGAACTAATGTTCCTCTCCAACGCATGGAGTTTTTGGTTCTTCACTTTGTACAAAGAGTACGAGTTCTCTCTCCAGTACATAAAGGGAACTTGATCCACTCCAAAGCACAGGGAGCTCTGTGTTTCTCTACAGAGGGCCACGAGTCCTCAATATGTACAGCTATAGGCAGAAAATGCTAGGGGAACTCAGCAGGTCAGGCAGCATCTATGGAAAAGAATGAACAGTTAATGTTTCAGGCCGAGACCCTTCTTCAGGCCTGGAAAGGAAGGGGAGAAGCCAGAGCAAGAAGGTGGGGGCTCAGGGATGTACATGCTGAATTGATCCTCTCCAGTTGCTTGAGTGGGGCAAGCATCCCATTTCATGTACAGGGGGTGGTTGGTCCTCTCTGTTGTCTGTGGCCCTGGGTTCTTCCCCTTTTACAGTGGCCTTAGAATCCATCAAAGTTTCAAAAAGCCTTTTGGTAGAAATGGTACAAAAGGTTGCTGTTGTATAATGAAAGGTAGAATGTATTCTCCCTTGGGGATGAGACAAAAAACATCCAGGTGCAGAGTTGACTGGTCTTTTAATCATGCCTCAACCCCATTTGCTCTCTGCACTGCACCTTTCAGATCTAACCAGCCTTACTGAATCCATTCATGTTCAGTCATCACAAACAGCTTCCGACAACAGATGGTGACAGGCCATGCTCCAATGCTTTGGTCAATATTACTGCCTTGGCAAAGCTCTCTCTAAGTCAGACAATATCTATAATGGAGCCCTCGATGTAGGCGGCAGATGGTGACAGTCTGCATGTCTTCCCTCCACCATTTGTCACTCCGCATGTACAACACCTTGTCATCTCCCTACTCAGCTGCTATTTGTCTTTGTGTTCAGCATGTGATCCACGGCCACCAATTTCTGCAGTAGGTGCTAATTAGACAACGGGAGCTAATCACCTTTGTAGTTTGAGGAAGAGTTTACACAAATAAATAAAACATTTGAGATCTTCAAACTTTCTGTGCTTTCTAGCTATTTTTAAATTTATAAAAGCCAATAATAAGTATGGTAAATTAATAAAACAATGGCATTTCCCAGTCCACCCATATAAATATCAGGGGCAAGAAAACTCACCAATGCCTCTGTTCCATCAGGAGGCTAAAGAAATTTGGCATGTCTTCATCAACAGTTACCAATATTTATCAATGCACTATATTAAGCATTCTATCTGAATGCCTAATGGCTTGGTATGGCAATAGCTCTGCATATAATCACAAGAAACTGCAGAGAGATGTGGACACAGCTCAGAATATCACAGGAAATAGTTTCCCCTTCATGGACCCTGTCTATACTTCTCACAGCTTCAGTAAAGCAGCTGACATTATCAAAGATCCCAGCCATTCTCTCTTCTCCGCTTTCCCATCGGGCAAAAGATGCTAAAGCCACCAGGCTCAGGGACAGCTTGACAGTTGTTACCAGGCTCTTGAATGGATATCTCGTACAGTAAGATGGACTGTTGAGCTCAGAATCCACTTTATTATGATTCTGCACTTTACTGTTTATCTTCACTGTGACTTTTAGTCTTTATTTGGCATTGTTATTGTTTTACCTGGATGCTCTGTGTAAAGATTTAATCCCTATGAAGGGTATGCAAGCCAGGATTTTCACTGTATCTTGGTATATGTGACAATAATAAACCAATTCCAATACAAATACCAATTTTTCTCACTTACCACTTATTCTTCCCTGTGTTAAATCTATGTAAAGCTTAATGTTAGAACGTCCATTGTTCATTTCTGTATTGCAAAAATAAAGATTAAAGATTAGCTTTATTTGTCACATGTACACTGAAACACACAGTGAAATGCATCATTTTTGCATCAAATCAAATCAGCAAGCATTGTGCTGACCAGCCAGCAAATGCCGCCATGCCCACAACTCACTAATTCTAATGGAAACGCCTTTGGAATGTTGGAGGAAACTGGAGCACCTGGAGGAAACCTACACGAGAACGGGAAGAACAACAAACTCTTTACAGCGTCAGGAATTGAACAGCGTCTTGAAGCGTTGCACTAACTGCGGCGCTACTATGCTACCCTAACTCTTGGTGAAGAGTTCTCTTACTCCATCTGTGAAACGGTTTAAAATTCTTCTCTCTAAAGTCTCTTCTTTCCTTTTCAAGGTGGCCGGGGTCCTGTCGGAGTCTGTGATCTGCCAAGCATTTTTCGATATCGCCAGGAGTGGCCTGGAAGACGGGCGCCTCCCATGTGCATCATTGTGGACAAAGCAACTCCACGCCCGTGTCACTGACTGAAACCTCACCGGAGATCAGAACATCAAGACAGCAGTGTGCGCTGCTGTTGAGATAAGTGACAGTGTAGACTGTAACATCGAAACAGTGCGCAGTTGGTCTCCGTCTCACTGTGGCAGGAGCGATTCCTCTGTCTCCTTTGTGTGTGACAGTGTGAGTGTGAGAAAGAGAGAGAGAAAGGGAGGAAGGGAGGGGGGTAGAGAGAGAGGGAGGCAGGGAGAGAGAGGGGAGAGAGGGAGAGGGAGAGGAGGTAGAGAGAGAGAGAAGGGGAGAGGAAGAGGGAGGGGGAGAGGGAGAGGGAGAGGGAGAGGAGGGGGAGAGGGGGAGAGGGAGAGAGGAAGAGGAAGGGGGAGAGGGAGAGGGAGAGGGAGAGGGAGGGGGAGAGGAGGTAGAGAGAGAGAGGGGGAGAGGAAGAGGGAGAGGGAGAGGGAGAGGGAGAGGGAGAGGAGGGGGAGAGGGGGAGAGGGAGAGAGGAAGAGGAAGGGGGAGAGGGAGGGGAGAGGGAGAGGGAGGGGGAGAGGGAGAGGAGGGGGAGAGGGAGGGGGAGGGGGAGAGGGAGAGGGAGGGGGAGAGGGAGAGGGAGGGGGAGAGGAGGGGGAGAGGGGAGAGAGAGAGAGAGGGAGAGGAGGTAGAGAGAGAGAGGGAGACAGGAAGAGAGGGGAGAGGGAGAGGGGGGGAGAGGGGGAGGCAGAGAGGGAGAGGGAGGGGGAGAGGGAGGGGAGAGGAAGAGGGAGAGGGAAGGGGAGAGGGAGGGGGAGAGGGAGAGGAGGGGAGAGGGAGGGGGAGAGGGAGAGGAGGGGGAGAGGGAGAGGGAGGGGGAGAGGAGGTAGAGAGAAAGACAGGAAGAGAGAGGGGAGAGAGAGGGGAGAGGGAGGGGGAGAGGGAGAGGGAGAGGGGGAGGGGGAGAGGGGGAGGGGGAGAGGGAGAGGGGGGGAGAGGGGGAGAGGGGGAGGGAGAGGGAGAGGGAGGGGGAGAGGGAGAGGGAGAGGGAGGGGGAGAGGGGGAGGGGGAGAGGGGGAGGGGAGAGGGGAAGAGGGGGAGGGAGAGGGAGGGGGAGAGGGAGAGGGGAGAGGGAGAGGGAGAGGGGAGGAGAGGGAGAGGGAGAGGGGAGGGGAGGGGGAGGGAGAGAGGGGGGAGAGAGGGGGGAGAGGGAGAGGGGGAGAGGGAAAGGGGGAGAAGGAGAGGGAGGAGGGAGAGGGAGAGGGAGGGGGAGAGGGAGAGGGAGTGTGTGTGTGTGTGTGTGTGTGTGTGTGTGAGAGAGAGAGAGAGAGAGAGAGAGAGAGAGAGAGAGAGAGAGATGGTGTGGGGCCTGCTGCTTTTTCCTGAGGCAGGTGGAGATAGGGGAATGGGGTGGGTTGATGCCGTTGCTGCTGCTTGTGTGTGGGAGGGGGAGGGGAGGCTTTGGGGTTCTAACATTTTTCCGTCATTTATTCTTTAGGGTTTTCTTCTGTTTTGTGGATGTCTTCAAAGAGTAAGAATTTCAGGTTGTATACTGTATACATTCTCTGATATTAAATGGAACATTTTCCTGTCATTCATTCTTTGGGGTTTTTCTTCTGTTTTGTGGATGTCTGTGAAGAGTAAAAATTTCAGACTGTAAACTCTATACGTTCTCTGATATTAAATGGAACAATTTTCGTAATATTTCATGATATACATCAGTGATAAGAAAGCTGATTCTGATTCTGAATTGCTGCTTTTCCACAAGTAGAGGTTGTTGAAATCATTGTAAGTATTATTATTAATATTCGGATTAGACTAATTTATCTTTGCTCCATAAATGACATCAATGAGTGCCCTCTGGAAGAAACTTCTGTGTGTCCTCCCCATGGAATGTGTGGTTCTCCGGTTGCTCCGGTTTCTTCCCACAGCCCAAAGAAGTACAGGTTAATTGTTCGTTGTAAATTGTCCCGCAAGTAGGTTAAAATTTAATCGGGTTTGCTGGGCACGGCTCGAAGGGCCAGAAGGGGCAGTTCCACGCTGTATCTCTAAATAAAAATAAATAATTGAACCATGGGAATTTTTAATATAGATATAGAATTAGTGGTGGGTGGATTTAGTGGTGCAGCGAAGATTGTGGGATATGCTGAAGAGTGAAAAAACATATACTGTGCTGAATAACATTTTATTTACCATCATTGACTTCTTTCAATAAAAGTTTGCTAAAGATAAAACACCCACACATTGAATCAAAACTGAGTAGTGAAAATTTCAGTCCTTAACTATAAATAGTAACAAGAAAGCAAAGTACCAGCTTAATATATTTATGTTATGTAGGCTAACCATTATCTAATTGAATGATTCAAGGGGCTGCACATGACAGAACATATTATATTTAAACTGTGACCTGAATGAAACCTACATTGAATTAGCCCTTGCTGCAATTCATTTGATTCATTCTTAGTTCAAATTCCCAGGGCCAAGGAAGCAATCCAAAGTCAAAGTGGCATTTATTGTCATATACAGAAGTCCATGTATGCACAGGTGCAATGAAAAACTCTCTCGTAACAGCACCATATGCATATAAGTACTTACTTACTACATGTTACGCTGCTGGGGTTATGCTTCCATCTCCGACTGTATAGAAGGATCCTTCATTGTTGTTTCCATAACAATTGTTTTTTGACCAGTTATTAGCCCTGAACTGAACCCCCAAACCTGGAGGACCAGTGTACCACTCTTAATCTGGCCTCTACCCTTTGACCTGTCTGGCATGGGTGACCCTACCAAGAACTAAAGCACAAGGCCTTCACTCCAGGTCACCAAGGCATGCAAGCCTCCAAACCCTACAACAAGGTTGTGGTTAGGGTTGTGCAGGTTGGTTCAAGGATTGAATGGTTGAAGGGAAGTAGTTGGTTTTGAACCTGCTGGTGCCTGACTTCAGGCTTCTGTACCTCCTACACGATGGTCGCTGTGAGAAAATAGCATGGCCCAGATGGTAGGGATCTTTGATGATAGATGATGCCTCGTGTGGATATTACTGATGGTGGGGGGGGATCTGCCAGAGTTGTGTTGGCCTAAGTCCAATATCCTCTGAAGCTTCTTGTGTCTCTGCGTCTTCAGATTGCCTTACCAAACCATGATGAAACAAGCCAGGATACCTTCAATTCATTTCACAGCCTTTGAAATATCTACAGATATATGTATTCTTAAATTGGTGTTGAATGAAATACAATGGGACCAACCAAGTTGCTTAAATGAATAATGGGCAGCCATCAAGATCTACACCTTGAAGATTTAAGTGGATAACACACAGGAAACAAGGTAACTTTTCACACCGTTAAAGTTAGGGAATAATACATTGATATAGAAACAGGCCACCGGGTATCCAATAATACCCTCCCTTATTCTCCCCACATACCATCAGACACCTCCAGATCCTATACCTCACCCACATACCAGGATCAATTAACCTACTACTCTGAACACCTTTGGAATGTGAGAGGAAATCAAAACATCAGAGGAAAACCACACCGTCAGAGGAAGAACGAGGGAATTTCATGTAAATATGATCAATCTTTCAAGTTAGTTCCCCTCCCCACATATCTCCAGTATTACTCCAGTCACTGCCCTGCACTGTAAGCACTTTAAACCACTTTTTATAATGCTGTTTACATTGTAAATACATGCTAGTATTTATGGATTTATGCACATTTTATTCCATATCAGTAGTTTAATTTGAATTTAATTTTTATAAAGCTCTTTTTTTATATAATTGTTGACTGTTGCTGTTTTTTGGGCCTGTCGCACCCTGATCACCACACCACAGAAAATTCCTAATACAAGTAAATGTACACTCAGTGGCCACTTTATTAGGTACACCTGCTCGTTAATGCAAGTGTCTAATCAGCCAATTATTTGGCAGCAAATCAATGCATAAAGCATGCAGACATGGTCAAGAAGTCCACTTGCTCAGAGCAAATGTCAGAATGGGGAAGAACTGTGATCTAAGTGACTTTGACATTGGAATGATTGTTGGTGCCAGATGGGGTGGTTTGAGTATTTGAGAAACTGCTGATCTCCTGGGGTTTTCGCACACAACAGTCTCGGAGATTACAGAGAATGGTGCGAGAAACAAAAAAATCCAGTGAGCAGCACTTGTGTGGGGAAAAAACACCTCGCTAAAGAGAGAAATTGGAGGAGAATGGCCAGAGTGGTTCAAGCTGACAGGAAGGTGACGGTAACTCAGATAACCACGTGTTACAACAGTGGTGTGCAGAAGAGCATCTCTGAATGCAGAACACATCGAACCTTAAAGTTGAGGGTCTACAGCAGCAGAATATGTTGATGCACCTAATATGTGTGTGTAATAAAGCAGCCACTAAGTGTACATGGTAAATAAAGTTGATCCTTGATCCTAAATAACAAATGAAGGGCAGGATTGAACACAGCTCTCTGCTGCGGAGACGCAACAGCATTACCCACTGTGCAGTGGCGCTGCCCTTATGCTTTTCCAAGAAGGCCCACCAGCGCCTTTACTTCCTGAGAAAACTAAAGAAATTTGGCCTGTCCCCTAAAACCCTCACTAATTTTTATAGATGCACTGTAGAAAGCATTTTTCTAGGGTGCATCACAACCTGGTATGGAAGTTGTCCTGTCCAAGACCGGAAGAAGCTGCAGAAGATCGTGAACACGGCGCAGCACATCACACAAACCAATCTTCCATCTGTGGACTCACTTTACAGCGCATGCTGTCGGAGCAGTGCTGCGAGGATAATCAAGGACACGACCCACCCAGTCAACACACTTTTCATCCCTCTTCCCTCCGGGAGAAGGCTCAGGAGCTTGAAGACTCGTACGGCCAGATTTGGGAACAGCTTCTGTCCAACTGTGATAAGACTGCTGAACGGATCCTGACCCGGATCTGGGCCGTACCCTCTAAATAGCCGGACCTGCCTCTCGGTTTTTTTTTGCACTACCTTACTTTCCATTTTCTATTTTCTATTTATGATTTATAATTTAAATTTTTAATATTTACTATCGATTTGTACTCCAGGGAGCGGGAAGTGCAGAATCAAATATCGCTGTGATGATTGTATGTTCTAGTATCAATTGTTTGGTGACAATAAAGTATAAAGTAAGTATAAAGTAAATTTTTTTTCCAAAAGGAGACTAGAAGACGAGAGAACACTAGATGTCCCTTCTGATCTTTAATGTTCTGCTCCAAACTTCTAGATTTCCAGAACTCTTTGAGAAATAACAGTGAACAGATACTCTCCTTTCCCAGTGACCACAGCGCTATCGGGGATTGACGTAAAAGAGGGGTTTCCAGCCTTTTTTTGAAAGGCTATGGGCCCTACCATTAACCAAGAGGTCCGTGGAACCCAGGTTGGGAACCCTTGATATAAAGTGAGAATTTGAAACAATGGACTTGTCTTTTACAACAGTAAATGTAAAGCATGTATACCAACTGGCGGAAAAAGGCATTCTTTCATGTAGGTAGCATCTTTCACTTTATCCCAAAGTAGCTCCCAGGCAATGGAACACTTTTGAAGCATAGGCGTAGCTTTAGACAATTCAGCAACATGTTTGCACCCTGCAAGCTATCTCAAGGTAATGTTCCATATAACGTGTGATTGAAAGACAAATATTGGGGCATATTTCCTGCTCTTCGAAAGAGCACCATGGAATCTTTTGTCATCTATTTAGAAGGACAGTTGAAGAGCCCTCTGAGAGTTAACACCTCCAACACTGCTCCTTCAATCAGGCAGAGCTGGCAGCCCACAGTTTTTGAGCTCAGCTCTCCGGAATGGAACATTAACTCAGGTAGATAGGAGAGTTTTTGGCACATTGGCCATCATAAATCAAAATATTGAGAACCTGCATTGGAATGCTTATGTGGAAGTTGCATGAAACATTGCTGAGGCCTAATCTGGAGTATTGTGTGTGGTTTCTGGTCACCTACCTACAGGAAATTTATCAGTAAAATTGAAAGAGTATAGAGAAATTTTACAAGGATATTGTTGGGATATGAAGACCCAAGTTATAGGGAAAAGTTGAATAGGTTGGGATTTCTTTCCCTGGAGTGTAAGAGAGTGAGGAATTATGTGGGGTATTATAATGAGTATAGAGAGGTTAACTGCATTCAAGCTTTTTTCACCGTGGCTGGGTGAGACAAGGACTAGAAGTCATGGGTTAAAGGTGAAAGGTGAAATATTTAAGGGGAACCTCAGGGTGATCTTTTTCACTCAGGGGTTACTAAGAATGTGGAAAGAGCTGCCAGCAGAAGTGGTGGATGAGGTTTCAATTTCGACATGCTGGGAGGGGTATGGAAGGCGCGTTGATGGGACAAGGCAAGTTAATAGTTAAGTCTGGACTAGATGGGCTGAAGGGCTTGTTTTTGTGCTGTAGTGCTCCATGACTCTAATAGTACATTCATAAAGCACAGGCCAGTGTGTTAACAGCTGAACTGAGGCTGACAGTGAGGAATGGAGAGAGGGAGGGAAATGGAGCAGGGACACATTCTGAGAGATGGAAGAACAAAGGTGTTTAATCATGATACCCTGGCCATCATCGTGAGGGAAGGCTTGATGTTCCTACCCTGAAGACTATTTTTTGCATTTCACATGCCTGTTAAACATACAGCTTCAAAGTTCAAAGTAAAATTTATTATCAGAGTACATACATATCACCACATACAACCCTGAGATTCTTTTTCTGTGGGCATACTTAGCAAATCTATAGAACAGTAACTGTAAACTGTAAACATAAGAACTATAAACTGTAAACAAACTGTGCAAATGCAGATATAAATAAATAGCAATAAATAATGAACATGAAATAACAATATAACAGAGTCCTTAAATGAGTGTAGCTATCCCCTTTTGTTCAAGAGCCTGATGGTTGAGGGGTAGTAATTGTTATTGAACCTGGTGGTGTGAGTCCTGAGGCACCTGTACCTTCTACCTGATGGCAGCAGCAAGAAAACAGCATGGCCTGGGGTGAGTCCTGACGAAGGGTCTCGGCCTGAAATGTCGACTGCACCTCTTCCTACAGATGCTGCCTGGCCTGCTGCGTTCACCAGCAACTTTGATGTGTGTGGCCTGGGTGGTGAGGATCTTTGATGATGGATGCTACTTTTCTACAGCAACATTTCATGTAGATGTGCTCAATGTTCGGGAGGGTTTTACCTGTGATGTACTGGGCCGAATCCACTACTTTTCTAGGATTTTCGCCCAAAGGCATTGGTGTTCCAATACCAGGCTGTAATGCAGCCAGCCAGCACACTTTCCACCACACATCTATAGAAGTTTGCCAGGTTTTTGATGACATGCCAAACCTTCGCAAGCTCCTGAGGAAATAAAGGCACTATCGTGCTGCCTTCACAATTATATTTATATGATGGGTCCAGGACAGATCCTCTGAGATAGGGACACCCAGGAATTTAAAGTTACTGACCCTCTCCATCTCTGATCCTCCAATGATTGCTGGCTCATGGGCCTCTGGTTTCCCTCTCCTGAAGTCTACAATCAATCCCTTGGTCTTCTTGACATTGTTGTTGTTATTACACCACACAGTCAAATTTTCAATCTCCCTCCTGTATGCTGATTCATCACCACCTTTGATTCAGCCCACAACAGTGGTGTCATCAGCAAACTTGAATATGGTGTTGGAGCTGCACTTAGCCACACAGTCATAGGTGTAAAGCGAGTAGAGCAGGGACTAAGCACACATCCCTGCGGTGCTCCTGTGCTGATGGAGATTGTGGAGGAGATGTTTTTGCCAATCTGAGATTTACTCAAATATACAAAATTTTGAGGGATATAGATAGAACAAATGCAAGCATGTTTTCCCACTGAGGTTTGGAGTGACTACAACCAGTGGGCATGGGTTAAGGGTGAAAGGTGAGAAATTTAAGAGGAACAAGAGGGGAAACTTCTTCACTCAGAGGGTCATGAGAGTATGGAATGAGCTGCCAGCACAAGTGGTGAATGCGAGCTCAGTTTCAACACTTAAGGGAAGTTTGGACAGGTACATGGATAGCAGGGATATGGTACCAGTACAGGTGGATGGGAGTAGGCATTTTAAATGATCTTGGCACAGACTGGATAGGCCAAAGAGCCTGTTTCTGTGCTGTACTTCTATGACTGTATGACTCTAAATATCTGTAGCACTGAATTTACTCTGAGCTGTCAAGTAGAAATTAATGACAGGAATATAACCACCAAATTTGCAAAGCACATTGAATGAGTTTCTTCAGATACCATCTCAATTAGCCTAAATTCCCAAACCACTGAACTCTTTGCTACAAGCTGCCATGTAGATGCTTTTGGGAAATTCAAAATTTGATCCCATAAATGGTTACATTTACTCCACATTGCACGAACATTAATAGCTATAGATATCTACATGTCTAGAACCAGCTGTCTAAAGTCATATGGTGCCTTTCAAAGCCATTTGACATCACCAAACAGGCAGCTAATTGTTTATTTTTTGATGTGAAGGGAAGTTTATAGCCTCCACAAACCTCCAGAAGCAGCAAGAGATAATAATCTATTTTTAGTGATGTTGTTTGAGGGAAACATTGGCTGAAACAATGGGAAGAACTTCCTTGCCTGTCTCCAAAGGTAATTGTTCATGTTAACCAGGGAGCCAACAGGAAATTGGGTTAAAGTTTCAGCTGACAGTGTAGTTCTCTTTCAGTTTTCATAGTGTTGGAGAGTACAACAGCACAGAAATGGTCTTCTGGCCCAAACTGCCGGACTGTTGTTCTACCCAGCTCCATTGACCAACGCTTAGACCATTGCCCTCTGTATCCTTCTCATCCTTGTACTTACTCAAACTTCTCTTAAATGCTGCAAACAAACCCACATCCACTACTTCCACTCGCAGCTCATTCCACACTCTCTCCACCCTCTGAGTGAAGTTGTTCCCCCTCAAGGTGCCCCTTAAATATTTCACCTCTCATCCTTAACCTGAGACCATAATTTTGCATACCTCAGTCCAATCTCCCCAGTACATAATGGGTAAAGCCCTCCTAACCATTGAGCACGTCTACATGAAACGCTGTCGTAGGAAAGCAGCATCCATCGTCAAAGATCCTCACCACCCAGGCCATGTTCCTTTCTCACTGCTGCCATCAGGCAAAATGCACAAGTGCCTTAGGATTCGCACCAGCAGATTCAAGAGCAGTTACTACCCCTCAACCCATCAGGTTCTTGAACAAAAGAGGATAATTACCCTCAGCTAGCGAGATATTCCCACAACCAATGATCTCACTTTATCTGATGAAGGGTCTTGGCCCGAAACGTCGACTGTACCTCTTCCTAGAGATGCTGCCTGGCCTGCTGTGTTCACCAGCAACTTTGATGTGTGTTGCTTGAAATTCCAGCATCTGCAGAATTCCTCGTGTTTGCATCTCACTTTATCTTGTTATTTCATGCTCTCGCTATTTATTTATATTTGCATGTGCAGTTTGTTGTCTCCTCTGCTCTTGCTCTTTCATTGATCCTGCTTACAGTTACTATTTTATAGATTTGCTGATTATGCCCACAGAAAAAAGAACCTCAGAGCTGTATGTGATGACATGTATGTACTCTGATAATTTTTTTAAACTTTTAACTTGAACTTTGAACTCATTCTCTTACCCTCCAGGGGAAAAAATAAAGTCCTAATCTATTCAACCTTTACCTTATTGATCTTTCAACCTCATTGATATCTTTCCTGTAGGTAGAAGACCATTTCACTGGACAGACAATCTGGACTGTCTGACAAATCGCCGACTGTGAATTGAATCCACAAACATCACCCCTGAGAGCTAATATACTGACTAATTAGCTCAGCTACCTAACCTGTTGAAGAGTGACATCTCTTAATTAACATTCCTAAGAGTCCAACACCTTACTTAAGAAGAATTAGATTTTCTAATCTTGCAAAGGCATTCAATAGTGCACTGACATCAATAAACTTAGTACAATGCTCTTAGCACGTATTAAAAGGATCACCATTTGACTAAGGTAAGCAATTCCAGCAGCACTTTATCTCCATTCTACAATGGTATATAGAGCAAACTCTAGCTGCTGGTCGCATCGAATTTCTGAGTCATGAGTTCTCTACCACTAGCATCCATCATGAAGGACCTCCACCATCCAGGCCATGCTCTCTTCTTGCTGCTGCCATCGGGAAGGAGTTACAGCCACATTAAGTCCCATACCACCAGGTTCAGGAACAGTTATTACACTTCAACTATCAAGCCCCTGAACCAATATGGATAGCTCCAATCACCTCAACATTGACCCGATTCCTCAGCCTATGGACTCATGTTCAAGGACTCTACAACTCTTGTACATAATATTATTTATTACTTTTTTCATATTGTAGGTTGTCTTCTTTTGCACATTGTTTGCCCACTTTTGTGCATAGATTTTCATTGATTCTATTTCTTTGTATCTTCTATGAATGCCTCCAAGAAAATGAATCTCAAGATATATGGTGACATATACCATATGTATTTTGATAAAACATTTACTTTGAACTTTGAACCAGAAATTCTTGAAAGGAGAAGAATAAATTAATTTTACTTTGTTACTTTATTCAGTCACAAGATGAAGTCTCACTGGCAAAGCCAACAATTATTGCCCAAAACTAATTGTCCCCTGAACCTGCTGAGCCATTTAAGAACTAACCATATTACCACAGGGGTGGAATCGCCTATGTATCATGATGACCATTAGTGATATTAGATTGTTAATTTCAGATTCATTCAGTTAATTGAACATAATTTCTGCAGTGGTCTCAGTAGAATTTGGACTCACGTCTTTGGATTAATAGGCCAGACACTGATTACTAGTCTAGTAACTGAACCATTACATAACAATTGCCCGAGTATCAAAATCCTGTTTATTATCACTGATGTATGTCATGAAATTTGTTGTTTTGTGTCAGTACAAAGCAAGACATAAAAATAGTAAGAGTTACGATAAAAATATGAAATAAAAATTAATCAGGTAGTGTCCATGGGTTCAGAGACCGTTCTAAAATCTGATGGTGGAGGTAGAAGCTGTTCCTAAAGTGCTGACTGTGTGTCCTCGGGCCCCTCCACCTCCACCCTGATGGAAGTAACCAGGGGAGGACATGACCTGCATGGTGAGGTCCTTAATGATGGCCGCCTCCACCTTTTGCAGATGTCCTTGATGGTGCATGTGATGGAGCTGGCTGAGTCAACAACACTTGTGATCTTGTGCGTCGGTTCCTCCGTACCAGGCAGCGATGCATCTTAACTCCCGAAAATGAAAGATCATTTCATTGAAGCAACCAGATCCATCCACTCCATGGCAGGAGAGACAATGTTTGCCCTGCTGGAGTGTCAACAATCAGGGGTCACCATCTCACAATAACAGATTGCAATCTTGTGCATTGAACCCATGAACCTCACCACTTTTTTAAAAATTTCTGTTGTTTTTTTTTGCATTACTTATCTTAATTTAACTATTTAATATACACAAATATACTTACTATAATTCAGTTTTTTTCCCTGTTCTATTACTATACATTGCATTGCCCTGCTGCTACAAAGTTGACAAATTTCACGATATATGCCAGTGGTATTAAACCTGATTCTGATTCTGGTCATGAAATAGTTAACCATTCTTGTAATCCATCCACATTTGTTGTAATTAATGAAATCCTGCATCTGTGTGGCAATCTGTTCAGAAAATGCTAATGAAACAGATGACATTCATTATAAATTCAAGGAAAAATTACACAAAATAATTACAAATCAAATGACATCAAAAACCTCGAAGATAATTTGATAAAAAGTCATTACTTAATTCTTCAGCATAATCAAATCTTGGCTTGCAGGAAGGTTTAACCAGCTAATGCCTCGCTCTGCGCTTCTTTGCTCTGTCTTCACTTGTATAAATTTTCTCCTTCTTTCTGTAGAGGTCTGTCAGTGTGATGACTTGTTTCCTCTCCAGTTCTGAGTGGAAGATGCCTGTATGTGATTCATTTTAATCATTATCATGGTCATTACGTTCCAGTTAACACATCAGCTAAGGTGTCAAGAAGGTCCAAGATCGTTGGAGACAAGGCATGGACACACACACACACTCATATGGACACAAGAATACAGGTTTGTCCAAGCCCACACAGACGGTGTGAGGAAACACTATCTACTGCACTATCTTGCCCTATAACCCTTCCCCGATCCATCCTCCTACAGTGCCTCCTTCCTCAACCCCCTTCCTGAATCTCTGCATCAGATCACATCTCATTACCCTCTTCCTGGCTCCCTCCTTCTCAGCTCCCTCTCCAACTCAACATGAAGGGATCTGGGAATACAGATCCATAATTACTTGAGAGTGGGGTCACAGGTAGATAGGGTCATTAAAATAAGCTTCTGGTGCATTGGCCTTCATAAATCAGAGTATTGAGTACAGGAGCTGGGATGCTATGTTGAAATTGTATCAGATGTTGGTGAGGCCTAATTTGAAATATTGTGTGCAGTTCTGGTCACCTATCTACAGGAAAGATAACAATAAGTTTGAAAGTGTGCAGAAAAAACTTACAAGGATGTTGCCATCACTCGAAGATCTGAGTTATAGGGAAAGGTCAAATAGGTTAGGATTTTATTCCCTAGAGCATAGGAGAACTGGGAGATTTGATAGAGGTATACAAAATTATGAGGGATATAGATTGGGTAAATGCAAGCAGGCTTTTCGAACTGAGGTTGGGTGAGACTAGAACTAGGGGTCATGGTTTAAGGATGAAAGGTGCAATGTTTAAGAGGAACTTCTTCACTCAGAGGATGGTGAGAGTGTGGAATGAGCTGCCAGTATAAGTGTTGGAAGTGGGTTCAATTTCAATATTGAAGAGAAATTTGAATAGGTATATTGATAGGAGGGGTTTTGAGGGCAATGCTCCCCATGCAGGTTGATTAGACTAGGCAGAATAGTTTGCCATGGACTAGATCAGCTTTGCTCAGCCCTGCACTGTTCTATGACTCTATGACTAACACATTTCGGTTTTCACTGTTTTCTCACGTCCTTCTGTTTTTTTTAAATCCATGACCCAAACTGTATTTTGTTATAGGAAAGATGTTATTAAACTAGAAAGAACATGATGGCAATAAAAGACTTGCCTGAACTTGGGGGAGGGGTTGTGTAAGGGATGAGTTACGAGGATACGCAGCGAAGACTAGAACTTTATTCCCCAGAACGTAGAAGGTAGAGCGAACTAATAGAGGTGTATAAGGTCATGAGGGGTTTAGACAAGGAGAAAGCACAAGGTCTTTTTTCCCGGGGGGGGGAGGGGCTGCTAAAATCAAGCAGGTAAAGGCTGAGATTGGAGGTGAGAGATTTAAAAGGGACACCAGGGGCAACTTCTTCTTGCAAAGGGTGGTGTGCATTTGGAATGGGCTGCCTGAAACAATGATTGAAGCAGGAAAATTAGCAACAGCTAAAAGCCATCTGGACGGGTGCATGGATAGGAGAGGTTCAGAGAGCTATGTGTCAAATGCAGACAGATTGGAGCAGCTCGCTGGACAACACAGTCAACATGGGCAAGTAGAGCCGCAGGGCCTGTTGCCCTGTTGTATAACTCATTGACTCTATGACCTTGTATTCAGAGTGGTGCTAATGTAAAATAAACAATTCCCTATTAGTCCTGGAGATTAGTTCTAGTCTAGCCGGAGTATTGGTGGTAAACAGCTTCACTTGCAATTACTTGGCTGCACTCCAGTGTCTTCCAAAATAGATATCTCAGACCTAACTGGTTCTGATGTGAACTTCTTCAGTAACCACTTACTGGTCCCATGCTGATGTCAGGTGAAGGATAAGAATAGATCTTGGAAGGTGAACTATACAAAGGCCACAATAATCCCTGAATGGATTTTGCTGACAGTGTGAGGCTCTGTGTTAATCAGACTCCTGTGCCCTGAGAGATTTGGTTATGAATCCAGAAGTGGTCAGATGTAAAGGCTCAAACACGAGGAAATCTGCAGATGCTGGAATTTCAAGCAACACACATAAAAGTTGCTGGTGAACGCAGCAGGCCAGGCAGCATCTCTAGGAAGAGGTACAGTCGATGTCTCGGCCCGAAACGTCGACTGTACCTCTTCCTAGAGACGCTGCCTGGCCTGCTGCGTTCATCAGCAACTTTTATGTGTGTTGCTAGATGTAAAGGCTATTGTTTCTGATGTGGTATCACTCTAATACAAAATAGACAGAGCAAAGGCAGTTCAGATTTCTGTGGATTCACACACAGTGCTGGAGGGACTCAAAAAGTTAGGCAGCATCTTTGGGGGGGGGGAGGGGAAATAAATCATTGACGTTTCAGGCCAAAGCCAAGGCCTTTCATCAGGACTGGAAAGGAAGGGGGCAAAAGCCAAAATAAGAAGGGGTAGGAAGGGAAAGGAAGGGAAGGAGTACCAGCAGGTGATAGTGACCAGGTGAATGAGTGAGGGAGGGGGTTGATATAGGTAATAGGTGGAAGAGGTGAAGGGTTGAAAAAGGAAACTGATAGGAGAGATGAGTGGACTGTGGGGGAAAGAGAAGGAGGAAGGGAACCAGAGGGAGTTGATGGGCAACTAAGAAGAGCAGGGGCGAGAGGAGAACCAGAATGGGAAGTGGAAAAAAAATGAGAAGGAGGGAAGGGGGAATAATTACTGGAGGTTGGTGGAATCAATGTTCGAATTGGAGCCAACATAGATGGAATATGTGGTGATCTGTTTGTGTTGCTTTCCGTAGCATTTTAACATGTCTCTCAAGGGCAATTCAGGACAGCGCAGAATGGAATGAATTCTAACTTGTAATGCATTCTCTTGTAGACCAAACTAGTCATTATTTTCTGAATGGCAAAACACTACAAAGTTGAACATTTATCTCAAACAACAGTTCATAGAAAATATTTACTGGAATTAAAGTTATAAAAGATTCATTTCTACATGTCCACATAGTATTTCTGAACAGTTTGGTGGAAAGAGTTATACTTGTCCTTAATAAAGGCAAACTTGACATGGGTTTAACGCTAGAGCCTTTTATTCTGAATGGCTCCATCTCAACCCTGAGCACATGTGACCCGCTCACCAGCGTCACTTCCAGTTCTGGGAGAACCACCTGCAATGCCCATTGGGAAATGAAGTTCTTTATTTTGCACACATAATAACTCAAAGAATATGCAAGATGGCTTTCTCAATCAATTAGCAGGCAGATTATTTCCAATTGGATGTGGTATTATGCAATTAAAAATCTTAATGAATAATCTGGAATAAAAACAGAAGGTGCTAGAAACACTCAGCAATTCAGGAAGCACCTCAATTGCTGAGGGTTTCTGGTATATTCTATATTCTGTAGAAAAGAAAATAAGTTTAAAACTGAAAACCCTTCATCAGATCTTGTGATTCGAGAGCCACTCCGAACAATGATGAACAGAATTTTACATTAAGAGGGAGAGTGATTTGTTTAAATCTGAAACTACGGTGTGTAATCTAAATAAAGCAATCCCCAAAGGTATGAAGCATGTGTTAGCTGTGATAGATTGGGAAATTACATTAAGGTATGACAGTAGACAAACAATTATTAATATTTAATGAATTACTATGATATTTATAGCAAACATAATTTCCTTTACTGTAACTCAAAAGAACCCACCCGAAAGTATGGTCCATCTATGGCTAACGAGAAATTAGAGATTGCATTTGATAAAAAGGAGCAATTTATAATATTGTCAAAAAGAATAATAAGCCTTGGGACTGGGAACTCAGGGTATAAATGCCAAGGAAATGAGCTTTTAGTAGCCGCAGCACAGTACATTATGAACATAAGTTAGCATAAACTTAAATTAAGATAAGTTATACATAACTTACATGACAAAATAGACATGATGACACTAGTGCAAGTTAAAAGAGAGGAAAAGAAATATAGTCACTAGTGTTCGAGTTTTTCAGATTGGTTCAAGAACCTGATGGCTCACTGAAAGTAGGACAAGGCCAGATTAGTGTGGGGCTGGGGGTGGGGGTGGGGGGTGCCGTCACTGATGATGGCTGAGACCTTCTTGGGACATTGTTTCTTGTAGATGAGGAGAGTTTTACCCATGATGGGCATGCTTGATTCCTCTCGCATTCTTCTGCGTTTGAGTCCCACACCAGGCCACGGTGCAGGGAGTATAGACAACATAACTGATGGAATATAATGAGGGAAAATGTGAGATCATTCACTTTGATAGAAAAGGCTGATACTTTTCAAATGGTGAAAAATTGAAAGCTGTTCAGAAGGAGGTGGGTGTCCTTATGCATAAATCACTGAAAATTAACATGCAGGTAATTGATTAAAAAGACAAACAGTATGTTGATCTTCAATGCAAGGTGATTTGAGTACAACAGCAAAGACATTTTACTGGAATCATATACTGCCGGACCCCGGTGAGACTATGCCCTGGAGTCAGTATATTTTTCATTTCCCCATCTAAAGAATGATATACTTGTTATGGAGCAAACATTGTGAAGGTATACCCAGATTGATTTCTGGAATTGGGGCTATTTCAGAATCAGATTCAGAATTTTTTTTTATGGTGGGAGAGTCTGAGGCTAGAGGACACAGAGCCTCAGAATGGAGATGAGGAGAAATTCCTTTAGCCAGAGAGTGGCGGATCTGTGGAACTGTGGAGGCCAAGTCTTTATGTATATTTGAGGCAAAGATTGATTGGTCAGGGCATGAAGGGATACGGGGAGAAGGCAAGAGATTGGGGCTGAGAGGGAAAATCATGATGAAATGGTGGAGCAGACTTCATGGGTCAAATGGCCTCTTTCTGCTCCTATATCTTATGGTCTTATGGTGCATAGAGTCAGGTTAATTCTCACTGTCTTATCTGATGTGAAATTTGGAGTTTTGCATCATCAGTGCAGACAAAGACATAAAATTAACTTAAATAGCAAAATAAATAGTGCAAAACAAAAGAAACAATGAGGTAGCATATGATGGGTTCACTATTTTTGCTCTCTTTTGGCACTACTTATTAAATTAAATTATATATTTCTTATTACCATTTATTGTCATTTTTATCTCTTACACTGTACTGCTGTCACAAAAAAAACAACAAACTTCACAACATATCTTTTGTCCATTATGTGCTGTGTTGTAAAACATGGGCGATCACGGTCTTTCCATGACCATGATTGTTCTTGGCAAATTTTTCTATAGAAGTGGTTTGCCATTGCCTTCTTCTGGGGCAGTGTCTTTACAAGATGGATGACCCCCGACATTATCAGTTCTCTTCAGAGATTATCCGCCTGGTGTCAGTGGGTGATATGCACCAGCTGCTCGTACGACCATCCACCACCTGTTCCCATGGCTTCACGTGACCCTGGTCGGGGGTCTAAGCAGGTGCTACACCTTGCCCGAGGGTGAACTGCACGCTAGTGGAGGAAAGGAATACCTTACACCTCCTTTGATAGAGGTGGATTTCAACCCCGCCACCCTCATGACATCTGATTCATGGACTGTTCAGAAACCTGATGACGGAGGAAAAGAAGCTGCTTTTTAATTGTTGGATGTGGGTGTTCAGACTCATGTACCTCCTCCCTGATGGCGGTAACGAGAGGAGGTGAGAGTCCTTCACAATGGATGCTGCCTTCATGAAGCACTGCCTCTTGGAGGTGTCCTCGACGGTGGAGGAGGTTGATCCTGTGATTCAGCTGTCTACAAAACCATTCTGGGGTACTATTAAGGGTCATTATCAAGCAAAAGCTGGGAGGTCAGGCACCAAAAAAGAAGGTTCATAAAGAGAAAAGGTGGTAGATAGGTTTAAAGTGGTGTAAGGACCCTGCTGCTTCAATGAAATTATCTCTCATTCTTCTAGAGAGTATAGAGGCATTACAGGTTGGTGCGGACAAGATCACAAGATCCCCGAGTTCCATTTCCCCACCATTGGCATCACTGCATTCAGCTGACAAGCCTCAAAGGCTCTGGAACAATCACCTGAAGTTACCTACCTCTCTTTTTAACTCTTCACAAACCTTCTCCTTTCGGTTAATTGTTTGGGCCATCTCCCAATATCAGCTTTGTTTGCTAATGAACCTTCATAGCACTCCAGAATGACTTTGTTAAGTTAGAGACACCACATAAATAGAAACCGGTGTGGAAAAAAAAGACCACGTTGAAATTTGTTAATTGATTATTGCCGCTCCAGGTTTTGCTGAAGCATTAAAATGGAATTTGCAAAAGAAAAAACATAATCATTTTTAGATATTATAGTTGTTCATCTCCCTTTTCCTCCTCAGCCTTAGGCTCTCACTTGAGATGCACAATTATCCAAATGCCAACAACCAGCTGACCTGATATTGCATCTCTCCATTAATGCATTTACAGTATATACATATATAAACTTGTACCCAGCCATTTCCCCTCAAGGCGGTTTGAATTCACATAGACCATGCCTAATGTAGAAAACAATGTCAGACCTGCCCAAATTTACACATGAATCCAAATGTTCCTTTATTTATTAAACAGTCTCATTTCCAAATCAAGGAAATAATATGAAAGAAACCTCGCCCAAGATCGTGCTGGCACATGGTGTTATCATAACAAATGTCAAAGATTGAGTGAAGCCAGAATCGAATGAAGCCTTTTTAGAGGGAAAGGAATAGAAGGATTTTCTGATAAAATGAAAACTCACATGGGATTTAGACACCAGCATTGATCTTTTGGGCTGAATTTCTGTGTTCTGATTCAGATTCATTTATTTATCATATGTGCAATCAAATATACAGTGAAACGTGTCATTGGCATTAAAAATCAACACAACCCAAGGAGGTGCTGGGGGCAGCCCACAAGAGTCACCACACATTCCGGCGCCAACATAGTATGCCTACTGTATTCAGCATCGGGAGAAGAAAGATAATTTAAGAGAATATTCAGTTTTCTTCTCAGTGGGAAGAACCGAAAGCACAATCAAAGTTCGAAGTATATTTATTATCAAAGTATGTATACATTAAACAACCTTGAGATTCGTCTCCCAACCGGCAGCCATGAAACAAAGAAACCCAAATGAACCCATTTAAAAAGGAGACCCATTGTGCAGAGAAGAAGAAAATCATGCAAGCAATAAACACAAGCAGGTAGTGCTCCAAACTGAAGTCCACAAAGAGAGTCAGTCCCCTGACCATTAGTTGAATGCAGAGCACAGCAGTGAGTTGAACTGGCCCGTGCTTGGCCTCAGGAACCTGACACCCTGACCTTTTCAATCTGGCCTGGCGTCTAAATCGTCATCCAAACATCAGGTCCAATCACTCAATATACTCTAGGGCCTGGACCTAGCAGCCTTGATTTGGCCGGTACCCAACCTTTCCAATTCAGCCTAGCACTTAAATCGATCAAACCTCGGGTCTTCCTCGTTCTCAGCAATGGGCCTACTGCCTCGCCTTGGTTCTGCCACATCGAATTGCCTCCAAGGCCAAAGAGAAGTTACAGACTATTGCTCATGATGATCGTGAAGCACCTTCAATAACTCCGAAAGACTGAGGTTTGGTAAAATACTGAAAGGCTTTTATTCTCTGTACAATACGACCCCCACAGTGAGTGTCTGCCCCCAGACTGAGGGGGAGGGGCAAGGTGAAACACCTTTATACAGGACTCTGTGGGAGGAGCCACAGGGGCAGTCAGCAGAGGGTCATGTCCAGACAGTTAACCCAGTTACAACATATATATGGTTTACCACAGATTGTTTACCAGAAAAAGCGTGATTAACAAAGTATTTACCTGTTTTCTTTGTTTCATCAGCCACCAGCCAGAAGTCACTGAGATTCACCAGAGCCATCTTAAACTGGAAACCAATATTGTTCAAATTATTCAAGATTCAAGTACATTTATTATCAAAAAATATATGTTCTATAACCTTGAAATTTGCTTGCTCACAGATAGCCACAATGCAAGGAACCCAAAAGAACCCAATTAAGGAAAAAAAGAAAAATAAAAACAAAACATCAACACTCAATACACAAGGAAAAGAAAAAAACACAAATCGTGCAAATGATTGAAGCAAACAACAACATTCCAAACTGAAAATAAGTCCTCAGATCCGAACCCTGGAGCAGCCCGGAGTAGACCCAAAGCCTCACCTATCAGTTCATCATATTGGCGGCACGAAGCACGGCAGCTGGGGTGGTCTTTGTAGCCTCAGCGCCATGGAGATGACTATCACGGAGAACGAGCGAAATCAGCTCTCATCCAAACTGACACGCTATCTTTTCAGTCTATCTGAAACTTCATTTAAATTGACAAAACAATGGAACAGCGAAAGGCTCCTGTGCCCTAGAGAGAGGAGTGTACATATGGAGAGTGACCAAAATCGGCTCTCGCTTCGGATCTGGACCAACGTATCGTACCTTGCTTTAGGACCTGGGCACCACTGCTGTGAAAGGCTCCGGGCCTAGGCCACGCCACCCAGCGACTTGTTCTGGGTCCAGATTTTGTTGCCCAGCCCAAAGCCAGTCTCAAGCTCTTCAAATCAGCTCGGCGCCCAGAGCAATCTAACCTTGCACCTGGGCCAGTTGTACGGGCACACAATCTCCTCTGCCCAGGCCATGACTTCTCCTTGATCACTCTGGGTGCCGAAAGTCAAGTCAAGTCACTTTTGTATTGTCACTTCAACCATAACTGCTGGTGCAGTATACAGTAAAAACAAGACGTTTTTCAGGACCATGGTGCTACATGAAACAATACAAAAATTACACTGAAAGACATAAAACAACACAAAAAACTACACTAGACTACAGACCTACCCAGGACTGCATAAAGTGCACAAAACAGTGCAGGCATTACAATAAATAATAAACAAGACAATAGGCACTTAGAGGGCAGCAAGTTGGTGTCAAGCCAGGCTCTGGGTATTGAGGAGTCTGATGGCTTGGGGGAAGAAACTGTTACATAGTCTGGTCGTGAGAGCCCGAATGCTTCGGTGCCTTTTGCCAGATGGCAGGAGGGAGAATAGTTTGTATGAGGGGTGTGTGGGGTCCTTCTTAATGCTGTTTGCTTTATGGATGCAGCGTGTGGTGTAAATGTCTGTAATGGCGGGAAGAGAGACCCCGATGATCTTCTCAGCTGACCCCACTATCCGCTGCAGGGTCTTGCGATCTGAGATGGTGCAATTTCCGAACCAGGCAGTGATGCAGCTGCTCAGGATGCTCTCAATACAACCTCTGTAGAATGTGGTGAGGATGGGGGGTGGGAGATTGACTTTTCAGCCTTCGCAGAAAGTAGAGATGCTGCTGGGCTTTCTTTGCTATGGAGCTGGTGTTGAGGGACCAGGTGAGATTCTCCGCCAGGTGAACACCAAGAAATTTGGTGCTCTTAACGATCTCTACGGAGGAGTCATCGATGTTCAGCGGAGAGTGGTCGCTCCGTGTCCTCCTGAAGTCAACAACCATCTCTTTTGTTTTGTTCACATTCAGAGACAGGTTGTTGGCTCTGCACCAGTCCATTAGCCGCTGCACCTCCTCTCTGTATGCTGACTCATCGTTCTTGCTGATGAGAACCACCACGGTCGTGTCATCGGCGAACTTGATGATGTGGTTCGAGCTGTGTGTTGCAGCACAGTCGTGGGTCAGCAGAGTGAACAGCAGTGGACTGAGCACACAGCCCTGTGGTGCCCCCATGCTCAGTGTGGTGGTGTTGGAGATGCTGCTTCCGATCTGGACTGACTGAGGTCTCCCAGTCAGGAAGTCTAGGTTCCAGTTGCAGAGGGAGGTGTTCAGGCCCAGTAGGCTCAGCTTTCCAATCAGGTGCTGAGGAATGATTGTGTTGAATGCTGAACTGAAGTCTTTGAAAAGCATTTGAACGTTCGTGTCTTTTTTGTCCAGGTGGGTTAGGGCCACGTAGAGGGTGATGATAATGGCGTCATCCGTTGAACGGTTGGGACAGTACGCAAACTGCAGGGGGTCCAGTGAGGGGGGCAGCAGGGTCTTGATGTGCCTCATGACGAGCCTCTCGAAACACTTCATGATGATGGATGTGAGTGCAACGGGACGGTAGTCATTGAGGCAGGACACTGAAGACTTCTTCGGCACAGGGACGATGGTGGCAGCCTTGAAGCATGTAGGAACAATGGCGCTGCTCAGGGAGATGTTGAAGATGTCAGTGAGAATCTCTGCTAGCTGGTCTGCACATCCTCTAAGCATTCTGCCAGGAATATTCCAACCTCGCACCTGAGCCAGTTGTATAAGCACCCAATCTCCTCTGCCCGGGCCATGACTTCTCCTTTCAGCACCCAGAGTAATCCAACCCTGCACCTGGGCCAGCTGTATGGGGATCAGAACTCCATCTGCAACGATTCTGCAACATATCATCCCCCCAAACTTAGCACGCCTTCGCTTGCCCCTTCAGTGTTTGTGTTGATAATTTAATTCAGTGTTTGTGTTGATAATTTAACACAATTTACCTCAGAAAAGGTAGATTTAGTGATGTTTCCAGTCAGATTTCTTAGCTTCTTGACTCCCAGAAAACTGTCGCACAAATTCAGTAGCGCCATCTTAACCGGAAGAGAAAATCAGCAAGGTTTTGTGGTACAATATTATCTGTGTATTCTTGAACATGTAATACAAAGTTGACATGCTGACACAAGTAATCAGCAAAGCAAATAGGATGTTAGATTCTACTGCCAAGGAGCTGAAGTATATAAACAGTGAAATCCTGCTACAAATGTGACATTACAAACTGGATATTGTATACAATGTTGGGCTCCACACTTGCATTGGAGGCAGGAATAAAAATGTTCACTCAGTTGATTTGGCGGGTAATCTTATAAGGAAAAACTAAACAAATAAAGGTGACTCTCTGTTGTTTATACAGTAATGCCCCTTCAGATAAGTGAAGGCTTACCTGCTCAACCTTTCCTCATAAAATGACGCTTTTGTCCCAGGAGTCAAGCTTTCCATTGCCTCCAATGCAAGTAAGAAGACTTGTATGTTCTATGCTCCTGGGAACACCCAGAGGCCTTGCATTGCCAACAGAAGGAACGCATTTCCTCACAACTACCCACACATCGTATTGGCAAATAGCTGGCCCACCTGTGGAAAAATCTGCAGTTCCAATACTGGCCTCGTTAGCCACCTCAGAACCTTCAGACCTGGAATGGAAGAAAATCATCTTCAATTCCAAAGGATTGCCTCAGAAGAAGATATGCTGTTGTACTCACAAAACACACTTATTGGCCAGTTTGTTAAGTACACCTGTACACCAATTCGTTAATCCAAACATCTAATCATATGCCTGTGAATCCTGAAGCAGTCAATCCTGTTAATTCTTAAAAAAGCTTCAAAATTTGAAGTCCAAGTAAGTAGAAGTTTGCGCTGTCAGGCCTGTGTGAAATTAGACACCTACCTTGTCATCGAAGCTCAGAAGTCACAGTTCCATCTCCAACTGAAGGACATTTGGTGCTGCACTGCAAGCCTCTCTCAAGTACCATGGCTTGTCAATAAATTAGCAAACGGAGGGTCTTAGAACAGGGTGTGTTTTCACTTCTTTAGTAATGATAATTGAGCAAGGAGAGTAACTCAAATAACCACACATTACATTAGTGGTGTGCTGAAGAGAATCTCTGAACACACTCAGCAGTCACTTTATAGGTTCACCTGCTCGTTAATGCAAATATCTAATCAGCCAATCATGTGGCAGCAACTCAATGCATAGAAATATGCAGACGTGGCCAAGAGGTTCAGTTGTTGTTCAGACCAAACATCAGAATGGGGAAAACGTGACTGCCCCACTAAGTGACTTTGACTGTGGAATGATTGTTGGTGCCAGGCAGGGTGGTTTGAGTCTCAGAAACTGCTGATCGCCTGGGATTTTCACACACCAGAATGGTGCAAAAAAACCAAAAAGAGAAACATCCTGTGTATGACAGTTCTGTGGGAGAAAACACCTCGCTAATGAGAGAGATCAGCGGAGAATGGCCAGACAGGTGCAAGCGGGGAGGAAAGTGACAGTAACTCAGATAACCACGTGTTACAACAGTGGTGTGGAGAAGAGCATTTCTGAACGCACAACAAGTCGAACCTTGAGGTGGATAGCAGCGGAAGACACAAACATACACTCAGTGGCCACTTTATTAAGTACAGCAGTTACCTAACAAAGTGGCCAAATTCAGGGGCAGCTCAAGGGAAGAGGATGGAGGACTGCTGGAGCAGTACTGAGTGGCTCAGTGGTAGAGGCGCCGCCTTTCCGATCCAGCAACCTGCTTTCGGTCCTGACCTTCGGTACTGGCTCTGTGGTGTTTGCACATTCTCTCCGAGACTGCGTTTCCAAACACTTGTGGTTTAGTGGGTTCACTGACCACTGTAAGCTACTCCTAGCGTGCGAGTGAGTTGTAGTAACTGGGAGGTGCTGAGGGAAGTGTGGTGAGATGGAGGGGCTTCTTCCCCTCTGCCATCAGATTTCTGAATGGACACATGGTCAATGACTGCGCACACACTATCTCATTATTTCACTCCCTTTTTGCACTCCTCATACACCTACCTACTTGCAGAGATGTGGCAAGTCATCAAAACCTCTGACAAACTTCTGCAGATGTGTAATGGGGAGTGTACTGACTGGTTGCATCACAGCCTGGTATGGAAACACCAACACCTTGTAATGGATTCAGCCTAGTACATCACAGGTAAAGCCCTCCCAACCATTGAGCACATCGACATGAAACGCTGTGGTAGGAAAGTAGCATCTATCATCTGAAAACGTAAACACGAGAAAATCTGCAGATGCTGGAAATTCAAGCAACACGCACAAAATGCTGGTGGAACGCAGCAGGCCAGGCAGCATCTATAGGAAGAAGTACAGTCCACGTTTCAGGCCGAGACACTTCGTCAGGACTCGGCCCAAAACGCCGACTGTACTTCTTCCTATAGATGGTGTCTGGCCTGCCGCGTTCCACCAGCATTTTATGTGTGATCCATCATCTGAGATCCTCAACACCCAGGCCATGCTCTTTTCTTGATGATACAAGAGCCTCAGGACTCGCCCTACCAGGTTCGGTAACCAGGCTCTTGAACAAAAGGGGATAACTACACTCACTTGCCCATCCATTGAGATGTTCCCACGACCAATGATCTCTCTTTAAGGACTCTATGTCTTGTTATTTCATGTTCTTGTTATCAATCGCTATTTATTTATATTTACATTTTCACAGTTTGTCGTCTTCTGGTTGATCTTTCACTGATCTTGTTGTAGTTGCTATTCTATAGATTTGCTGAGTATGCCCACAGGAAAATGAATCTCAGGGTTGTATGTGGTGACATATATGTACTCTGTTAATAAAATTTACTTTGACTTTTGACTTTTAGATATAGATATATAGTTAGCATAGTTTGTGTCTTGCATTGTACTGCTGCTGCAAAGCAATAAATTTTATGGCATATGTTAATGATAATAAATTTAGTTCTATTTCTGAATTTGATCAGTGTTAATGAGTGTTTGATGGTTTGCATAGACTCAAATGGGTCAAAAGGCCCGTTTCAGTGTTGTAGGTCTTTATGACCCAATATATTTCCATACAATATACAATGGTAAGTCAGCAAAGGAAGAAGTAGCAACATTTGTTTCTCCATGGCAACCACAAGCAATGTAAACGCCTGTTCTGAATTGATAATCTGAGCAATGAACAGAGGAAATGAGAGCCATCAATTTAAATTGTGACTTTCACATTTCTGTTGGGATTTCCCAAAGCATTTTACAGCCAGCGAAGTACTTTTCAAAGTGAGGCCACCATGACCGTGCAAAATAAACAGAAATGTAGTAATGAGCAGATACTTTATTTGTTAATGATGATGATTGAGGGGTGAATGTTGGTCTGGGAACAGGGAAATAACTCCCGTGCTCATCTTCAAGATAGCACCAAGAGATATTTAACACCCACACGAGGGAGCAGATGAGACATCATTTAATGTCTCACTTAACACTGCGATGTTCCCTTTGTGCCACGCCAGAGTGTCAACTTACCTTTCTGCTTAGTTTAGAGATACTTCTCCTGGGATTTTCCTGCCCAATCCAAAGATGCTGACCCTGTTCTAAATGGCAATGACAAAAGGCTGGATTGCACATCTTTAAGAGACAGAAATACACTCCAAAAATGGGTTCACCATAAACTGCTGATTGCCCAACAACGATGACAACGTGCATTTACATTTCTCCCAAGGTTCCCAGAGCATAAGCAATGAAAGCTTGACAGTAGGCAGATTAAAAGCGGAGTTAAATAGATTAAAATGAACGAGGTTAGTTTTGTTTGTCGCACATGCATTGAAATGCTCCAGCCGCTGCAGTTTCCTCACACATTCCAACGGTGTACGGGTTAGGGTTAGTGACTGTGGGCCTGCTACGTTGGCACCAGAAGCATGGAGACCCTTCCATCCAGTAGGGTAGAAGCCGGTTCACAGGTTTGGTGAGTGGGGCAGAAAACATTGACTACAAATAAGCACATTAATCACTTACTTACAAATAAGTTACACAAACTACAAAACTAAATACTCAACAAACAGATACTTAGTTAAGGTACGCGTCGAGCTGCGTGAACCTATTGATGGTCTGGCTATAGTCCACGACCATCCTATTCTTCTCCCTGTTCCGAACAACCACCACCTGCGCCCTCCAAGGACTTGTGCTTGCCTCAATGACCCCCTCCCTGACCAGCCGCTGCACCTCCGACTTAATGAAAGCTCTGTCCCCCGCGCTGTACCTCCTGCTTTTAGTTGCACGGGTTTACAGTCGGGGGTCAGGTTGGCAAACAGCAGTGGGGGAGGGATCCTAAGGGTGGAGAGGCCGCAAGTGGTGTCGGTAGTGTGGCAGTTGGCATGTTGTTGGGTGGGATGTGCGGGTCGGTGTGTGTGTGTGGTCAGTAGCAGGGTACGTGACATATCTCTACAAAACAGGAGATTTATGACAGTAATTGGCGGGAGGGGCCCATCATACTTCATTGTCATGTTTTTCAGGTGGCTCTGGAAGTCCAACCCCAACAGCACAGGGGCACACAGTTGAGGCAAGACCAGTAATGTAAAGTCCCGATATTCTGGGCCCTGCACCACTAGTGTCGCTACACAACCCCCCCGGATGTCTGTTGTATGAGACCTGGAGGCCATGGTGACCCTCTGACTTACCGGCCGTATCATGAGTCCACAATGCTGCACCATGTCCGGGTGGATAAAACTTTCCGTGCTGCCTGTGTCAAACAGGCAGCTTGTCCTATGCGCCTCCACCAGGATGTCCATCATTGACCTTGCGAGCTGGTGGGGAGCGCTTTGGTCGAGGGTCATGGAAGCCAGGGTGGGGTTGCTGTCTTGGTCCGGCGTGGTGGGGTGCCCCGTGAGCACCCGTTGGTCGTAGGCAGTGGGTGGTGGCGCCGACCAAGATGGCCGCCTCCATGTCTCGCACGTGGTGGTGGCGTGCAGGGAAGATGGCGGCAGGCAAGATGGCAGCCCCCACGTCTCGCACGCGGCGCTGCTCGATCCCACTCGCGGTTTTGACTTACAGACCTTGGCGAAGTGGCCCTTCTTTCCGCAGCTGGAGCAGTAGCTTGTCGGGCCGGGCAGCGTTTCCGGGGGTGCTTCTCCAGTCCGCAGAAGTAGCACTTCGCAGACTCACGACTGGCCGCAGCCGCGGTCAATTCGCCGGTAGGTTGCGGGGTCTGCGGCACCCACGAGGCCATCGGGGGATCGCGTGCCTGGAGAGCCTCGGAGTTATGCAGAGCGGCCTCCAACGTATCAGCCAACTCCATCGCCGAACTTAGGGTAAGATTGGCTTTTTCCAGCAGCCGCTGGCGCACGTACACTGACCTGGTCCCCGTGACGAAGGCGTCTCTCACTAGGAGTTCTGCATGCTGTGCCGCCGTCAGCTCCTGGCAATTGCAGGCTCGCACGAGCGTCCGTAGGGCCTGGACGAACTCAGCACCCGATTCCCCGGGGCGTTGTTGTCGTGTCGCTAAACGGTGCCGAGCATAGACGCTGTTTATCGGCCGCAGGTATTGTCTTTTGAGTGCGTTCATTGCGCCGTCGTAGCTCGGCTGGTCTCTGATCAGCGAATAGACCCGTGGACTGACCCTGGAGAGTAGAACTCTGCGCTTCGCTACAGGGTCGGTCGCTTTAATCTCCTCTAGATACACTTTGAAGCAGGCCAGCCAGAGTTCGAAAGCGTTTCCAGCGTCAGGCATTTGCGGACCGAGGTCTAATTTTTCTGGTCTCAGGGCCTGTTCCATGTTATAAAACGTACAGCGAATAAAATTGAAGCACCTTCAATTACTCCAAAAGACTGAGGTTTGGTAAAATACTGAAAGGCTTTTATTCGCTGTAGAATACCACCTCCACAGTGAGTGTCTGCCCCAGGACTGAGGGGGAGGGGCAAGGCGAACACCTTTATACAGGACTCTGTGGGAGGAGCCACAGGGGCAGTCAGCAGAGGGGTGTGTCCAGACAGGTAATCGAGTTACAACATATATACATGGTTTACCACAACTACTCCGAACAATGAGCAGCCCACTGAAGCGATTTGTTAGTTTGGTACTTCCGATGCAACGAGTTCCACTTGCTAACGTTGCCGAAATATCCCGATAACTGTGAAGTGAGGAAATCTATCTCACTGATGTCTAATGGCAAAAAAAATCATGTTATCCTTTGTAATGGTGCAGATGAGTAAAGGTAGTTATTGGTAGATGAGTAAAGAACAGTCTCACTATGTATAAAAACACATTTAACTTCAGTTGGCCCCCAAGAGGCCACTGCATGTATACGTGCCGCCATCTTATCAGAAGATGTCATAATCTGTGGCAAATTGGATCTGTGGCCCTGTTGCATCCAGCCAGCTTTACTCATCTGCACCATTACAAGTGACTAACTCAAAGGATAATGAATATCTTTTGTCATTTGGTATCAGTGAAACAAATTTCCTCACTTTACAGTTACCAGGACGTTTCAGCAACATTAGCAAGTGGAAAATGTCGCATCGGAGATACCAAACTAACAAATAATCTAAAATTGTATTAATTTACAAGAAGGTCCTGATATCATTAACTCTGGGTCATGAAGTTGTATAAAAACAAGCCCATTGAGTCTGTCAGACTTTACCCAATCCCAGTTTTTTTCTTGTTCTCCACACATCCCTTTCAATTCCCCTTACAGCTATACAAGACCTTAGTTAAACCCCACTGTGTTTAGTTCTAGTCCCCTCATTACAGGAAGGATGTGGGTGCTATAGAGAGAGTGCAGCGGAGACTTACATGGATGTTGCTTGGATTGGAGAGCATGCCTTATGAGAATAGGTCGAGTGAACTTGGCCTTTTCTCCTTGGAGCGATGGAGGATGAGAGGTGACCCTGATACACCTCGTGTTATACAAAGATGATGAGAGGCATTTATTGTGTGGATAGCCAGAGGCTTTTTCCCAGGGCTGAAATGGCTAACACGAGAAAACATAGTTTTAAGGTGCTTGGAAGTAGGTACAAGTGGGATGTCAGAGGTAAGTTTTTCACTCAGAGAGTGGTGGGCACATGAAATGCACATGGAAGGTGGTAGAGGTGGATACAATAGGATCTTTTAAGATAGGTACATGAAGCTTAGAAAAATAGAGGGCTATGCAGTAGGAAAATTCTAGACAGCTTCTAGAGTAGGTTACGTAATCGGCACAATATTGTGGGCCAAAGCGCCTGTAATGTGCTGGTGGTTCCTATGTTTCTATATTTCTATAATTCCTTTCACCATTTCCCTGATCTATCAGTCACTGGCCTACACAA
Organism: Mobula birostris; assembly: GCF_030028105.1. Taxonomy (NCBI): domain Eukaryota; kingdom Metazoa; phylum Chordata; class Chondrichthyes; order Myliobatiformes; family Myliobatidae; genus Mobula; species Mobula birostris. The sequence continues at coordinate 140,312,243 of NC_092378.1, read as the reverse complement.
GCAAGTGACAGGTGGCTCACCGACCTGTGTACCTTTGGGAGATGTGAAGGGAGTGGAGCACTGGGGAGGGGAGACCCATGCTGTCAGAACCAGCTTGTAATCATTGTGAAATTTGTTGTTGTGGCAGCAGCACAGTGCAATAAATGAAGAAAAATATTGTTAAGTTACAACAACAAGTAAATGAATAAATAGTGCAAATGAGAAACAGTGAGGTAGTGTTCATGGGTTCACGAACTGTTCAGAAATCTGATGGCAGAGGGGAAGAAACAGTTCCTAAAACCTTGAGGGCGGGTATACCTCCTTCCTGATGGTAGCAATGTCCCGGTGGGTGAGTGTCCTTAAAGATGGATGCTGCCTTGTTGAGGTGTGAGGAGTACAACTCCACACAGACAACACTGGAGATCAGGATTGGATCAGGTTACTGGAGGTAGCTTCTGTTGTACCTGTGATCTTCCCCTGTTGTCTGCACCTACATGGAGCATTAAGGCTATTCAAAATGTAGTTTCAAAGTTCATCGTGGCTTTCCTTGTTTAAACACTGAACTACTAGAGTATATTAATAGAAAACAATTGATCAGCTGTATAAGAGACAGAGTCATTTAATCATAGAGCTGTACAACACAGAAACAGGCCCTTTAGAAACCATAGAAAAACAACAGCACAGAAACAGGCCTTTTGGCCCTTCTTGGCTGTGCCGAGCCATTTTCTACCTAGTCCCACTGACCTGCACACGGACCATATCCCTCCATACACCTCCCATCCATGTATCCGTCCAATTTATTCTTAAATATTAAAAAAGAACCCGCATTTACCACCTCGTCTGGCAGCTGATTCCACACTCCCACCACTCTCTGTGTGAAGAAGCCCCCCCCCAATGTTCCCTTTAAACTTTTCCCCCCTCACCCTTAACCCATGTCCTCTGGTTTTTTTCTCCCCTTGCCTCAGTGGAAAAAGCCAGCTTGCATCCACTCTATCTATACCCATCATAATTTTATATACCTCTATCAAATCTCCCCTCATTCTTCTACGCTCCAGGGAATAAAGTCCTAACCTATTCAACCTTTCTCTGTAACTGAGTTTCTCAAGTCCCGGCAACATCCTTGTAAACCTTCTCTGCACTCTTTCAACCTTATTAATATCCTTCCTGTAATTTGGTGACCAAAACTGAACACAATACTCCAGATTCGGCCTCACCAATGCCTTATACAACCTCATCATAACATTCCAGCTCTTATACTCAATACTTTGATTAATAAAGGCCAATGTACCAAAAGCTCTCTTTACGACCCTATCTGCCTGTGACGCCACTCTTAGGGAATTTTGTATCTGTATTCCTAGATCCCTCTGTTCTACTGCACTCCTCAGTGCCTTACCATTTACCTTAGCTTTCTCCTATCTGTTCCATGCCAGCCAAGATCCCCCTCTAAGTAGTCATTTTGTCCTCGTTTTGCCTATATCTATCTACGTTTCTCAGCCATGTACCTTTCCAGGTACTGTCTAAGTGTTGTTATAGTCGTAATCATAGAAAAGTACAACACAGAAACAGGCCCTTCAGCCCATCTAGTCCATGCTGAGCCATTTAAACTGCCTACTCCCATCGGCCTGCACCAGGACCATAGCCCTCCATACTCCTACCATCCGTGTACCTATCCAAACTTCTCTTAAATGTTGAAATCGAGCTTGCATGCACCACGTGAGCTGGCAGCTGTTATTGTGTCTGCTTCAGTCATTTCCTCTGGGAAATACTGCAGTCCACATACTGACAGTCTGGGTGAAAAGTTGCCCCTCCGGAGTTCTTTTCACTCTCACCTTAAATCTAAGCCCCCTAATACATGGTCCCCCAACCCTGGAATAAAGACTGTGAACGTCTATTCTCCTCATCATTTTATACAGCTTCATGCAATTACCCCTCATTCGCCTATGCTCCAATGGAAAAGTCCTAGCTTGCTCAACCTCTCTCTGTCACTCAGTCCCTCGAGATCCTTGTAAATCTTCTGCACAATTTCCAGTTTTATGGTGTTTTTCCTGCAACAGGGTGACCAAATTGAACACCATATTCCAAACGACGCCTCACTAAACTCTCGTGCAATATCATACCCCAACTCCTCAGCTTCCTGTACTCAATGCCCTGACTAATAAAAGGCAGTTGCCAAACACCTTATTCAGCACCCTGTCTACCTGTGACACCACTTTCAAAGAACCATGTACTTCTAGGTACCCCTGAGAGGGCAAAGGAAGAGATGGAAATGCACAACAAGACATACATTATCTTGTGCGCTAGATGACAACCCTGATTTATGAAACTTTGGCTAGCAGATTATTAGAGTTCTTTATTTCAAATTTTCAGCATCTGCAGGATTGTCGTTCTGTGTCACATTTACTCTCCTCTGGTACGGATAAACAACCCTAATATTTCACGCCTTCAGAATAATGTAAATTTGTCATGATACAGCCTGCTATGACTCACTGCTTCTTTTTAATTCAAAGGGAATTAATAATGCATCAAATTAACACGTGCCTTTTTGAAGATTTAAGGTGGTTTAAGGCAGAGATTTAAGGAGAGAGGTGAAATTTAATAGGAATGCTTTTTAATGCAAATGTTTTGAGAGGACAAACCAGGGCTTACACAAGGAATTGTAAAGCTCTGAGGTATGCTGTTGAACAAAGGGATCTAGAATTACAAATCCATAATTTCTTAAAAGAGGCATCGCAGGTAGATGAAAAAAGCTTTTGGCACATTGGCCTTGAGTATAGGCCAAGGGCATTGAGTACAGGAGTTGGGAGCGATGTTGACATTGTACAACATGTTGAAGAGAACGAATTTAGAGTATTATCTGCACTTCTGGTCACCTACCTACAAGTAACCAATAAACTTGAAAAAGTGCGGCGAAAATTTACAAGGATGTTGTCAGGACCTGAGTTATAAGGAAAAGTTCAACAGGTTACAGAGGTATAAAGGGGTATAGAGAGGGTGAAGGTATATAGACTTTTTCCCCTCAAGTTGGGTGAGACTAGAACTAGAGGTCATAGAGTCATAGAGAAGTACAGCACAGCGACAGGACCTTTGGCCCATCTAGTCCATGCCAAAACAATTTAAACTGCCTACTCATAGGTTATAGGTGTAGGGTCAAAGGTGAAATATTTAAGAGGAATCGGAGGGTGGAGCAAGTATGAAACGAGCTGCTGGTAGAAGTGGTACTGTAGATGTGGGTTAAATTGTAACATCTAAGAGAACTTTGGACAGGTACGTAGATGGGAGGGCTTTAGAGGGATAGGGTCTTGGTGCAGGTAGATGGCACTCGGCAGAAGATCAGAGATGGTTGAGATGACTGTTTGCATACTGTAGTGCCCCATGACTCTATGACTATGATGGCCTATTTTACAAAGTTTTAGAGCTTACGGCACAGAAACACTGAGTCTGAGCTGATCATCCCTCACTCACTTACACTAATCTGCATTAATCCCATTATTTATATTTTCCCACATTCTCAAAACCCACCCCCCCCCATTTGTTCCACAGCAGAAGAGCCAGTGACCACTGCGTCACAGTTGGTGAGATGTCCAACTCTGAAGGCCTTCTCAAAGATTACTGAGAACTTTTGAAAAACATGTAACATTTTAATGTTTGAGAATATTAAAATTTAACTAGGTGTTATGCTTTATTAATTATAAATGGGTAATCCACATGAGATGTCCACAAAGTGAAGAGGTGAGTATTCAAGTTCACTGAGATTACGTTCATTTCCAAGGCCTGGAATGGAAATACCAGTACCCAGGAATGGGAAAGTCCACAAAAATTGGTGGATACAGCTCAGTGCAACACAGAGATAGCTATCTTCACCATTGAGCATATCTACGAAAAGCACTGTCACAGGAGAGAAGCATCCATCATCAAGGAGCCTCACCATTCAGGCCATGTTCCCTTCTCACTCCCACTATTGGGAAGGAGGTACAGGGGCCTCAGGTCCCACACCACCAGGTTCAGAGACAGTTAATACCTTTCACGCATCAGGCTTGTGAACCAGTGTGGATAACTTCACTCAATACAAGAATGAATTGATCCCTGAACACAACCCATGGACTCACTTTCAAGGACTCTATAACTCACTTCCTGAGTATTATTATTTATTATTATTAATATTTGTTCCTCTTTTTGTACTTGCACAGTTGCCTGGTATGGGAACAGCAATCCTACAAAAGGTAGTGGATTTGGCCCAGTTTTTACAGGCATCCGTTAGTCTCGTGAGACCATGGATTTGCGCCTTGGAAGGTTTCCAGGGCGCAGCCCTGGGCAAGGGTGTATGGAAGACCAGCAGTTGCCCACGCTGCAAGTCTCCCCTCTCCACGCCACCGATGTTGTCCAAGGGAAGGGCACTAGGCCGATACAGTTTGGCACTGGTGTCATCGCAGATTACTGTGTGGTTAAGTGCCTTGCTCAAGGACACAAACACGCTGCCTCAGCTGGTGCTCGAACTAGTGACCTTCAGATCACTAGACCGGCGCCTTAACCACTTGACCATGCGCCAACACAATTCGGCCCAGTACATCACGGGTAAAACCCCCCCAACCATTGAGCACATCTACATGAAATGTTACCATAGAAAAGCAATATCCATCATTAAAGATTCTCACCACCCAGGCTGTGGTAAACCATATATATATACATATATAGTTTGTAACTGGGTTATCTGTCTGGACATGCCTGGAAACGCCCCTCTGCTGACTGCTCCTGTGGCTCCTCCCGCAGACCCCTGAATAAAGGCGATTGTGCCACTGCTCCTCCCTCAGTCCAGGGGCAGATACTCAGCATGGACATGGGTCCATTTTACTGTGAATAAAAGCCTTTCAGTATTTACTCTACTTCCAGTCCTTTGGAGTAATTCATAGTGCATCATAGGCCATGCTCTTTTCTCACTGCTGCCATCAGGTAGAAGGTACAGGAGCCTCAAGACTCACAACACCAGGTTCAATAACTGTTACTAGCCCTCAGCTGTCAGGCTCTTGAACAAAAGGAGATAACTACACTCATTTAAGGACTCTTTTTCCTTGTTATTTATTGCTATTTATTTATATCTGCATTTGCACTGTTTGTTTACGGCTTATAGTTCCTGATGTTTACAGTTTACAGTTACCGTTCTATAGATTTGCTAAGTATGCCCGCAGAAAAAGAATCTCAGGGTTGTATGTGGTCTGATACATGTGCTCTGATCATAAATTTTACTTCGAACTTTTGAGTCAGATACATTACAGGCATTTCAGAAACTCTTAGATAGACTCATGGATGAAAGAAAAATAGAGAGCTGTACAGGAGGGTGGGGTGGCAGGGCGGAGATACGTCTCAACAAAAGGGAGTGTAAGGCGCTCCTTCCCTCCACTACCCTGCAGATCGCCCTTCGGCAAGGCACCGTACTTGCTTAGCCTCCTGTGAAGCCATGGGAGAAGGTGGTGGAATGGTGTGTGAGCAGCCGGTGCACATCACAAGTCTTGGCGATGCGACCTCTGATGCCGGGCAGACAATCTCTGAAGAGCATTGATAATGGCTGGGGTCACCCGCCTTGGTAATACACTGCCCAGAAGAAGGCAGTGGCGAACCACTTCTGTAGGAAAATCTGCCAAGAACAATTATGGTCACCATGATCGCCAACTTCATACAACACGGCACATATTGATGATGATTATATAGGAGGGAAGGGTTAGATTGATCGTAGAGTAGCTTAAAAGGTCAGACAACATCATGGGTCGAAGGGCTTCTCATAGTAGTCATATTCATACTTTATTGATCCCGGGGGAAATTGGTTTTCGTTACAGTTGCACCATAAATAATAAATAGTAATAGAACCATAAATAGTTAAATAGTAATATGTAAATTATGCCAGTAAATTATGAAATAAGTCCAGGACCAGCCTATTGGCTCAGGGTGTCTGACCCTCCAAGGGAGGAGTTGTGAAGTTTGATGGCCACAGGCAGGAGTGACATCCTATGATGCTCTGTGTTGCATCTCGGTGGAATGAGTCTCTGGCTGAATGTACTCCTGTGCGCACCCAGTACATTATGTAGTGGATGGGAGACATTGACCAAGATGGCATGCAACTTAGACAGCATCCTCTTTTCAGACACCACCGTCAGAGAGTCCAGTTCCATCCCCACCACATCACTGGCCTTACCAATGTACAAATTACTGTGCTGTACTGTTCCATGTTCGCTATCACACAATAGATTCTGCAGATGCTGGAAGTCCCGACCAACAAATACAAAACGCTGGAGGGACTCAGCAGCTCAGACAGAATTTATGGAAAGGAGTAAAGGGTTGATGTTTTGGGTCCAGACCCTTCATCAGGACTGGAAAGGAAGAGGGCTGAAGCCAGAATAAGAAAGTGGCGGAGGGGGATGAGGAAGGGGTATAAGCTAGCAGGTGATAGGTGAAGCCAGTTGAGGGGGAAGGTAGGTAGGTAGGGGAGGGGTGGGGGGGCGAATGAAGTGAGAAGCTAGGAGGTGATAGGTAGGAAAGGTAAAGGGCTGAAGAAAAAGAAATCTGATAGGAGAGGAGGGAGGATCATGGGAGAAAGGGAAGGTGGAGGTGCTCCAGAGGGAGGTGATGGGCAGGTGAGGAGAGAGTGAGGCGAGGTTAAGAGAGAAACCAGAATGAGGAATTGAAAAAGCGAGAAGGGGGGAGAAATTGCCAGACATTAAGGAAATCAATGCTTATTTCTGCAAAGTGTTTATTTTTTCCTTTGAATCTATTCACGTGAGTATCTTATAGTATTTCTGTGTCACACAGCCTATAATAATGATTCTGTTTTTATTTTGGTTTTACAACATCTGTGGGATTTTGCTTCAACTGAGCAATTCATTTCCATTCCCTGAAGGTCACACTAATCTTAACTCCAGTATTCATTCGGGGTTTCCATTGAAAGTGCACTAATGTCGGTTCGTTCACATCCACGCTTTCAGCTCAACACAATCCTCATTCTGCAATGACTCATCTCAGCCAAGTGTAACTGTGATCAACTGCTTCTTTCTCTTCCTGTTGTGTTTAACAATTGTCTGGTATATCATATTCTGCTGCGGAATAAAATATGAGAAGAGAGCAGCTTTTGTTCCCATGTAGTCCCTCAGTGTGTGTGATGAAGGACCAGACCGACCTACTGTCTAGACAGTGTCTCTGCCAATCTGGCCCCCATTCTATACTTCATGCTGCCTCAGTAAAGCAGCCAGCGTAATCAAAAACCCCACCCACCCTGGACATTTCTCTTCTCCTCTCTCCCCTCAGACAAAGGATACAAAAGCCTAAAAGCATGTACCACCTTTATACTTTACTATATACTTTATACTTTATTGTCGGCAAACAATTGATACTAGAATGTACAATCATCACAGCGATATTTGATTCTGCGCTTCCCACTCCCTGGATTACAAATATTAAATATTAAAAATAGTAAAAATTAGTAAATATTAAAATTTTAAATTATAAATCATAAATAGAAAATAGAAAAATGGAAAGTAAGGTAGTGCAAAAAAACCAAGAGGCAGGTCCGGATATTTGGAGGGTACGGCCCAGATCCGGGTCAGGATCCGTTCAGCAGTCTTATCACATGGCTCAAGGACAGCTTCTATCCTGCTGTAATAAGACGACTAAATGATTCCTTAGTACAATAAGATGTATTCCTGTCTTCTGTTGGATTGGGGTGTAGAATTGTTATTGTTCTTATAGTTTAACTTTCCTGTGCCTGCTTGTATCTTTATACTTAATTACTTACTGATTACTACAGTGCTGGCAGTAAGGGCCGCAATGAAGATACTCCATCTTTGTCTGTCATGCAAGTCCCAGGTAGAGACTTGCGAATACTGTTGCACTCAGATGTAGAAGGATTCTTCATTGCCCTTTCCATAACGGTTTTGTTTGACCAGTCATGGTTCTCAGACCTGAGCTGAACCCTGAATCTGGAGGATTAGAGGACCTCTCTTAGTCTGTCCTCTACCCTTTGACCTGTCTGGCATGGGTGACCCTACCAAGAGCCAAAGCACAAGGCCCTGACTCCAGCCAGCAGAGCTCTCCAGGTCATTGAGGCACACAAGCCTCCAGACCCTATGACAAGGTTCTGGTCCTCTTGGAGGTTGTATTTTTATGTGATCACCTGGATATATTTAATTGTTCAGTGAATTTTCCATTAAAGCACAGTTGATTCTGTATTTTTCTAGAAGCTTCTTAGCTTTCAGTCGTAAGCGTCACACCACTTGAATCTGGCAATTTTGTATGCTAAGTATTACCACTGGAATTTTGCTTATATCTAGTCTGAGTATAAGACTGCCTTTTCCCCTTTTCTTTTTGTTCTCTCCGCTCACTTTTGTTCATTTTTTCATTCTTGTAACACTTAATAAAATGATGGTAAGCAATAAGTTCAACGTCTCATTCTTCACTTCTGAAGAACACAGAGACATCAAAATCCAATATCTCACAATCCACCTTCACCTCGCACCTTATTGTTCACCCACACTGCACTTTCTCTGTAGCTGTTACTCATTCTGTTATTGTTTTACCTTGCTCTGCCTCAGTGCACTGTGTAATAATCTGATCTGTATGGACAGTACGCAAGACTGTACTTTGGAACATGTGACAATAACAAAGCAATAAAGATGTGTGTTGGGATTGCTTTCTGTTACTGTGTTATCTGCAGTTCTAAATCTGACAAGGGCACTTTGAAGGCACTTTGCCCAGACAGTCAGACTGAAGTTGGCTCGGAACTCACGTTGAACAACACGAGGCTCGGCTTGGCTGTTGCCATCGGAACAGCACGTGACTGTAGAGCACTGTATTGAATCAGACCCTTTGCCATTTACTTAAACGTATATTTCTTTTTCAGCTTTCGTAGGTTTGCACAGATTTGGATTATGAGTTCATTGTTTCCTTGGCAACTGCTGGGTTAACTGGCAAGCTGACACTCTTACAGTCACAGCTGCGGGTAATCTTTTATAATAGATCAAAAATAAAGAGCAGAAGTGCATTTCTGGTGGTACACATACGTCATCTTCACACGCATGATTCCTAAACTCCCATCCATGTCAACAGTGAAAGTTTCAATATGACAGCAACGTTCATTGATTGCATTCATGGTTAACACAGTCTATTGCCAAACAGGTGTTCAATATTTCTTCAGTAGTGCACCATACACTCAGTGCTCATTTGACTAGGTACACCTGTACACCTGCTCATTAATGCAAATATCTAATCAGCCAATCACATGGCAGCATCTCAATGCAGAAGAGCATCCAAACGTGGTCAAGAGGTTCCGTTGTCGCTCGGACCAGACATCAGAATGGGGAAGAAATGTGATCTAACTGACTTTGACCGTGGAATGAATGTTGGTGCCAGACAGGGTGGTTTGAGTATCTCAGAAACGGCTGATTGCGTAGGATTTTCATGCACAACAGTCTCTAGAGTTTACAGAGGATGAACATAGAACATAGGACGGTACAGCACTGGATCAAATCACTGTGCCAAACCAAATAAATGGCTAACTAAGGTAATCTCTTCTGCCTATATTTTCCTCACATTCATGTGCTAGCTAAACATCTCTTAAATGTCCCTAATGTATCAGTCTCTACCATCACTCCAGAGAACAGTGCAGAAAAAGAAAACATCCAGTGAGCAGCAGTTCCTTTGGTGAAAAAACCTTTTTTAATAAGAGAGGTCAGAGAAAAACAGCCAGACTGGTTCAAACTGACAGGAAGGTGACAATAGCTCAAATAAGCATGCATTACAACAGTGGTGTGTGAGCATCTCTGAACGCACAACACGTTGAACCTTGAAGTGGATGGGCTACAGCAGCAGAAGACCACAACCCTCCTGTACCTGATAAAGTGTCCACTGAAAGTATATTAATTATCAGGTGTACCATATACTGATCACCACTGTCTGTGTACAATATACTAATCACTCTCAACAGTGTACCATACACTGATTACTGCTATCATTGAATCTTTAAAAATAGTGCCTGATTTTAAAAGTCTGGCTTGGAACGCTGTGAGGTCGAATGTCAGCAAGCTCAGAGGTCAAGACAACAGATTGGCGACCCCCCCGCCCCCCGATCAGCGAATCCCGAGTCGGGGGTCCGTAAGGGTGGGAGTCACAAGGGCCAGTGACCACTGATCACTTCCCCCCATGCCAGGCTGAAGCCCGAAGCACCTTGCAGTTGAAGGTCAGCAATCCTGGAGGTCAGGTCGACAGGTTGGCGAGTCCCGAGTCAGACGTCCGTACGGGCAGGAGTCACACGGGCCAGTGAGCACTGGCCACACCCCAGGCCATCAGAATTGGAGGTTCGTTCAAGTCTTGACGTTGAGACTCAAAGCAGTCTGCAGGTGAAGGTCAGCGACCTCGGAGGTGAGACTGGTCAAGGTCAAACCCATGATTGCTGAGTCCTGGGGTCAATGGCCAAAGGATAAAGCCAATTGTGATTGGTGATTCCTGGGGTAAATAACAAGGGGTCAGCAAACTCCGGAGGGCAAAGTCAAAGGTTGAAGTCTAGAGCTTGGCAAGTCCGAAAGCCTGAAAGGTCGAGCCTGTGAGTTCAGGCCAGGGACCGGAGGTTGGGTGGCCAATGTCTCAGAGGCTATGGCCAAGGACTGGATGCTCAGAGGCAGCCTCTCTTGGGGTTTGAGGCCTCTATGTGTTTGTGTGAGACAGAGACAGGTGTGTGGGAGGCTGAGAAAGGGGCTTGTTTTGCTGTTGTTTTCTTCTGCACTGGTGTTGTTGCTTGTGATGTTATGAGCAGATTACATTGGTGCATGTGCGGCAACGCATGCAGGCTGCCCCCAGCACATCCGTAGGTCGCGTTGGTCATTAACGTAAATGACTCACTTCACTGCACGTTACGATGTACATGTGACACATAAATTTGAATCTTAATCTACAAACACGGCTGGGCGCAGTGTAGAACAATGGCTGCTTTCTTTATTGTCACACCCAAGTAGCTAGGCATTTTCAGAATTGTGTGTAACTTTGGAGGAAAAACATTGGATTCAAACAAAGAAAAGTACATATACACTGTTTGATGACCAGATTCAAGCAGGCTCCAGGGATGAGTATCCGGGAGAGATCCCCTGCCCGCTTGAAGACAAGTATTTTCAATGACTCAATAAAGATGACTTCAGAAGCTGTAAACACAAAATATTCTGCAGATGCTGGGGTCAAAGCAACACGTACAAAACACTGGAGGAACTCAGCAGGTCGGGCAGCATCCGTGGAAACGAACAGCCAACTTTTTGGCCGAGACCCTTCGTCAGGACTGAAGAGGGAGGGGGCAGGGGCCCTATAAAGAAGGTGGGGGGGAGGGTGGGAAGGAGAAGGCTGGTAGGTGGCAGGTGAAAAACCAGTAAGGGGAAAGATAAAGGGGTGGGGGAGGGAAAGCAGGGAGGGGATAGGCAGGAAAGGTGAAGAAGGAATAGGGGAAAACACAATGGGTAGTAGAAGGAGGCGGAACCATGAGGGAGGTGATAGGCAGCTGGAGGAGGGAGCAGTGTTGACTTCAGAAGTTGACTCTTCATTGCAAGGTGGGAAAACCAAAAACTATATTTTGCATGAACAAGATCTCACTGTGTGACAGATAGTCTGCTTTAGGATAAGTGTTGACTATTACAACAGGGTTGATCTTCCTGTTCTTCCTCAAAGTCCATCCAGAGGGGTAGCACAATCCTTTGCAATGCCAACAGTCACTAGCCTGGGTTCAGTTCTGGCCACTGTCTGCGAGGGATTTGTAAGTTCCCTCCGTGACTGCATGGGTTTCCTCCGGGTGCTTTGGTTTCCTCCCACATTCCAGAAAGACATATGGTTAGGGTTAGTGAGTTGTGGGCATGCCGTGTGGGTGCTAGAAACATGTCAACACTTGAGCTGGCCTCCAGCACAATCTTCAGACTGTGTTGGTTTGTTGACACTAATGACTCATTTCAATGTTTCAATGTATATGTGACAAATAAAGCTAACTTTTTATCCTTATTTGCCTACTCCGATTACCATTTGAAAGATAGTAACCTTGATGTTGTGCCACCCTTTCGTACTGAATTGAAATGTCAGCCTAGTTTGCCTAGAGCTCAATTGGGAGGTGAGATTGTTCCCACCTGAAACATGGCTATGGTCCTAAGGCTCAGTCTACTTACTGGGCAGTTAGCAAATCATAAAAGTAATTTCTAATAATTCATTTGCTTACAAATACCCTGAGCAGGCCACGTTGACAGTGATGAGTCACCTCCATTTGAAGTAGCTGCCAGCCATTGGTGGATTCTCTTTGACGATGGGGGAACAACAAATGCAAGTTGTGGAAGCCATTTTGAAGAGACAGCAAATAAAACATCTTATGTTTATTCATCCTGGTTGCTGAGAACTGTGTTTACACAGTTGAATAAATAAATCTGCCATGATGTTGAGAGGTAGAGGGCCCTTTTCCCTTACACAGCAGCTTCTACGCCCAATGCTAAACACGTCAAAGTTACATATGCTTGGACATCTTTCCAAGCACCATCACTGAGCCTACTGCCCATTTTGGTGTCCACTTAAATTTTAATTTAAGGAAGGCAGTTTCATTGCCTGCATCTCGTGTGTTTTGCTCTAGATTTCCGACATTTGCGCAATATCTTGTGTTTATTATCTTGCACTGTATGCCAATTTACAAGAGTCTTTAAAACATCTTCTAAAGCTATCACTTCAATCCATAACAAGACAAGTAACAGCAAGCTGCCACTGAAGATCTTTGTTATGACTGCGAAGGAAACCATTGCTTGGAAACAGTTAATTAACTTCCAAACAATTTATTTTCATCTCAGTTGCCTTGCAAGTCTAGATACAAAATCAAAATCAAGATCTGGAATCTCTCCCAGATCTATGGTTGCTTCTCCAGTAGTCCAAGGCTGGTTAAAAGGGAGTGGTAGATGAGAATATTGAGAGGTGTGCAATCCTCTAAAATACATCCTCCATTTTCAACCATGTTTTCTCTCTGTCACACTTTTACATTGATTATTACTGTGCTCTCTGAATGTTTTTGGCTGCTCAAAGCTGACAGGTATAGACAAGGTCTGATGGCAGAGTGGAGCTACATCTCTACCAAAGGAGGTGTAAGGTGCTCATTCCCTCTGCTAACCTACAGGTCACCCTTGGGCAAGGTGTGGCACCTGCTTAGCCCCCGATCAGGGTCGTGTGAAGCCATGGGAGCAGGTGGTGGATGGTCATGTGAGTAACTGGTGCATATCACAAGTCCTGCTTATGGGACCACTCTGAAGAGCATTGAGAATGGCTGGGGGTCACCCATTTTGTAAGGATGTTGCTCAGAAGTAGGCAATGGCAAACTACTTCAGTAGAAAAATGTGCCAAGAACAGTCACGGTCAGGGGACCACGATTGGCCACGTCATACGACACGGCGCATAATGATGGTAGATAGGGTGAATGCATGCAGGCTTCTTTCCTTTCGGGTTGCATGAGACAAGAAGGTGAAAGGTGAAATACTTAAGAGGAATCTGAGGAGTTTCTTGAATCAGGGAGGGGTGCGAGTATGGAATGAGCTGCCAATGGAATGGTAGATGCAATCAATCATGGCATTTAAGAGAAGTTTGGATGGGAGGAGCTGAGAGGGATATGGTCCAGGTTTTGGTAAATGGGGCTAGCATCCCATCAGGTTTCCATAGACTAGGAGGGCCTGTGTCAGTCCTGCAACATTCTATGGCACTATATTCCATGCTACAGACTTCTCCTTCCCCCTCACATCGTCTCTCTAGTTCAGTCTACTGCCTTCCTCATACATTCAAGCAGCTCCCAAAACTCTTTGTATGAGAACCCAGCTGCCTGCTTAGGGAAAGGTACAAGATCCCACGGAACTCGGAGGAAAAGCATGGCCATTTTATCAGTTCACAGGCTAACATCATCTGCTAGTTTACAGCAGTGCTATCTGTGTGTCTTGGCATTCATTTATCATGGAAATTCAACTCCAGTGGAGATATTCCCATTACAAAATGGTTAAGCAAGGCAAAGAGCAGATGTCATGGAAATGTCCCTGGCCCAGACACGGGCACATGCTTAATTATACAGTCTGAGTGAGAGAACTGCACAGTCTGCTCCATAACCCACTATCTAACCTGCTTTATCACTACCATCCTGGCCCCATGATGTCAGCGTCAACACAAGCGCTTTCACAAGAAAATCAAGAATAAATCTCTCAAAGCTGCCTCTTCTCAGTCAAGGCTTCGCCAACAACTCATCAACTCCCAGCCGACAAGAGGCAGAAAGTGTGCCTAGCTTGTTGCCCCGAAGTCCACTATAAACAGTGCAACTTTTTACAGCACCAGCTGGAAGATTGGGTTTTCATTCTCACCTCCGACTGTAAGGATTTTGGACATTCTCCCCGTGACCGCACAGGTTTCCCTCGGGTGCTCAGGTTTCCTCCCACATTCCAAAGATGCACGAGTTAGGGATAGTAATGTGTGGGCATGCTACTGTATGGTGGTGCCAGAAGCATGGTAACATTTGCGGGCTTCCCCCCAGCACATATCAGACTGTGTTGGTCTTTGATGCAAATGACACATTTCACTCTTTGATGTTTTGATGTACATATGACACATAAAACTGATCTTCAAATGACACCTATGAGGAGATCCTTGGCTTCTCCAACAAACAGCACCAGGACTAGATTGATGAGAATGATGGAAGATTGAGGAGACAATTAAACACTTTTCCTCGGACAACTGAATGGCAGGGACCCAGCAGAAAGCCAAGGACCCAAGGGGCAAACTGTGAATGGAGAGATCCCAGGAGCCTCAGCAACTCCCTGGGAGCAAAGACTAGCTTAGAAACCATAGAAACATAGAAACAATAGAAAAACTACAGCACAGAAACAGGCCTTTTGGCCCTTCTTGGCTGTGCCGAACCATTTTCTGCCTAGTCCCACTGACCTGCACACAGACCATATCCCTCCATACACCTCCCATCCATGTATCTGTCCAATTTATTCTTAAATGTTAAAAAAGAACCCGCATTTACCACCTCGTCTGGCAGCTCTTTCCACACTCTCACCACTCTGTGTGAGGAAGCCTCCCCTAATGTTCCCTTTAAACGTTTCCCCCCTCACCCTTAACCCATGTCCTCTGGTTTTTTTCTCCCCTTGCCTCAGTGGAAAAAGCCTGCTTGCATTCACTCTATCTATAACCCTCATAATTTTATATACCTCTATCAAATCTCCCCTTATTCTTCTATGCTCCAGGGAATGAAGTCCTAACCTATTCAACCTTTCCCTGTAACTGAGTTTCTCAAGACCCGGCAACATCCTTGTAAACCTTCTCTGCACTCTTTCAACCTTACTAATATCCTTCCTGTAATTTGGTGACCAAAATTGAACACAATACTCCAGATTTGGCCTCACCAATGCCTTATACAACCTCATCATAACATTCCAGCTCTTATACTCAATACTTTGATTAATAAAGGCCAATGTACCAAAAGCTCTCTTTACCACCCTATCTACCTGTGATGCCACTTTTAGGGAATTTTGTATCTGTATTCCCAGATCCCTCTGTTCTAGTGCACTCCTCAGTGCCTTACCATTTACCCTGTATGTTTTTCCTTGGTTTGTCCTTCCAAAGTGCAATACCTCACACTTGTCTGTATTAAACTCCATCTGCCATTTTTCAGCCCATTTTTCCAGCTGGTCCAAATCCCTCTGCAAGCATTGAAAACCTTCCTCACTGAAAAACTTCTGCATGTTTTCTCCAACCTAAACAGCCGAGGCACCACCCCACTGACTGCCAGGAACAGGTGGAAAACTTGGGGAGGGAGGCAGTGAACACCTTCTGGGAGGAATACTTTGAAGAATTTGGAATCACATTTCCACATTCAGCAAAAGCAACAACATTACATGAGCCCATTCTGGGCTATTGAGTGTTTTCAACACTAGCTAGACACATTCCTCATTCCTTTATCACTGTTTTTCCTCATTTCAACAACAGTCCTTTGGAAGTCCATGCTTAATGATTCCTGTTTGCTATACTCCTCTTTAATACCATGCCAATTCAAACTACAAGATATACTTGGTGGCTTTTTTTTTATATATCAGGTACCACTTGTATCTAATAAAGTGGCCACTTATTGTATATTCAGGGTCTTCTGCTGCTGCAGCCCGTCCACTTCAAGGTTTGACGTGTTGCGCATTCAGAGATACTCTTCTGCACACCAATGGTTATTTGAGTTACTGTCGCCTTCCTGTCAGCTTGAACCAGTCTGGCCATTATCCTCTGAGCTCTCTCATTAACAAAGCAATTTTAGTCACAGAATTGCCGCTCACTGAAAGTTTTCAGTTTTTCACACAATTCTCTGTAAACTCCAGAGACTGTTGTGCATGAAAATCCCAGGACGTCAGCAGTTTCTGAGATACTCAAATCACCCCATTTGGCACCAACAATCATTGCACGGTCAAAGTCATTTAGATCACACTTCTTTCTCATTCTGATGTTTGTGCTGAACAACAGTTGAACCTCTTGACCATGCCTGCTTGCTTTTATGTGTTGAGTTGCTGCCACATGATTGGCTGATTAGATACTTGCATTAACGAGCAGATGCAGAGGTGTACCTAATAAAGTGGCCACTCCGGCTGAATTAAGGGATAGTCAGTTTTCTGTGACCATATACCTGAAGGATGAATACATCCAATCATCTGCTGGAGGAACTCAGCAGGTTGAACAGCATCCACAAGAGGAAAGGAACTGCTGTGATCATGTGGTTCAATTCAAGATTGTTTATTTCACTCTTCAAAGCACAAGCGTAAAGTGAACAAAATGATTGTTACTCCAGATCTGATGCAGCATAAAAACACAATAACCATAAAGAAAATAATAAAAAACACAGTAAGTATTTAAAAATCCTATAAAGCACAATGTATGAGTAACTGAATGATTATATTATATACATAGATTGATTGCATGTGCATAAGTGGCTCTAGATGCAGGAGCATCATTATCTGTAATGATGATGTGACAAAGTGACTCTTGGCAAGAGGAGCTCTTCTAGTAGCACCATGAAAACACAGTAGGACAGTGAATGTGTCAGTGTAGCTAAGCTTTTCTATAGTGCTTGATAGGTTTTCATAACTTCCCTTTAATTAAAACTTTCAGGGCCCCAGACAGTCCTTCCAGGTGAGGCAACACTTCACTTGTGAGTCTGTTGGGGTCATCTATTGCATCTGGTGCTCCCGGTGCGGTCTCCTCTACATCGGTGAAACCCGACGCAGATTGGGGGACCACTTCGTCGAGCACCTCCACTCCATCCGCCACAACAGACAGGATCTCCCGGTTGCCACCCACTTCAACTCTGCTTCACACTCCCATTCGGATATGTCCATACATGGCCTCCTCTACTGCCATGATGAGGCTAAACTCAGGTTGGAGGAGCAACACCTCATATACCGTCTAGGTAGTCTCCAGCCCCTTGGTATGAACATAGAATTCTCCAACTTCTGGTAATTCCCTCCCCTTCCCTTCCCCTATCCCTATTTCACTCTGCCCCCTCCCCCAGCTGCCTATCACCTCCCTCATGGTTCCGCCTCCTTCTATTACCCATTGTGCTTTCCCCTATTCCTTCTTCACCTTTCCTGCCTATCCCCTCCCTGCTTCCCCTCCCCCACCCCTTTATCTTTCCCCTTACTGGTTTTTCACCTGGAACCTACCAGCTTTTTCCTTCCCACCCTCCCCCCACCTTCTTTATAGGGCCCCTGCCCCTTCCCCCTTCAGTCCTGATGGAGGGTTCCAGCCCGAAACGTTGACTGATCATTTCCACGGACACTGCCCAACCTGCTGAGTTCCTCCAGCGTGTTGAGTGTTGCTTTCCAGTTTTGATCTAGCACCTCTCTTCAAGTTGTTCTCGCTCACTCATTCGTGATCCATGGCCATTTTGAAATGTGTCTGAAGTGACTTTATTTAATGCAGTAAAATAATAAGGTACTGGTGTATTTGAATGCTAGTACATAAAGCAATACACGCATAATAAATCAAGGCAGCGGGAAAAGATAGAAGGTGGGAATCACAAAAGGAAATAGTGTAAGGCAGCTACATGTAGAATAGAATGGGTGAGTTCAACAGGAGCCGTTGTCAAATTGGGCCACATCCTCAGAGGCAAGAAAGGCTTTATCTTTGGTTAGTTGGGACTGGAAATGGAATTGGAAATGGTTTATTATTGTCACATCAGAATCAAAGGGGAATTGATCATCGCGTGCGGGAGAGAATGAGGTGCTGAGAGGAGATCTTATAGAAACATATAAAATTATGAAAGGGATAGATAAGATAGAGGCAGGAAAGTTGTTTCCACTGGTAGGTGAGACTAGAACTAGGGGACATAGCCTCAAGATTCAGGGGGAGTAGATTTGGGACACAGCTGAGGATGAACTGCTTTTCCCAGAGAGTGGTGAATCTGTGGAATTCTCTGCCCAATGAAGCAGTGGAGGCTACCTCAGTAAATATATTTAAGACAAGGTTGGAGAGATTTTTAGTCATAGTCATAGTCATACTTTATTAATCCCAGGGGAAACTGGTTTTCGTGATTAATAAAGTATGACTATGACTATCACTAAAAATCTCTCCAACCTGTCTTACATATATTTACTGAGGTAGCCTCCACTGCTTCATTGGGCAGAGAATTCCACAGATTTACCATTCTCTGGTGAATCTGCATAGTAGATTTTGCATAGTAGGGGAATTAGGGGTTATGGGGAAAAGGCAGGTAGGTGGAAGTGAGTCCATGGCCAGATCAGCCATGATCTTATTGAATGGTGGAGCTGGCTCAACGGGCCAGATGGCCTACTCCTGCTCCTATTTCTTCTGTTACAAGGAAATAAGAAGATTTTGAATGGGATTCATGGAATTACTGCCCAGGGAAACTCAATGGGCCAAATGATATTCTTCCGTGTGCGAGGAAGGACAAGGTAACGGAGAGGCATCATTGTTCAAGTCATATCAAACATTTCTTGACACCAACCTGCAAGATGTGTAGATGTTCAGTAACGTGGCCCAAAGAAATAGGCTTTAAGAAGAGTCAGAGACGGGAATGGACAGGTTTTGGAAAGAAAGTCTAGATCTTTGGGCTTCAGCAGCTGGAGCAATGAAAACGAGGGAAGCTTGTGAGAGGAGAACCTGAGAAACAATAAACTGGTAAATTGGTAGTTTTTTATTGTCATACACCCAATAGCCCATTATTGGGTGCCTTCTGTATGTTTGTGGTCTTCTGGCTGATCAGATATTTGCATTAATGAGCAGGTGTACAGGTGTACCAAATAAAGTGGCCATTCAGTAACTGTACCAAGGTACAGTGAAACACTTGTCATAGAGTCATAGGGAAGTACAGAACAGAATCAGGACCTTTGGCTCATTCAGTCCATGCTGAATAATTTAAACTGCCTACTCCCATTGACCTGTACTGGGATCACAGCTGTCTGTACCCCTCCTGTGCATGTGCCCATCGAAACTTCTCTCAGACGTTGAAATCGAGCTCACATGCACCACATGTACTGGCAGCTCATTCCACACTCTCATAATCCTGTGAGTGAAGAAGTTTCCATTCAAGTTCCACTCTGTTACAAGAATCACCTCTTGCGATAATGATCAGGAAAGTACAGAGAAGATCTGTAATTACCTACAAGTACCTTTATTGTCTCAACCAAAAACACGTGAACTTACACAACAAAGTACCTGTGTGTACACCTGGTAAGTTTTCCTGAGCTTCCATGAACAGTCAAGGAACAGAAAGGAGTTTCTGCTGCTGGCTACATGTTCCTTGTAGTCCCATTTCAAATCTCCACATGTCTGTGGGGTACCTCACATCCACGATGGTGAACCTCCTATTGAATTATCATCATTATGTATTTGGAGCTCCTGATTCTTGTAGAGTTCCTCATCAATTGAACTGATGGATTTCCATTCCCATTGGCTCAAGGTCACCTGACCCACCTGGGTCACCTTCTTACTGGCTCTAGTCCAGGGCTACACCAACGTTGTTCCATGATTTCTTCCCCACCCCCAGCTTCATTCCTTTCAGCTCTGACTGGTTCAAACCAGTCAAAACCAGGTGACCCAGGCACTGAGTCCAACGAGATTGCAGATCACTTCCCTCGTAAATCTGCCACTTTACTGAATAAATAGCTGCTCATCTCAGGTTTAGCAGGTCATTAGCTGAAGTTCCTTGTGTCCACATTCAATTGTTCTGAAAAGATTATCCCAGAGCAAGAATCAGTTTAGAGTTCACAGAATGGGGGGAAGCAAAGACAATTGGTTTGTCCGTTCCCCCTGTCCTTGATTCATCTGAATCCACTGATTTATAGACCCTAGTTCCTTCTGGTCAACACCTTAAATTTTTCACTTTTCACCCTTAACCCATGACCTCTAGTTGCAATCTCACCCAACCTCAGTGGAAAAAGCTTGCTTGCATTTACCCTATCTATACCCCTCATAATTTTATATACCTCAATCAAATCTCCCCTCAATCTTCTACATTCCAAGGAATAAAGTCTTAACCTTTTCAATCTTTCCTGATAACTCAGGTCCTCCAGCCTTGGCAGCATCCTTGTAAAATTTCTCTGTACTCTTTCAACATTGTTTACGTCTTTCCTGTAGGAGGGTGACCAAAGCTGCACATAACACTCCAAATGAGGCCTCACCGATGTCTTATACAACTTCAATATAACATCCCATCTCCTGTACTCAGTACTTTGATTTATGGAGGCCAATGTGTCAAAAGCTTTCTTTACAACTCTATTCTGCATACTGTTCATACAGTTCAATTCATTATACAGTGCATTGAGATAGTACAAGGTAAAGCAACAACAGAGAGCATAATAAGGTATTACAGTTACAGAAAAAGTGCTATGCAGGCAGGCAATAGTCATAGTCATACTTCATTGATCCCGGGGGAAATTGGTTTTTGTTACAGTTGCACCATAAATAATAAATAGTAATAGAACCATAAATAGTTAAATAGTAATATGTAAATTATGCCAGTAAATTATGAAATAAATCCAGGACCAGCCTATTGGCTCAGGGTGTCTGACCCTCCAAGACAGGAGTTGTAAAGTTTGATGGCCACAGGCAGGAATGATTTCCTATGACGCTCTGTGCTGCATCTCGGTGGAATGAGTCTCTGGCTGAATGTACTCCTGTGCTCACTCAGTACATTATGTAGTGGATGGGAGACATTGACCAAGATGGCATGCAACTTAGACAGCATCCTCTTTTCAGACACCACCGTCAGAGAGTCCAATAAGGTGCAAGATCAATTTATGTAGATTGTGAGGTCAAGAGTCCATCTTATCATACAAGGAACCATTCAATAGTCTTCTAATAGAGGGGCAGAAGCAGTCCTTGAACTTGATGGCTGGAGTAGTGAAGCATGAGGTGGTGCCAAAATCACAAAGCGCACTGAGAGCAAAAATATTAAGATTATCAAAATCAAATCATCACCCAACCAAGAATGCAACAAACATGCTAACAAAGTTTTAGAGAGAACCACAACCATAAAAGGTGGCACTGGCTCTACTGTGTGACTTAAAACTGCTTGTAAACAAAGCCCGTTTGCTTCTGCAATTTCTGAATTATTTACTAGTCCCAGAGGCAGTTTCATGCATTGCTTGTAGATAATCTGACTCACTGGAGAAATATCTCGCTCATAGCCAAAGCCATGACCAATGCACAAGGTCACAGCTAACTGAACCAAAAAGGTTGCAAAGACAAAACTCTGTAAAACTACGTGAATCTTTAAAAGCAAAGATCAAAGTTCAAAGTCAATTTATTATCAAAGTGCAGGTACTGTATGTCACCTTGAGATTCATTTTCGAGAAGGCATTCATATCAGAACTAAGAAATACAATAGAATCAATGAAAGCACTACACACAAAGACTGACAAACAGACAATATGCAAAAAAGACCAACTGTATAAGTACAAATAAAACTAACAAAACTGATCTGCAGCTGTATCTTCACTATCAATCTTCCTGTTGTGATCACCATCAAGATAATGGGTGTAATTGAACAACTGGCCCCTCTCAGGAGATAATTTCTCCAGCTGTGGTCAAACAATGCTTGCAATAAGAACAAAGATAAATGCCAGATATGTTCAGCAGCATCAGCGAAGAGACAGATACGGGGTTGACGCACCAGGTCCATGACCTGTCACCCAGAGCTGGAAACAGTTTGAGGCTTTGACTAAGCACAGAAGTTGGGAGTTAAGTTAGGGCAATGCAGGGAGCTGGAGTGAGGTTAATAAGTGTGAAATCCATTGCTGTCTGTAAGGAGTTTGTAAGATCTCCTCGTGACCATATGGGGTTACTTCTGGGTGCTCCGGCTTCCGCCCAGTCCAAAGACATATGAGTTGGTAGGTTAATTAGTCACTGTAAATTGCCCCATGATTAGGCTAGGGTTAAATCAAGGGTTGCTGGGCGGCAGGGCTCAAAGGACTGGGGGGGGGGCCTATTCCGCGCTGTATCTCAAAAATAAATGAATAAATAAATGGGTAAATTCTGCAGGAAAGTGGAAGGCAGGAGACTGAAACACAAGCCGTTGTGTTAAGGGAGAATGGGGTTAGTAATGAGAAAAGCAACCAAGTGTCTGAACAAAATGTAAGTAACAACAGGATTATTGCCTGAAAAAAGAGGGACAGGGGCTATGAGATGAAATAAAGCACAAAAGGCTGCAATTCCTCTCATCAACATCAGAGGCGCTGTTTCTCAGATTTCTGGGCATCATCAAATCTGCTGGGCAGGAGACGAGGGACAGAGAGCATGAAGCAGGAATGGGAAGAACTAAACTAGCAGAGGAGACATCTTGTAGCTTTCCCTCGTTTTCCTGGGAATCATTCATTATAACAGAAGACTTCGGCCAAAGCACGGTATTAAACACCTTCCCAACGTCAAATGGAAAGAGCCAACATCACTCCCAAGCCAGCTCTAGAAGCTGTATGTCTTGATTCCACAAAAGATTGCACAAGACAATTCTGTCAGCAGAAGATAAGCTTTGCATTTGATTATCACAGGAGGGAAGTTAAACTTTTGCCAATCAAATTTGAAATCTGTCAATAAAATGCTTTCCTGCAATCTCTTTGTCAGTCCTGACAGATTATATACTGAGGTGGCGTCCATCATTAAAGACCCTTGGTATGTCTGCAGGTGAAACAAAGGTTGGTGATGTTTTGGGTAGTGTCGAAAGTTGCCCCTTTCTCATTGCAACCATCAGGGAGGTGGGTAAAGGTGCCTGAAAACCCACATTCAATGTCTTTGAAGCACCTTTTCCCCCTCGGCCATCAGGTTTCCGAATAATCCACATGAACCCATGAACACTACCTCACTATTCCTCTTTTGCACTATTTGTTTATTTGTTACTGTAAATGATAGAAATTTTTATTTCTTGCACCAAGACAGTGATAATGAACCTGATTCTGATATACAGCATATGTGTAAAGTCAGCTGAAGATGGAGTAACTCCAAATTTCCTGCTTTTGCACTCCTGCAGGACTCTTGACATTTTTAAGTGGCACCAGTCAATATACATTGATACAGCTGAATGGCAGGACTCCCTGGCCAAGAGGTGTCAAGTGAGTTTGAGAAATTATGTGTAACATTACTCTCCAATTTTTTTTTTGCAATTCACTCAACACATACTTGGTGTTCAACACTTCTGTTCATATTAGATAACTGCATGCAGAGCACTACCTTATGTACAACAGGGCAAATGCCCAAGGCTGGCGGTGTGCGAGAGTGGGTTCTATCATGTTACAGTGTAACGTTTGGTGTGGCACAGTAGCTTTGCAGCTCGCATAACACTGTTACAGCACCAGAGACACGGGTTCGATTCTGCCACAGTCTGTAAGGAGTTTGTGTGTTCTCCCAGTGACTGTGTGTGTTTCCTCCGGGTACCCCAGTTCCCTTCCACGTTCCAAAGGTGTACGGTTAGTAGGTTAGTTGGTCACGTCGGTATAATTGGGCAATGCAGGTTCTTAGGGCCAGAGGGCACTGTCACCGTGCAGTGTCTCCAAATGAAAACAAAATAAAGTAAAAAACAACCCAAAAGCAGTTCCATCCTTTGGATATGTAGACTTTTTCAGTATTATTTATATACTTACTTATTTTTTATTTGCATAGTTTGTCTTCAGTTACACGTTGATCAGTCTTTGTGGGTAATTTTTGATTCTATTGTACTTCTTTGTTCTACTGTGAATGCCTGTAAGAAAATGAATCTCAAGGTAGTATATGGTAGTATATCTCAGGGTAGTATCTCCTGATGGCACTAGGGAGCTGGAGTCCCTAAGGTAATCCTGCATTGAGTTTGACGCTGACCGGCAACTCCTGTAATGCTGCTGGTTCCAAACTGTATCTGTCTCTGCTGTTGCTTTGGGTTCATCAGATGTGTGGAGAGGGGGAGCCTGCTACACGGGCACCAGCTTGCTCTCCATATCGTACTGCCGAGGCTTGTGTACCTAAACAGCAAGGTCACAACATCAGTGGTCGACCCTGACTGACACAGGCCTCACTCATATGGTGACATATAAATTTACTTCGAACTTTGCTTTCACCTACTGGAGGGGCCCCAATCCAGCTACAATTAGGGACTCAGCACTCGTGTGCAACCTGAGCTGTTCACAAGGGTGGAATGGAATTGGGGAGCATCTTGACTCTTGTGATCTGTTCCTGATATAGAGCTCATGAAAGAAGGAGAAGAAGATGGCGGCGCGACACAGCTCGCAGCGGCCACTCCAGTGGTGATGTCTGTTATCTGTCAAGTAGGGTGCCGTGCACACTCCTGATTTGATGGCGACAGACGTGAGAGCACGGAGGAACATCTGGTGAAACTTCTGAAATGCCTGCTTCGCTGCTGCTGCTACTGTGTGGTCCAGAATCTCCGGAGGGGAAGGCCCTGAGTCCTCGGCTTTGCTTGTTGCTCGGCGGCCGGGATGGGGTCGAAGCGCTCGGCAGAGGATGGTGCTCGGAGAGGCTGTGTCGGAGGGGCTGGTCAGAGGCTCAAAGTTTTCGGACTGACTCAGAGTCCGCTGCGGTCGGGTGCTTCCAGTGGTGCTGCATCGGCAAGTTGGCGGCGCTTGGAGGTTCATGGCAGGGGGAGTTTCTCCCTTCTGCTGCCTGCATGAGATGATGAGGCTATCGGGACTTTGAGACTTTTTTTTACCATGCCCATGGTCTGCTCTTTATCAAATTACGGTATTGCTTTGCACTGCTGTAACTATATGTTATAATTATGTGGTTTTGTCAGTTTTAGTCTTGGTTTGTCCTGTGTTTCTTGTGATATCATTCTGGAGGAACATTGTATCATTTTTCAAAGCATGCGTTTCTAAATGACAATAAACGAGGACTGAGTGTCCTCATAATCTAAACCGCTGGGAATTATTCACAGCCAAAAGGTTCCTATCTCCCTCATTTCACCACTGTGGAAAACTCAGCTAGAAACAAAACCAGTTGCTCATCCTGGAGCAGGCAATTAACCCCAGTGATCACCTTCTAGTTGGGCCTTGGGTCTGAATCACTCCAACCAACGTGTGATCTATGCTTCATGGCTCCAATGTACCGGTGTTATTTTCTGATATTTCAACCACTGATTCATTTCACTACTTTGCTTTACAGGTTTAAGAGCATAAGGTACAGGAGCAGAATTAGGCCATTTGGCCCATCAAGTCTGCTCCATCATTGCATCATGTCTGATCTATTTTCTGTCTCAGCCCCATTCTCCTGCCTTCTCTCCATATCCCTTCATCCCCTCTCTAATTGAGAATCTATCAACTTCTGCCTTAAATGACTTGGCCTCCACTGCCGCCTATGGC
Source organism: Mobula birostris (assembly GCF_030028105.1). Classification (NCBI taxonomy): domain Eukaryota; kingdom Metazoa; phylum Chordata; class Chondrichthyes; order Myliobatiformes; family Myliobatidae; genus Mobula; species Mobula birostris. The sequence goes on along the minus strand of NC_092378.1, from coordinate 140,286,414 downwards.
AATGAAATCCACAGATTCACCACTCACTGGCTAAAGAAATTCCTCCTCATCTCCATTCTAAAGGGATGTCCTTCTATCCTGAGGCTATGTCCTCTAGTCTTAGGCTCCCCCACCATAGGAAACATCTCCTCCACATCCGATCCATCGAGCCTTCAATGAGGTCACCCCTCTTTCTTCTAAATTCCAGTGAGTAGAGGCCCAGAGCTATCAAACTCTCCTCTCATGACAAGCCTTTCAACCCCAGAATCATTGTTGTGAATCTCCTTTGAACCCTCTCCATTGTCAGCACATCCTCAAACTCCTGATGGAATATAGCCACTGTCATGCCTATATTTAGAAGTGATTAACTTGACCTTTCCGAATCCTTTTTGTTAACTTAAAATATATGAATAGAGGAGCGGAGTTGACAACATTATTGACTGTTTTCAATTTAAGATATAGGTCTAGCCCTGTTTTGTTCCGTTTGCTTTCTTTTTGGGTTTAGTATTTAGTTTTTTTTTGTTTTTTTGGGGGGGGTTTTCTTTGCATTATTTTTTTCTCTTTTTTCTCTGTGATTAACTATATTAAGAGTTTGGACTTCTATTACACCTGTATTATCTGAAGTCTTTTTTGTACAAGTTTATCAACAATAAGATTATTCCAATCTCTCTGTATCAATATTGTTATTCTGCTTATAATTTTGGAAAATTAATAAAAAGATTTAAAAGAAAGAAGGAAGAAGTGATTACATTATTTCACCTTCTTCAGAAGCCCTTTTTGTACAAATTTGAACCCAAACTCCACGATTCACTATTCCCTTCGCCAGATCTCTTAAAAGAGATGTTTTTCAGGTCAAAGGCACAAGAGATTATGCAGATACTGGAAATCTTGAGCAACACACACAGAAGGCTGGAGGATGTCAGCAGGTCAGCATCCATGAACAGGAATAAACAGTCGATGCCGAGACCCTTCATCAGGACTGGAAGGGAAGGAGGCAGGAGCCAGGAGCCAGAATAAAGTGCACCAGACATTGTCCCACTGAATCTCACATTGAAAGCAATCACATTTGGGTCATAAGGGTCACATTAACAGCAGTTAATGGACCAGACAATCAAAAAGCAGAAGCTTAAGTCCTATCATAGCTGCTGGGAACTTAATTTGATTAAATTCTGGAATTAAAACACTGCCATCAACAACGTTGACTGAACCGAATAGTTGCTCAAGAGTCAATATGTTTAACAATATCATTTAAGGAAGAAAATGTTCCTTTGCCTGAACCTGCCTTTAGCCTTAACTTATCCTGGACAATTACAAAGAAGGTACGACTGTGGCTATATTTTATTAGGTGTTTGAGGAGACTTGGTATGTCACCAAAGACTTGAGCAAATTTCTACAGATGTACCATGGAGAGCATTCTAACTATCACATCACTATCTGATCTGGAGGGGCCACTGTACAGGATGGGAAACAGCTGCAGAAAGTTGTATACTCAGCCAGATCCACCATGGGTACTAGCCTTCCCAGCATCAAAGGCATCTTCAAAAGGCGATGCATCAAAAAGGCAGCATCCATCATTAAGGACCATCACCCAGGATATGCCTTCTTCTCATTGCTCCCATCAGGGAGGCTAGACGTACATACAGTCTCACACAGTTTGAGGCAAAGTCACACATGTTATAAGTTTCAAGGTGTGAAATAAATGGTTTATTAGCCTATGTTAGTAAAAGAAAATAAACTGCTGCTAGTATTGTAAGATACAATGCAGAATACAGTACAAGAAGTTAAAGTGTTTTTTTTAGCTTATCTCATGGTTGTTGCACTCTAAGAAGGGCATACCTAGAGGCATTGTTTTGGTAATTCACGGTGTTGTTAAAAAAAATCTTGAGAAGGGGGATGTAATGTATTGTGTGAGTATTCGTAGTGTCAGAGTGCATATGACGTCAGGACCTAGAGAAGTAAAAGATGGAAGTCTGTTGAATAAATTGGTTGTTCAATCTACAGCGGTGTCCGAGTCACATCAATATTACTTCAGAAGCCTGAAGACACACTCTTAATGCTTTAGGGACAGTTTTTCTCCTCTGCTATCAGATCTCTAATTGAACAATAAACCAACCCATGAATACTACCTCACTATTTGAGCTCTTTCTGCACAACTTCTTTAATTTAATTTTTATATATATGTACCTTACTATAATATAAAGTTTAATTATGTATTGCATTATAAGACCATAAGACAAAGGAGCAGAAGTCAGCCATTCGGCCCATCAAGTCTGCTCCGCCATTTTATCATGAGCTGATCCATTCTCCCATTTAGTCCCCCCCCCCCCCCCCGCCTTCTCACCATAACATTTGATGCCCTGGCTACTCAGATACCTATCAATCTCTGCCTTAAATACACCCAATGACTTGGCCTCCACTGCTGCCCGTGGCAACAAATTCCATAGATTCACCACCCTCTGGCTAAAAAAATTTCTTCGCATTTCTGTTCTGAATGGGCACCCTTCAATCCTGAAGTCATGTCCTCTCGTACTGGACTCCCCCATCATAGGAAACAACTTTGCCACATCCACTCTGTCCATGCCTTTCAACATTCAAAATGTTTCTATGAGGTCTCCCCTCATTCTTCTAAACTCCAAGGAATACATTCCAAGAGTGGACAAACGTTCTTCATATGTTAACCCTCTCATTCCCGGAATCATTCCAGTGAATCTTCTCTGTACCCTCTCCAACATCAGCACACCCTTTCTTAAATAAGGAGACCAAAACTGCACACAGTACTCCAAGTGAGGTCTCACCAGCGCCTTATAGAGCCTTAACATAACATCCCTGCTCCTATACTCTATTCATCTAGAAATGAATGCCAACATTGCATTCGCCTTCTTCACCACCGACTCAACCTGGAGGTTAACCTTAAGGGTATTCTGTACGAGGACTCCCAAGTCCCGTTGCAGTTGCTGTCACAAAACAATATTGCACGACATATGCCAGTGATATTAAACATGATTCTGTGACTCCAGACTCACAGCAATGTAGCTGACCCTCTGATATGGTCCGGCAAGTCAACATGGGAAGATCATTTAATTCCGAGTGGAGGCTCATGATTTGAAGGGATGATTGCAAGAAGTTGCCTTAACTCTTGGGCTGTTAGGCTGCCACAAGAAGGCTAAATGAAATCACTTTTAAGAGCACTTCTCTCCTCAGCTTGCTGGTTGGGGATAGACCCACTGGATTAAACATGAGTGGGAACCCAAATTAGCAGAGACTGATTCTTATTATAGTTCCTTAATTGTCTGTTCACCTTTCCCTTTGAGTTTCACTGATTGAATTTGTACACCTGTTAGCCAGTGTTCCATCAGTGAAATTACAGAGGGCAAATTAAATGAAATAGTAATTAAGTCATTATAATTGTGGATAGGGGAACTGCAATTTAATTAATGAGAGAGAGGCAGGGAAAACCATAGTCATGAGCTGGGCTTGTTGATCTTTGACGGAGCTAAGGCAACAGGAGCTCAAACAATGCAAATATACAACTATTCAAATCTCCCTCACAGCACAGTCCCACTCAACAAATACCAGCAGACTATCGGGAGGATTTCTCACTCAGTTTCTCAGTATTTAATTCGGTGGATGTCTAGTGCACTTGGGTCTGGATGTCCTGGGGAATCTCACATGTTAAGTGGATGAAGTGCTGTATTTAAAACTTGTTGCTCTAGTGCCGGTGGCTGTATTCTACTGACAGTCTGCCATCCTGATATTTTCATGGTGACCGCTTTATCACATGGGTGAATGTTCCTTGCTTCCATTCCGGTTCCACTCTATTTATCTGTATCATCTCGAATGAAGTGGAAAGTACTGCGTTCACTGCTCAATGTGCATATAAGTAGCTGAAAGAATTAGATTAGGTTGTTCAAGCAAGCTTTTTTAAAAGTAAAGAAAAAGAGAAAAATGTGTAAGAAAGAGAAAGAAAGGAAGAAAATCTTGCATTTCTGAAATACCTTCAGTTATACACAGATCTATTTCTTTTAGCACAATAACTCCCCTTAGAACTAATTATTGACTGATAACTTACCTATTCACATTGATTGTTGCTCTCTCTGCAAAGTAAATGTAAAAGATAACTTCACCTCTGAGTGCATGCCTTTATTAATTTGATATGTAGTTGTACTGACACAGCAAATTGGTGACAAGTACGAATATCAGCTAATATCACCAACTGCTCCAGCAGTTATAAGATGACAGAACTCGGAGGAAGGGAGAGAGACAGTGAGGAGAAAGAGAGAACCAGTACAGAGAAGGCAGCCACGGATACTAGCACAGGGATGCGTCAGTGACAGAGCACAGTACACAGTGAGAGACACATAACCAGCAAAGCTAAAGTGAAAATAACGTGATGAAGGCTTTAGTCGGGAAAGTTGACAAATTTGAAAGTGCTACTGAGGGCTGGGAATTGCATATCGAGAGGGTTGAACCGTATTGTAATACTAATGACATGGATGAGGAAAAGAAAGTCTCCACACTTCTTAGATTACTGGGTGCTAAAACGTAAGTCTCTTATGCAACTTAAAAACTCCTGAAAAGCCAACAAGCAGACATTCGATGAAATTGTTGAAATTTGACAAAATCATGTGAGCCCAAGACTGCTAGTAATAACTGAGAGATTTAGATTTCAAAAAAGGAACCAGTCAATGGATGAAAGCATTTCTGAATATGTTGCAGAACTGTGCAAACTTTCCCAATACTGTGACTTTGATGGACTTTCTGATGCATAAGGGTCATGCTTGTATGTGGCATGCATAGTCAAAGCACTCAAAAGAGGCTATTGGCAGAAAGAGACGTAAACTTAGAATGGGCATTGACCATTGCAAAATCAATGGAGACAGTAGCAAAGGACAAGTCAGAACTACAGAAAAAGAGCTAGAATGTGAAACACACAAAATGTCCCCGAATGGTGCAAAAGGTCAAAAATCTTATTGATGTGGCAAATCTTCCCATGATGTAAATGATTGTTGCTTCAACAAAAAGTTTTCGGAACATGTCACAGACAAGGCCAAGAGCGTGCAAGTCTGACAAGAAGCACAAACAAAAAGAAAAACCACACAGAGTGAAAAGTTTCTAACACAGAACTAAACAAATGCATAAAGTAACTGAATGTGAAACAGAATTAGACAACACAGAGTCTGACAAAGGTGAGCTGTCATACCGAGAACTGCATTGCATGATCATATGGATCACAAGAGTTGTGTCTGGTGTAAAACTGAAAATGGAGCTGGATACAGGGCCAGCTTTGTCTGTAATTTCAGAGGCTGACTACAGCAGATTGTTTTCTAAGTTACCATTGGAAAATACCTCGGTGATGCTCAAGACCTACACAGGCGAAGAGGTCAAACTGAAAGTGAATGTGACGTAAGGAGGCAAAGCACAGCAATTAGAACTTAATGTGTTGAAAAGTGGAGGGCCAGCACTTTTTGAATGTGAATGCTTGAGGAAAAATCCAACTAGACTGGCACATAACCAAAGCTCTCGATGTGTCATCAACAGGCAACTGCAGACGAAACAGCAGCACTAACCAGATACTGTCACAGCTGCTTAATGCTAATGAGAAGGTATTTGAGAAGGGAATTGGTAAACTAAAAGGCATGAAGGCCAGAAATTGACTGGATGAAGAAGCAACACCAAGATTCTATAAAGAGCACCCAGTGCCTTAGACACTACATCCTAAAGTGGATGCTGAATTTCAGACATTGGAGGCGTCTGCCATTCTCTCCAAGGTTGAGTGGAGCAGTTGGGCCATGCCCATTATCCCGGTGATCAAGGGAAGGCTGGAGCTGTTCGCATTTGTGGGGATTTCAAAGTGAGCATCAACCTTGTGCTGTGAACTATACAGTATCCCCTGTCATGAAAAGAAGATATTATTGTATCTTTGGCAGGTGAGGAGAGGTTTTCAAAGATTGACTTGTCACAAGCCTATCTGCAAATGGAGATTGAGGAGTCAAGCAGGAAGTTCCTCATAATCAGATTCACAAGGGACTGTTCCAGTATAATAGTCTTGCCTTTCACATCACATCAGCTTCAGCAATTTGGCAAACAGCAATGGACCAAGTGCTCCAAGATATCCCAGGAACACAGTGTTACCTTGATGACATCATCGTGACTGGCAAGAATGATGAAGAGCACCTCCAGAACCTTGGTAAAGTGCTTACCAGGCTGAGTGAGTATGGTCCACGCGTAAAAAGAGACAAATGTGAGTTTTACAAAATGAAATCTTAAATTGTGGACACGTCATTGACAAGCATGGCTTACATAAGTCACAAGAGAAGATTGAAGCAGTGCTACAGGCACCCAAACTGGAAACTGTATCACAACTCAGGTCATACTTAGGCCTTGTAAACTACTATCACGGGTTTCTCCAAAGCTTGTTACAGTGCTGCACCCATTGAATGGACTGTTACTGACAGGAGCAAATTGGGAGTGGTCAGAAAGATGAGAACGAGCATTCAAGGAAACAAAGAGACTAAAAACATTAGATGAACTGCTCCCCCATTATGACCCATCCCTGTCCATTAGACTGGCGTGCAATGTGTCCCCTTACGGCATTGGAGCCGTTTTGTCACACACTATGAAAGATAGATCTGAACGTCTGATTGCATTTGCTCCAAGCTCACTGATGAACACAGAATGCAACTGCACATAGATCGACTAAGAGGCCCTCAGTCTAGTACACTATGGACAAAAGTTTACTACGTCTATGGACAAATGTTTACTCCAGTGACAGACCATCAGTGCTTTGTGTCCATTTTCAATCCCAGGAAGGGAATTCCAGTGATGTCCACTACCCGGTTGTAACGTTGGCACTTTTCCTAGGAGCCCACTCTTATGACATGGAGTTCAAGGGTATCAAACAACACAGCAATGCTGATGGCTTGTTACATCTTCTACTGTTGCTAACTGAAGAGGAAAAGTCTTCCTTCTGTGACCCAGCTGAGGTGTTCCACACAGCATTGGCGGACTAACTCTCGGTAACAAATTCCGAAATGCAAAGAGAAACAAAGAATGACCTGACGTTATCAAAAGTCTATGACATCACAATGCAAAGATGGCCAGCTCATGGTAACCCTATGTTTCCGGAGTTCTCAGTAAGATGAGACCAAATGTTTGTCTATCAAAGAACACTGATATGTGGATCTCGTGTTGTGGTTCCCTCTAAACTGCACATCAACGTGTTAGAAAATCTGCATGAAGAACATCTGGGTACAGTCAAGATGAAGTGTCTCGCCCAGATCTGCATGTGGAGGTTGGGAATAAATAGACAGATTGAAGAATTGACTGAAAGCTGTTTTGGATGCCACAAAGTTCAAAATGCAGCTTGACAGACACTCTTACACCCATGGGAGTGGCTGTTTTCACCATGGAAAAGAGTGCATATTGACTTGCTGGGCCAGTCATGAATGCCATGTTTCTGATTGCTGTGGATACCCATTCGAAGTGGCCAGAGGTCATACCAATGAAGTCAACCACATCAGAAAAGACTATTCCTGCTCTGAGGACAATCGTCTCCAGAAATGGCTTACTTGAACAAACAATGAGTGACAACAGACCACAATACACCTCAGAATAGTTCCGACTATTTTTGAAGAAAAATGGCATCAGACATTTCAAGTCAGCTTCTCTCCATCCAGCAACAAATGGGTTAGCTGAAAGGTTTGTCCAAACCTTCAAGAAGCCCACTAAAGCGATGGACAAGGAGGACATTTCTCTTCAGCACAAGCTTGTCAGTTTCCTTTTTGTGTATCGGAACTCTGTGCATGCGATGACAAATCAAACACCGGCAGTGCTGTTCGTGAGCAGGAATCTGAGACCTCACATAGACCTCCTGAAACCAGATCTACAGAGGGAAGTGTGGAATAAACAGTTAACCCAGTTGCCAACTAACTCAGCAAGGAACTTAGAGGTTGGACAAGATATCCTAGCCTATAATTACCGAGTAGACAGATGGACACCTGGTAGGATAACTACAAGAATGGTACCACTGGTATACACAGTAGATATGGAGATCATACATGGAGATGTCACGTGGACTAGATACTGGATGCTCAGTCGACGAACACACCTGGGTCATCAGTGTCTAACAAGATGGACACATTACATCCACCGGACCTGCCTCTCAGTGATGACGTCACTAACAGCAACGTGGCACCTGCAGCAGAGAACGTTGACTTTGACAAGAAACCTGCCAAACCCGGTGCCACTCCATGGGTCCAGGGGCGCTATCCCGAAAGAAGCAGAGCGCCACCCAAAAAACTGGGTCTTTAATATAGTGAACTTAGTTATGGACTGATATTTTGAAACAATCAAGTAAACAATGTCATTATGAAAGCTTGTTTATCTGAACATAGCCTGTTAAAGGGAAATTGAATATTTTGTTACATATACAGTTTTATGTTACATTAATCTAAAGAGGGAGGAAATGTATGCATGGATCTATTTCTTTTAGTGCAATGACTCCCCTTAGCATTAATTATTGACTGATAACCCACCCATGCGCATTGATTTGTTGCTCTCTCTGCAAAGTGAATATACAAGTTAACTTCACCTCCGAGTGTGGGCCTTTAAGTATTTGATATGTAGTTGTGCAGACACAACACCTTTTATGGCCTCAAGACATTCCCGAATGTTTTTCAAATCAGGAGTTCTTTTTTCATTCATAGCAACCTAATGTACCCACACTTTCTGCATTTGCAAAATAAAAGTGGCCAGATAACGTTACTGATTTAGGTGTACACATGTTATTCAGGGTGAAAAGGCGGCTCCTCCAAAATATTGAGGCATGTTTTTATTTTCTGTACCTGGGAGATTGAAATTTCATCCAAAGGTCAGTAGTGTCAGCTTTTCCTCCATACCCCAATGGTGTGTCAGTGAACATTTCCACAGTACCCTACTGGTGTGTCAGTGTACATTTTTGTGCTCCAGTCTCTGGTGGGACGTGTTTTGACTCAAAGACATGTAAGCTACAAAAACATGTCTGAGAAGGCGTTCCAGAGAGATGGTGACTGGAAGCCAGTATTGACATGACCAGAAGCCGCTGGGGCTAAATAGCAGGCCAGGTTACCAGGTCAACGTGTAGAACACATCGCAAGAGGTAAAGCTCACAATTGCCGACTTGCATTCTGAATTACCTGCCGTACATAACAAAATGGACACTGAGTGTCTGTTTGTGATTTTCTGCTGCTGTAGCCCGTCCACTTCAAGGTTCAACGTGTGTTGCATGCAGAGATGCTGTTGCACACCACTGTCATAATGTGTGATTTGAGTTATTGTCCCCTTGAATCAGTCTGCCCATTCTCCTCGAACCTCCTATATTAACAAGGCGTTTTTGCCCACAGAACTATTGCTCACTGGATTTTTTTTTACTTTTTGCACCATCCTCTATATACTCTAGCCTCTAGGGACTGTTGTGTGTGTAAATCCCAGAATGTCAGCAAGATACTCAAACCACCCTATCTGACACCAACAACCATTCCACAGTCAAAGTCACTTAGACCACATTTCTTCCCCCATTCTGACGTTTGGTCCGAACAACAAATGAACCTCCTGATTAGATATTTGCATTAAAGAGCTGGTGAACAGTTATATCTAATAAAGTGGCCACCGAGTGTATCTAAGACTCTTTTAAATATCTTCATATGTCTAAAAGTCTTAAAGTTCCCTAGAATTTAATTAACGGTATGGTCACCAGGTCTATAATATACAAGGCCATAAGACATAGGTGCAGAATTAGGCCATTTGGCCCATCAAGTCTGCTCTGCCATTCCATCATGGCTGATTTAATAACCATTGCAACCCAATTCTGTAATCTTCTCCCCATAACCTTTGACACCCTGACTAAACAAGAACCTATCAACATCTGCATTAAATATACTTAATGACTTGACCTCCACAACTACCCATGGCAATGAATTCCACAGATTCACCACCCTCTGGCTAAATAAATTTCTCCTCACCTCTGTTCTAAATGGACATCCTTCCATTCTGAGGCTGTGCCCTTTGGTCCTTGACTCACCCACAATGGGAACCATCCTCTCCACATCCACTTTATCTAGGCCTTTCAATACCTGATAGGCATCACTCTTCTAAACTCCAGTGAGTACAGACCCAGAGTCATCAAACGCTCCTCATATATTAACCCTTTTACTCCTGAAATAATTTTCGTAAACCTCTTTTGAACCGTCTGCAATGCTAACACATCTTTTCTTAGATAAGGGGCCCTAAACTCTGTCTGACTAATATCTTATAAAGTCTCAGCACCACACCCTTGCTCCTATATTCTTACTTATTTATTGCCCAATGCGTTGCTGCTGCTTAGGGCAGCAATAAAGGTCCTCCATCACTGTCTGTCCTCGGCCATCTTCTCTATAGTGCCCCATTTGTGGTTCAGGGCCCTCATTTCTACCTGCATCATACCGGACCAAGTTGTCTTTGGTCTTCCGCATTTCCTCTGCCCTTCAGGGGTAAAGTGGAGTGTTGTCTTGATGGTGGGGTTGGCCTCTCTTCCCATCACTTACCCAATCCATCTAAGATGCTTCTTCATGATGCTGTGGCCATGTCCTCTTGATGGCACTGAAGGAGTAGTGCACGGTTAGAGATCTTTCTTCACTAGAGGATATGGAGGATCTTCTGGAGGATCGTGATGTCAAATGGTGACAGCTTTGCAAGTAGCTCTCTGTCATGTGCTAGTGTTCTGACCTGTAAAAGAGCGGGAACAGAGCACAGCTCTGATACAGCTTCACCTCGGTCTGGACGATGGACTTGGTTTATCTCCATATGTTGCGCATTGTTCTGAAGACATTTCTAGCTTTGCTGAATCTCCCTATTAAAGGGGCAGAGAGGTGTAACATTGCAAGAGGGAAGACTAACAAGGCAAAAAAAATACAACTCGCTGAATACGATGCTGCATCACTTTTGCCCCCCCAAGTTCTCCGACTTGAGAACTGCCAATAAACCCTCCCCCACCAACAAGAGAGAAAGAGAGCGCGATCCAAGTACAGAGGCCTCAAACAGGTGACCCGCTGTTCACAATATTCCGCTCTGTCGCACAACACTTCATTCAGCGATACTGACACAGAATCGGCTCATCAACTGGCCCACGGAGTCTCAACACCTCTAGGCCACATCCAGGGGATATCAAAAACTGCTGGCTGGTGAGCACCAGGAGCGGTAACCATCACCATAAAGAACCAAATCAAATCTGGTTATTAAACAATACCCCATCGATTTTCTCTTGTGGGCTCAACCACAAACTGCTCTAAAAAGCCATTTCATAGGAATTCTACAAATTCCCTCTCTTGAGATTCAGCATCAATCCAATTTCCCAATCTATTTGTGTAATTATCGTAACATTGCCCTTACTGCATGCCTTTCTATTTCCTGTTGACATTTAATCCCACATCGTGGTTGCTGACAGGAGCCTATATATAACTCCCATCAGGGTCTTTTTACCTTTGCAGTTTCTCAACACTGCTCATAAGGATTCTACGTTTTCCGATCCTATGTCACCTCCTTTTTAGGATTTCATTTTTTTCACCAACAGAGCCAGCCCACTCCACTGCCTACCTGCCTATCCTTTTGACACAATGTGAATCCTTGGATGTTAAGCTTCCAACTATGATCTTGTTTCAGCCACAACTCAGTGATGCCCACAACGTCTCACCTGCCAATCTCCAACTGAGCTACAAGATCAATTATAGTTCCTTGTTCCATATACTGCTTGTGTTTAAATATAACGCCTTCAGTCCTATATTTTGATTTTGCCCCCACATTCCTGAAGTCCACAATCAGCTCTTTTGTCTTACTGACATTGAGTGCCAGCTTGTTGCTGTGGCAACAACCTGTGTGCTGTCACTCCTGTACACCCTCTCGTCACCACCTGAGATTCTACCAACAATGGTTGTATCATCAGCAAATTTATAGATGGTATTTGAGCTATGCCTAGCCACACAGTCATGTGTATACAGAGAGTAGAGCAGTGGGCTAAGCACTGAGGTGTGCCAGTGTTGATCGTCAGCAAGGAGGATATGTTATCACCAATCCGCACAGATTGTGGCCTTCTGGTTAGGTTGAAAGAGTAGAGAGAAAAAAAAGTACAGAGAAAATTTACAAGAATGTTGTTGGGAATGGAGGATCTGAATTACAAGGAAAGATTGAATAGGTTAGAATTTTATTCCCTAGAGTGCAGAAGACTTGGGGGGGGGAGATTTGATAGAGGTATACAAAATAGTAAAGGGTATAGATAGGGTAAATATCAGCAGGCTTTTTCCACTGAGTTTGGGTGAGACTACAACTACAAGTCAAGGGTAAAGGGTGAAAGTTGAAATGTTTAAGGAGAACATGAGGAGAAACTTCTTCTCTCAGTGATTGGGAGGGCGTGGAATGAACTGCCAGTGCAAGCGGTGGATGCAGGGTCAATTTGAACATTTAAGGGAAGTTTGGACAGGTACATGGATGGGAGGAGTATGGTCGGCTAAGATCCTGGTCCAGGTCATTGAGACCAGACAGTTTAAATGGTTCAGCATGGACTAGATGGGCTGAAGGGCCTGTTTCCATGCTGTTGTTTTCTATGACTATGACTCCTGTAGAAATTTCAGAGGTCCCCTTAATATCTCAAGCCTTCAAGGAATAATTGTATTTATGTTTTGACTATAAAGATAAATGAAAATGTAACATATTCTGCAATGTGCAGTTACCCTTTCAGCCAGAAATTCAAGGTCCACATGATCACAAACAAATTGTCTTCAAGGAGGCAGCAGTCCATTTATACCTCAGCAGGATTCTGCGCTGCTAAGGTCCTGCTACTGGCGTTATAATAGATGCAAGAATTGCTTTGGCACGGAGCCTGTTCCACTGACAATGAAATCTGGAATCCTTTAAAGTTCCTCTGTGGAATGCTAGCTGACGTGGTGCCAGGCAAGGGGTCAAAAATGACATTTTAAAGAGTCAAGTTTGTTTGGGAAAAATGTCCCTAATGCAATTATTCCACACCCTTTTTGGTCAAGACCTCCTCAAATGCTCATTTTGTAGCTATTTCAATTGAGTCATTAACCCATAAACGGAAATGGGAGTGGAAGGAATTTTTTTTGTGTAGATCTGTAGATAATGTGAAACTTTCCACTCACATAGCACAATGTAATCTCTGAGAATCACAGTATTGTTGATTTAAATTGGTGACGTGGAGCAGCTATTTGCTTTCATCGTCAGTTAATCAACTTACATAACAACAGAGGAAGGAAATTTGCTTTGATTTGATAACCCAGAGTCTTAGCACTGAACACATGAACTGCAAATCTAGAGCTAAAAAACAATCATTGTGGTTGGGCCAAAAGTTAATTGCTAAATATTCTACTCATGATCTTGTGTCTGGTCCAGTGCAAGCTCACATTAATTCTAAAATGATAAACCTTCTGGTCTTTGGTCTTACATCATCACAGACTCTCTGCTAACTACCCTTTAACAGAAATCAAAGTATTCATTAGTGAAACAATCCAAGTACATATTAATAGGCCTCAATATTTATTCAAGCCAGATTCAGACTGACTTACAGAATAATTAACAACCCTGGATCATGTACATGACATCTTCTGCTCTGGTCTCATCATAAAAGCTCCAATGTTAAGCCATCTCACTAAATTTGTTCTACTACAGTACCAAACACTCTGTCAAATATTCTACAAATGTACCGTGGAAAGCATGTGATCAAAAGAGGCTGCAGAGGGTTGGAGACTCAACTGGCTCTATCATTGTCACAAGCCTTCTCACGATCAAGAACATCTTCAAAAGGCAGTGCCCCAAGATGACGGCACCCATCATTAAGGACCCCCACCATCTGCCCATGCCCTTTTCTCATTACTGCCATCAGGGAGGAGGTACAGGTGCCTGAAGACCTACTCTCAATGTCTTTTTTTTTGAAAAAACAACTTCGTCCCCTCCATCACCAGGTTTCTCAACAGTCCATGAACCTATGAAAAGTAACTTGTCATTCGTTTTTTTTTGCACTATTTAGTTACCTTTGTTGGGTGGTGGGGTGGAGATACATCTCTACCAAAGGAGGTGTAAGGTGCTCCTCCCCTCCGCTAGCTGCAGGTCACCCTTGGGCAAGGTGTAGCACCTGCTTAGCACCACCAACCCCACCCATCACCGATCAGGGTCACATTGAAGTCATGGGAGCGGGTGGTAGATGGCCGTATGAGCAGCTGGTGGATATCACAAGTCCTGGTTATCCAACCACTGATGCCAGGCAATCTCTGAACAGTATTGATAATGGCTAGGGTCACCCGTCTTGTAAAGACACTGCTCAGAAGAAGGCAATGGCAAAGCACCTTTGTAGAAAAATCTGCCAAGGACAATCATGGTCATGGAAAGACCATAATCACCCATGTCATATGACAAGGCACATAGCAAACATTTTTTTGTAACTGGGCTTGTGTGCTTCAAAATTTGACGACAAACCTGATTCTGATTCTGATGAGCCTGGAAGAGAAAGAGAAAGCTTTGAGGGATCAAGTGATAACTTAATCCCCAAGGGATATTTGGACTACTGTCTTACTCTTGTATATCTGTGGCAGGTCTGCTTAGCTTTCGGTCAATAGAGACCCCAACATATTTGCGCAGGGTAGTCAGTGATGGTAATGCCATTAAGGGTTGTTACTTAGAACCCCTCTTGAAGAAGGTGGCTACAGCCTGGCACGTGCAACGTATTACCTATTTCCAAGGGACTCCTTATATTCAATACTCGCATGAGGCGTGTCAGGAACAAGCTAGGGATCATTTTAACAAAATATGCCACGGGGCTGGCACCGACAGCATTATTATAGAGCCAGTGAGCCAGGCTCAATTATGCCACAGTCTGTAGAAAGCTTGCACATTCTCCCTGTGATTGAGTGGGTTTCCTAGAGCTGCTCTAGTTTCTTCCCAACTTCCCAAAGACATACAGAACATAGGACGTAGAAATTTACAGCACATTACAGGCCCTTCAGCCCACAGTGTAGTGCCGACCATGTAACCTACCCTAGACACTGCCTGGAATTACCCTACCACATAGCCCTCTATTTTTCTGAGCTCCATGTACCTATCTAAGAGTCTTCTAAAAGGTCCTATTGTATCCGCCTCCACCTACATCACCGGCAGTGCATTCCATGCACCCACCACTCTCTGAGTGAAAAACTTACCCCTGACACCCCCTCTGTACCTACTTCCAAGCACCTTAAAACTATGTGCCCCCTCGTGTTAGCCATTTCAGCCCTGGAAAAAAGCCTCTGGCTATCCACATAATCAATGCCTCTCGTCATCTTATACATCTCTGTCAGGTCACCTCTCATCCTCCGTCGCTCCAAGGAGAAAAGGCCAGGTTCACTCAACCTGCTCTCATAAGGAATACTCTCCAGTTCAGGCAACATCCTTGTAAATCACCCCTGCACTCTTCCTATAGTATCCACAAACAGGTCAGTAGATTAATTGGACAAGTGGGTGTAATTGGGTAGCATGGACTAGTTGGGCTGGAAGGGCCTGTTACCATGCTGAATCTCTAAATAAAATAATATAATACTAGATGGAAGACCAGGAAAGATATTGGCTATGATGCATCCAAATATTTTGAACTATTTCAGAGATCTTTTCACAAGATTAAGTACTGTAAATTAAACCAGATGCAGAAGGCATGGCTTGAAGTAGGCACCCAACTGGCACTTCCTTTCTCTGGAAATTGAATTTTATGCCGTTGATTTTTGGCTCATTTTGATAAAGTGGAAGAGGAGATGCTATTTTCATTAGTGAATAATCGAGTACTGTCACTTACTGGAGAAGCTACAGCAAAGAAATACACACAAAATGCTGGAGGAACTCAACAGGTCAAGCAGCATCTACAGAGGGGAATAAACTGTTGACGTTTTGGGGCAAGACCCGCCCCGACCCCTCTGCTGTTTATTCCCCTCCATAGATGTTGCCAGACCTGCTGAGTTCATTCACCATTTTGTTTGCGTTACACTCAATTTCCAGTTGGAGAATTTCTTGTGTTTATAGCAATGAAGCACACTAACTTTCTATAAAATTATAAATAAATTGAAATTGGTTAATATTAGAAAGTCACATTAATGGGTTAAATTTTAACACCATCCAGTAAATTAACACCATCAAACCATTGCCAGCACATCTACGTGAGGCATTGTCACAGAAAAGCATGGATCCATCATCAGGGACTATGCTCTGTTCTCGTGCCGCCATCAGGAAGGAGGTACAGGAGCCTCAGGACTCACACCACTACGTTCAGGAACAGTTATTACCCCTCAACCATCAGGCTCTTGAACCAGTGGGGATAACTTCACTCAAAGTCACTTGCCCATGATTGAAATAATCCCATAACTTTCAGGGACTTTCCATCTCATATTCTCAATGTTTATTGCTTATTACTTATTATGATTCTTTCTTTCTTTTTTGTATTTGCACAGCTCGTTATCTTTTTCATACTGGTTGAACACCTACATTGGAGTGGTCTTTCATTGATTCAATTATAGTTATTATTCTATTATGGGTTTATTGTGTATGCCTGCAAGAAAATGAATCCCAGAGCTGTAAATGATAACATATGTGTACTTTGATAATAAATGTACTTTGAACTTTGAATCGAGACTGCTTGATAGTTTATCTGGGAATCAGAATCAGAATTAGGTTTATTATCTCCGCCATGTGTTGTGAAATTTGTTAACATAGAAGCAGTTCAATGCAAAACATAATCTAGAAGAGGACAAAGAACAAAAATAATAAATAAATAAATCAGTCAATCAATTACAGTATATGTATAACAAATAGATTAAAAATCATGCAAAAACAGAAATAATACATATTTTAAAAGTGAGGTAGTGTTCAAGGGTTCAACGTCCATTAAGGAATCGGATGGCAGAGGGGAAGAAACTGTTCCTGAATCGATGAGTGTGTGCCTTCAGGCTTCTGTACCTCCTACCCGATGGTGACAATGGGAAAATGGGAAATAATTTACAGCACCAATGAATCAAATTATAAAACCCGGCACTGTGGACGGTGCCAGAGTTATATCAACATGACAAAGATACTTTTTCCATCTAGGTTTATTGTGATTTTCCTCTATTAATGCATAAACCTGTTCACTACCTCCTCATCATTCTGTTCTCTGAATACAAGTTCATGAGTTGCAGACACAATGGAAGGCAGCAAGTTGGTGCCTTGTTAGGGAATATGGCCCTGGTTTTATTTTTCAAGGAATTAGAAATCAGTGCTACGAAAGGAATGCTTTCACCTTTAATCACTGAACATTATTCTGACCAGTACATGTTGTTCAGTACCATTAATTAACGAACTTAATTCAGTGACGTTGGTCAAGCTTAAATAGAACGCTGCAATCTTTTCCTTTCGCCAGGGTGCGGATTCCTACCAATCAGCTGTCAAGGCAAGGCCAAAGTGCAGTCAAGAATACTAATTCATTAAAATCACGGATGTACTTTAATTAATGCTTATTAGGCATTCTGAGAGAACTTTCATGGCAAGCTATTTGCATCAGTCAGAAAACAATAGAAACCAGCTCTAGTCCCGGAGTGACATCAGTTACCTCAGGGCTTCGCCTGATGAAATGCAAACGTAGAGATCTGCTCGGGTTTAAATTAACATCTGACCAGACCACAATAAATCTGAATCTTGATATCCAACCCAACCTAAAGATGACATATATCCCCAGATCCTGTCAACACTCAATTATCAAGCCAGACTCCGAGTGAGAGACTGTGCCTTAATACATTCGTTTATACTGACCCAGCCGAGTCCGAATACAAGAGATTCTGCAGTTGCTGGAAATCCAGTGTAACACACACAAAATGCTGGAGGAACTCAGCAGGTCAGGCAGCATCTACGGAGAGGAATAAACAGTTGATGTTTTGAGCCAAGACCCTTCATCAGGACTAAACACATTCTTCTGATACCCAACACAGACCAGGCCTCTTGAGACTCAGATAGCCGAACGCTATGTACAAGTACAGCTGGGAAACAATGCAAGAAAATAAGGAGCAGGGACAGGCCAATTGGCCCCTCTAGTCTGTGCTGCCATTGAATATGATCATGACTGATCTTCCTCAGGTCTCACCTCCTCTTGAGTAACATCTGCACTGCACACAATTTTCAAACGTTAATATATTCTCTTGTCATATTATCAGAATCAAGTTTATTATCACCAACATGTGTCATGAAATTTGTTGTTTTGTGGCAGCAGTACAGTGCAAGATGTAAAAAAAATATTTTAAGCTACAAATGAAAGAAAAATTATATTGTGCAAGACCGTGTTCATGGGTTCACTGACCATTCAGAAATCAGATGGCAGGGGGAAGGTGCTGAGTGTGGATCTTCGGGCTCCAGTATCTGCTGTCTGATGGCAATAACAAGAAGAAGGCATGTCCCACATGGATGCAGCACTACCTTTTGCCGATGTCCTCAATGGTGAGGAGACTTGTGCAAATGGTGGAGCTGGTTACGACCACGACCCTCTGCATCCGGTTTCAGTCCTGCAGATTGCAGCCTCCGTACCAGACAGCGACGCAGCCAGTTAGGATGCTCTCCATCGTACATCGGTAGAAATTTGCTAGAGCCTATGGCAACATAGCAAATGGTCTCAAGCTCCTAATGAAGTAAAGCCACCGGCGTGCCTTCATCATGATTGCGTCAATGTAGTGGGTCCAGGACAGATCCTCCAAGATCTGTCACCCAAGTACCTGAAGCTAACTTTCTCGATCAAGGCAAGCATTTATTTTCATTCACTAGTTGTGGACATTCCAGTATTTATCTGAGCTATAGAGAATAACTACATGAAGGGGCAACCTTTTTTACATTGTGGAGGATGGATATACAGTCTGGAACCAGCTGTCGGAGGAAGTGGTTGAGTCAGATACATTAAATATATTTAAGAAGCATGTGGGCAAGTAATATGGATGACATCAGTTTAGAGGGATATGGGCCAAGTGTTGGGAAATTAAAATTAGCTTGAGTGCACTACAGCTAGGGTGCCTAAGACTTTTGCACAATACTGGAGTAATTTTGTGCACTGACTGCACCTCTGCCACAAAAAAAACCCACAAATTTCATGACATATGTGAGTGACGATAAACTGATTTTGATATGGGTCTTTTTTGTGGACTGAGAGTGGGAAGCAGGCAGGGAGAGAGGAATCATGGTTGGGAAAAAGGGAAGGGAGAGGGAAGCACCAGAGAGGCATTCTATAATGATCAATAAACTAATTGTTTGGAATCAAACGAGTTGGCGTGGTGTCAACTTGCTTTTTTTCTGCATTCACTGGGGTTTAGAAAATCGATATTAGCTTGTTAATAGTTACAGCTCAGTGTATTTGCGTTCTTCAGTGCTTGATGTCACAGCACTTATTTGCACCATTAAAGTTATAAATTACAACAGACTGTATTGTGCTATAAAATACACCACAGTCAATAATTCATGCGGCTTATGCTGAAGCCATTATATCAAGTAAACTACTGCGATGCAGATAAATAGGAGCACAACTTAATCTGTTACAGTAATAATCTTGGAGGCAAAGTGACACATTTGGTTAACAGATATACAGTACAAGGCTCCTTTTGCTGTTTGTCTTTTCTGCTGAGTTAGCTGTGGCTCAGTGGATAAAGTCTAAAGTAAATTTATTAGCTAAGTACATATATGTCACCATGTACTACCCCGAGATTCATTTTCTTGCAGGCATTCACAGCAGAACAAAGAAATGCAATAAAATCCATGAAAAACTGCACACAAGGAAAGTCTGGCAAACAACCAATGAGCAAAAGAAGATATAAACGGTGCAAACGAACAATTAAATGGGCAAATACTGTAGACAGGTAGATAAATAAATACATACATACATACACACTGACAACATGGGTTGTAGAGTCCTTGAAAGTTAGTCCTTAGATTGCAGGATCAGTTCGGTATTGAGGTGGGTGATGTTCACCATGATGGTCCAGGAGCCTGATGGTTAAAGAGTATTAACTGTTCCTGAACCTGGGGGGTCATTGTGGGCCCTAAGGCTCTTGTACCTCCTTCCTGATGGCATCAGTGAGAAGGAAGTATGGCCTGGATGGGGAGAGCCCTTGATGGCGGACGCTGCCTACTTGTGGCAGCCCTCCTTGTAGATGTGCCTGATGGTGGGGAGGGCTTTGCCTGTGACAGACCAGTCTGTACCCAACACTTTTTTCTAAGCTGTTCTGTTCTTGGGCATTGGTGTATCCATACCAAGGCATGTGGCCCTGATTAAGAAGGTTATTGGGTTCAAGCCCCAGTCGATGATTCCTCATGGATCTGGGCTGATGTTTCTACATGGATCACATTCAGAAGCTGAGGTGAAATGTCAGATTATGTCCCTGCCAGATCTCTAAAAATGGATGTTAAAGGCCTCACAACATCGCTGCGGACAGGAACAGTAGAGTTATCAGCAGTATCCTTGCTAATATTTATTCCACAGTTCTATTCACAGAAACGGATCATCTGATCTTTATTCTGTTGCTGGTCAAGGATAATGTCAAGGGTAGTGTGCACATTGGCTGTCACACTTCTGAAAGTGCTTCATTGCATCCAAAGTGTTTTGTAAAAAGCTAGGACTGCACAGGCTGTTAAGTAAAAGTAAATAAAAATACTGGAAATCTGAAATAAAAGCTGAAAACGGTAGAAACATCAGGCAAGTTAGGCACCTCAATGGAAAGGGAAACAAGTTCCAAACTGAGTTAATGACTACTTCATCTCCCCCCGTCCCACCACCCCCACCTTCCCCCTCACCTGGCTTCACCCATCACCTGCCAGATTGTACTCCTTCATCAGGGTCTCAGCCTGAAACGTCTACTGCTTATTCCCCTCCATTGATGCTGTCTGGTTCGCTGAGCATTTTGTGTGTGTTGCTCAAGATTGCCAACATCTGCAGAATCTCTGATAAATAGATAAACTGGAAGTGAGTCAAGTATTGCTTTATTTGAGATTTGGTTAAAGGACTGTCACTTTCAAAAGGTTAGAATCTATCTGGGTTCTTTTGAATTTAGTATGACAAATGTCTTCTTATTTATCAATCTTTACTGAAGGGAATGAATAAGTCCAAAGAATTGGTGGACGGTTCTGCTAAAGGGACAGCATTGTGGCATTTCAAGAACAGACTATTGTGAAGCGAATGGCATGTGGCACCACAATGCTTCCAGTGAGGGTTAAAGCTGCCGTACAGCATTGCATATCCTGTTGCAACATGATCCTTATTAAACTGAGCTGGAGGCTGTGAACTATGAGAAGCATTCACTCTTGTGGATAACTGCATTACCTGATTGTCACTGAGTCTTATACTTTGAGGAGCTGATTTCTCAGAATCAGAATCAGGTTTAATATCACTGGCATACACCATGAAATTAGTTGTTTTGTGGCAGCAGTACAGTGAAATAGATTATATATATATGTCTACACACACAAACACATATATATATATTTAATGTATTAGATAGTGTGGGCACGTGGCCAAGTGGTTAAGGCGTTCAACTAACAATCTGACGGTCGTGAGTTCGAGCCCCAGCCAAGGCAGTGTGTTGTGTCCTTGAGCAAGGCACTTAACCACACGTTGCTCTGCGATGACACTGGTGCCAAGCTGTATGGTCCTAATGCCCTTCCCTTGGACAACATCGGTGTCGTGGAGAGGGGAGACTTGCAGCATGGGCAACTGCTGGTCTTCCATACAACCTTGCCCAGGCCTGCGCCCTGGAGAGTGAAGACTTTCCAGGCGCAGATCTATGGTCTCGCGAGACTGACGGATGCCTTTATTTATTTAGATATTGTGCGTACGTGCCGAACGTCACCATGGTTCACCAGTGCCACCTTGCAGCTACGATCATCAGGGACCCACTCTGCCCGGGACATTTTCTTTTCTCACTGCTGCCATCAGGAAGAAAGCACAGGATCCTCAAGAGTCACACCACCAGGTTCAAGGACAGTTATTACTCCTCAACCATCAGGCTCTTGAACTAAAGGGGAGAACTTCACTTGCCCCAGCATTGGAATATCCCCACAACCAATGGTCTCACTTTCAAGGACTCTTCGTCTTATGTTCTCAATATTTATTGCTTATTTATTTATTATTACTATTTCTTTCTTTTTTGTATTTATGGAGTTTATTGTCTTTTGTACACAGGTTGAACAAAAGACAAATGGTCTTTCATTGATTCTATTATGGAAACAATTTTATTATGGATTTACTGAGTTTGTCCACAAGAAAATTAATCTCAGGGTAGTATATAGTGACATATATGTACTTCAATAATAAATGTTTATATATATATATATATAGAGAGAGAGAGAGAGAGAGAGAGAGAGAGAGAGAGAGAGAGAGAGAGAGAGAGAGAGAGAGAGAGAGAGAGAGAGAGAGGGAGAGGTATAGTACATGGTTTCATTGTCCATTCAGATTCAGATATCTGATAACGGAGGGGAAGAAGATGTATCTGAAACATTGAGGGTGTGTCTTTGGGCACCTGTACCTCCTCCTTGATGGTAGTAATATGAAGAGGGCACGTCCTGGGTTGACGGGGGTCTTTAATGATAGATGCAGCCTTTTGAAGATGTCCTTGATGGTGGGGGGACTAATACCTATGATGGAGCTAGCTAAGTTTGCAACTTTCTGCAGCTTTTCTTGAGTCCAGCTGGCTGACTGTACCCAGGGCACCTGTGAGTGAGTCTTACCTGGGTACTGGTTACAGATTTACAGCTTCAGCGGGTGACTAGTTAAGGGAGGAGCAAGTAAGACCCTTTCCAGCTCTTGATTGCTGGAAATTGCACAGTAATGTAGTAGTTAGTGCAATCACTAGGGTTCAATTCCTGCTGCTGTCCATAAGGAGTTTGTACGTTCTCCCCGAGACCGTCTGTGTTGTTGGTTTCCTCCAGGTGCTCTGGTTTCCTCTCACGTACCAAAGATGCATGGTTAAAGTTAAAGTTAGCAAATTGTGGGCATGCTGTGTTCAGCAACTATTCACTTTCATACACATAAAGGGGAAAAATAAATATGAAAAATAAACTCTGCAAGAAAACAAAGTAATGACATGGAAAAGGTCCAATTTAAGAACTCTTCCAAAGGGCCAGCACACTCTTAATGGCCCAAGTGGCCTTCTGTACTGTGATTCTACAAGCATTAAATACTTATAAATAGATAAGAAATGTAAAAGAAACATCACATTAAATATGAATATTATTTGTCCAGCTTAGTATTTCTGAAACACAATGTTGTGCTGAATCCATAATTAATAGAAAATAGGCAATTCTGAAATGTTTTCATGAAAGAAAATAAGACTAAGTTGAGTATAATAAAGCAGCTTAGATAGAAAGCTTCTTTAATCTATATTAAATCTGGGACTATTTTGACAATTCCCCCTCCCACCTGCGTTCAGTGAAAGCTTAGACCTCTGGGGCAGGCTGTGAATTAGATGCGGTTCATTAAACACTAGGGTAAAATTATTCAAAAATATTCCGCCAGCAAGCAAGAACATGGTTTGGCAATCAAACACAGTGGATCTGAATCTGAGGCTGACCGTTCAGCGCTGAAGCTGACTGAAAGGGTTAACTTTTATCAGAGCTGATCTTCCTTCCTTCAAGCGCCTTGTGTCGTGTCGGGGTTTCCAGCTGGTCAGACTAGAGCAACTGTAGTGGGAAGTGGCCATTACGGAGTACGGAATATCCAGCTGACAGAGAAATCAGGCACATGGCCACGTTCCAAAGCAACGCACATAAATTTTCAGCCATTTACGCACATTCGTGAGATCACACAGCCATAAATTTCCTTCCTTAGGTTACTGAAGGTCACATTTTCTTAAAACATAGCTGAAAATGCAAGATTCGTGTCTCATATAATAAATGTAGGCAACGTTCCCTCTTATTCCATTTTACAGCTGCACGGACCTACCATTGCCCTGAGTAGGAAATTTTTACACAACTTGAAAACCGCGTGCACATTAATTTTTTTGGTAATATGCAACAATAAGTATTTAAAATGAAAATTGAAATATCACATACTTTTGATTTTATTTATTAATTGAAGGGTATAATGAAATTAATTTGGACTGGCCAGTGGTTTAGCACTGAACTTGGAGGCGGATGGTCATGAGTTCGGATCCGGCCAGGTCCCAACGTGGACAGCAGCAGTATCTGTGGGGAAGAAAAGCCTGGCAACCCGCTTCTGTACCTTGCCACGAACACCCTACTGACAACGGGAGTCGACAATGACTCAACGGCACTCAACAGCAATAATGAAACCCCTTTTACTGGGCGTCTCTGGAAATGCAACTCATTAGTCACTCGCTAACAGCTACTTGTTTGGGCGAGAAACCCATCTTTTCCAGGCTTCATACGTTTCGGGGGTGTATATCACTTTGGTCCCAATCACCCAAACCCCGCTTTGTGCGAATGCTGCGTGATTTACTGCCCTTGGCATCACCCATTAGCAATAAATAACAGATTGTACACTGCATACAATTAATAAGTATATTTAAGAATGTTAACTTAAGCAAACAGTACTAAAGGAAAGAAAGAAAAAAAACAAAAAGGACCCTTTATACTTAGACAGTCACGTGTGCACGGTGGCTCTCAAATCTTGAACTTGTCTGTCACTCACGCTCTGGACCCTCGGTCTGCTTGAAATCACACACCACCTTCCGGATAATGCCCGAAATCCATCTTGAACGAACAGGCTCTGCCACGGGGGTGTTGGTCCGAGAAGACATTCATCTGCACGAAGCACCTTATGCAACAGGGGCAGCATCCTCAGCCATCTTCCCTCCTGTCTTCTCCCAGCTCCCGCCAACAGACTGCTCTTACAGAGCTGCGAAAATGAAATACCTACATCAAAGCAGTAAAAACCTTAACCAGGGCATTACAAGTACAACAAAGACAATCTTTCACATTCCGGAAACTTTTTCTCATCTGAATCCATTGTCTATAAACACTGTCCAGATTAATTTCACATCCAGATAAAAGGTACATTTTAATCTGCATTAGATCATCCAAATATTCCACTTCTAGTCTGTTTGCATAATTTCAAAATTATTATTAACATTATATAAAAGAAAATTCCAGCTGCGTGGCACAAAGGCTATGTATGTGGGAGCATTTTAGTTATTGTGTGGCCATGCACCCACACAGCTTCGAAGGAACAGTGAATGTGGTGTCAGTTCATTCTTTAACACTAAAGCTACAGGACCAGCAGTGTGTGTAGTCAGTACAGCTGCACTACTTGCATTAAAGACGTAAAAATGCACTCAAGCTCAAAGGAATTATGTGCAATATTTTTAAAGGATTCAACACCATCGAGCATAGAATATCACAGTGCAATAGAACATAGAACATTGAACACCTACAGCACAATACAGGCCCTTCGGCCCACAAAGTTGAGCCGAACATGTCCCTACCTTAGAAATTATTAGGCTTACCTATAGCCCTCTATTTTACGAAACTCCATGTACCTATCTAAATGTCTCTTAAAAGACCCTATTGTACCCGCCTGCACCACCATTGCCGGCAGCCCATTCCACGCACTCATCGCTCTCTGAGTAAAAAACTTACCCCTGACATCTCCTCTGTACCTACTCCCCAGCACTTTAAACCTGTGTCCTCTTGGGGCAACCATTTCAGCCCTGGGAAAAAGCCTCTGACTATCCACACGATCAATGCCTCTCATCATCTCATACACCTCTACCAGGTCACCTCTCATCCTCCGTTGCTCCAAGGAGAAAAGGCCGAGTTCACTCAACCTATTCTCATAAGACCTTCTCCTCAATCCAGGCAATACTGGCCCTTCAGCCCACAATGTTATGTCAACATTTTAACCTATCCTAAGATCAATCTAACTCTTCCCTCCCACAAGGCCCTGCATTTTTCTTTCATCCAGGTGTATATAGTATCTAAGAGTTTCTTAAATATCCCTAATCCATCAGCCTCCCTATATTAAACAAAGTCACACACAAGCGTCCTCCATTAAGGGATTCCACTCTAACATCCCGGATTAAGTTCCGTAGCAGTCAGCAAGTGGTGAAGGCGACAGGGTTGTGAGGTCTGGAAACACCTCAGAATACGTGGATATTGGATCGGCCTCTAAGGCCACCTGAAGCCCTACCAATAGGGAACCTCTGAGGAGAACATCATGCTCAACTTGAGTGATCACAATACTGCTACATTCCTATGATTACAATGTGTGTACCTGCATCAAAACATATATTTTTCTTTAGAAAGAGGATTGGCACTTAGAGACAGGATTAGACAATGTAACAAACAGTCTGGAGACACGGTGGAACAATGTCCTTGGAAAAGTTCTTCGTAGAATCTCTCTGAACTCAAAGAACATTGGGCTTTTACAGACTTTAAGAACAGTGGACGATTGAATGCAATTTCAATAGTTGTAATTGCACGGTTTCCTTCAATACTTTGGGTGCAGATTAAATGGTTCCATAGAACTGCATACTTAGAATGGAAACAAATCTCATCTGACAACACCATCAAACACTTCTGTCAGTGTGATATAAATTACACAGGTGGTCTGAAAACATCTGAGGACAGAAAATGAGAACAAACTTGATCATGCACAAGAAGCAGGATTTCCTGGTGGCCAACCATTTTAATTCCAATTCTCATTCCAACATGTTGATCCATGGCCTCCTCTGCTGCCACAATGAGGCCACTCTCAGGTTGGAGGAACAACAACTCATATTCCATCTGGCTAGCCTTCCAATCTCAAAGTACAAACTTCAAAGTAAATTTTATTATCAAAGTACATACAGTATATGTCACCATATACAACTCTGA